>NW_020884886.1:4037154-4366484 GCF_003945725.1 Corapipo altera
GGGTTACATCAGGCTATTGGGGTTCCCTAGAGCTCAATTTTAGGGCCAGTGCTCTTAAATGTTTTTATAAACGATCTGGATGCAAGAATTGAATGTACATGAAGTGTGTTTGCTGATGACACTAAAGCAGGAGAAATTGTGGACTCCCTTGAGGGCAGGGGGACCATGCACAGAGAGCTGAATAGACTTGAGAGTTGGGCAATCACCAACAATATGAAGTGTAACAAGAGCAAGTGCTGGATTCTTCACCTGGGACAGAACAATCCTGGATGTACATACAAACAGGGGAATGAGAGGCTGGAGAGCAGTGCCACAGAAAGGGATACCTTTGTCAGGTTTCAGATCTGTCCCTGGGTGCCTGTAAAGGATTTTTTCAGCTTTCTGATAATTTTGTGGTAGTAGGTTTCACTGAAATCCATGACAACACCTAGAGTGGAGTATATAAAATATGCCTTGGGGATTTTAAGTATTCTTATGGTTTCCCTTTCTAAGAATTCGCAATAATTTTATGTTTAGTAACTTGACAAAATTAATTATCTGTTAAGGTATATGCAGAACTGGTAAGACACTGAGAAAACCAAATGAAGTGTAATAAGCAGTTACTGCTTTTGAAAAATAATATTTTCTACTAATTTCCTTCTTTTACTTTTTTACCCTCAATTGTAAAAAGGCAATAAAATTTTTTTTTTCCTGGACGAAAACTGTGGTTAGTAGTTATGTTTGATAGAGAAGATTTCCTCCCTTTCCTTTATCTGGGTTCATTTATGTTTGTGTTTTTCTCGGGAAGACTGAGATGAAGTGCTGACTAGGTCTTCCATTGTGCTTCTCTGTGATTCTTTAAATCAAACTATGCCTGAAAGGAGATGACACATGAACATTTGAAGTGCTCGGCCTTTTAGTTAGCAGAGCTATGAGTTTGCAGGATTGAGAAAAACAAGTTACTTACAGAGACAGGAAAAAACTTGTGAATGTGTAGAAGAAGACTGGAGAGGCAGAGATGCTAATAGCTAGTCAGAGGTCGCTCCAGACATAAGGATGTCAGAACCAGGTGGGATGCATTCCCTGGCTCAACACTGTAAGGGCAACTTGCTGTGTAAAGACTAGCTTGTAATAACATTTTTCGGGTATCTTTATGGGAGCTGTTGAAAAGCTCTACTCGATTACTGAAGTATAAAATTCAAACCAAACCAAACCAAAGTCTCTCCTGTGGGGTGCAATCCTTAAACACAGAGTGCTCTGAGTTCCTGCCTGGATCAGTGGGAACCAAATAACCGAGGGCACTCAACACTCCATATGGAGCCAAGCACTTATCCCAACCCAGAGCCAGGCCTCATTTAAAGGAGGGTCGAGCTGGCAAAGTGCCAGAGCCCAAGGGCTGCTCTTAATATGCATATAAGAGACCATCTTGCAGACGATGCTATCTTGCAGAAGGCAGTGGAACCATTCAACCGTCAGGCTTAAACACAGCATTCTGGTTGTATAGCTTGAAACGGAGGGTTTCACTCTGGGAGTTGCAGTCTTCACATCTATCATCACCCTGAGGAGTTTCTGGGTTCATTTATAATGTTTAAGGACTGATGGGAACATCAGATTGC
This sequence comes from Corapipo altera, assembly GCF_003945725.1. Lineage (NCBI taxonomy): Eukaryota > Metazoa > Chordata > Aves > Passeriformes > Pipridae > Corapipo > Corapipo altera. Next base: position 4,038,750 of record NW_020884886.1, read on the forward strand.
TTAATAAGATTTCCTGTATACATTACAGGCAGTTTCATTTCATCCAGTTGCAACAGCACTGAGTTCAAAAAAGTGTGTGCTTGGATAAAATATAGCTTCCAAAAAGGTAGCTGCTCTTAAGCTGGAAATACTAAAAATGAAGAAGTTGTCACCAAAATTCAGAGGTTGTTTTAGTAGTTAATTACATGAGCAGTAAGAAACCTGTTTTAATTCCAGTATAACTCTCTGTCCTCAGCTTTCGTGTGTTATTCCATACGACTATCCCTGCTAAATTAAGTGATGTATGATTTTTCCTCCTGTGTGATCATCTCCTCTCTGTAAGGAGATGAAACTCTCTCTCATACTTCCTTTTAGTAAATGAACCATCTGGTGCTGTTTCTCCATCTGTCTGCCCTTGTCCTCAGTCTCTAGACCCATATATGTAGGTCTTGTTGACACTCCATCGTGTGTTTCTCAAAGTGCAGACTTGAGACCTGGGTTTGTTATTACAGTGTGCACTTCACTTCAATGGTGTGCACTGATTCTGTTTGACCCTGTCCATGCTTATGCTCCCCGTGTCTGGGATGCAAGGACACAGACAAAACAAGGGCAGCCTCTCAGGAGCATCCCTGCAGACTGTGAATATGAATTATTTAGGTATTCTCACAACTTACTCAGGGAGCTGGGCTTGCAGGGCTTGCTGTAGTCCTCCATAGCACATGAGAGGTGGAGAGGCATGCCATCTCTCCACAGATGGGCCTTCCCTTCACCTTTAACACCAACCTTAAAGGGAAAACCTTGAAGAAATTGTCAGCCACATTTGGTTATGGAGTCACTTCTGCTCCTCGTGCATGTCTTAAAAAACCTCATGGGATGCACCATAGATGGCAGATCTATGAAAGGACTTTTTCTTTTTAGATCTCTGAGTTAATGGCAACAGCTAATCTATTACACTCTAATTCGCACCCTGCACTGACTTATCCATCACTTTTCCTCCTCCTTTTAACACTCTGTGCAGTTTGTGTGCTTAGTGCACCTGCTGACAGGGTTGACAGTAATCATCGAATAGGCTGTAATTCCTGGGATTCTCATTAAAACCCATGCAACATACAATGAACATATTACCCGCTTTTGTGGAAACATACATTTACTGCAGGACTCATATTTTTTGCTTTACTTCTCCCAGCATTTAAGAGCAGCAGCCTGTTTGGAGATGTATGTTCTGTGGCAGCAGAAGACCATGTCCTCACTCTGCCTCCATAGTGCCCATTGCTGGATGTTTGATTCCACCCAGGCACAAAGCCATCATGGTGTGCTACAAACACATGGGCTGCCATCCCCTGGGATCAGGTGAGTGTGTAGGATGGAAACCAAGCTGGGGTTTGGTGCATGAAATCTGGAATTGGTTGTCTTTGCTTATTGTCCTAATTTCTTTGCATCTCAGAAAGCAATATGGGATGGTAGGGTCAGGAGAAAAGATGGGAACTCCTGGAGAGGGGAGGATGGTCGTACTCAGCAGTAGCAGAGTCTGGTTTCTGATGTCACAGGGAAAGTCCTGTGAAATGCTGCTCCTTGATGTAGTCAGCAGTCTCTGTTAAAGAAAAACTGCCACAACAGCTGGCCTGTCAGAAGGGTGGGTAAAATCCCAGGAATGGGCTAGTAGCACTTGTGGAAGGGCAGCAAGAAAGGCATGGAGCCCATGAGCACAAGTTTGGCTTCACTGAGGTTTTACTCAGTTTAGTAGGCAGGTCCATTGTGCTTATTCACATCACTAAAAGAATAGGCAGAATCAGGGAAAGTCATTGTCTTTCACCCTGGACTGCGTAGTGGAAGGTAAACACAGAGTTTAACCACTTCATCCTGAAATACAAACAGGCAGTTTCCTAATTTTTTTGTTTGTTTTTGTTTTATTTTATTTTATTTTATTTTATTTCCTGTTATACCATCCCTGCCATTCCTAGATTGAAAGCGACAAATGGACCTTAAGCTGGGACTCAGTTCTGAGCTACAAAACTCCTTTCTCTAAACACTGAAGTCCATTAACTCCTACAAGAGTCTTGTTTTGGTCCTGTTCACTGTGATAGCAAAACCTCCCCGAAATTAGTAAATGCCAGTCTTGAGCAAAAATCAGCTCAGCACAGAGGAAATAATTTTATCTGAGTAGTACTTGGTAACTGTAACTTCAGTAACTATTAAAGGAAAAATATGGTAACACTTAAGAGTTCAACAATAAACAAGAGCAAGTCATGGACTTGTTGCAGTTAGTGTAACCCCCTTGAAGTCTACAAGAGGAGTGCATGGGAGCTAAGAATCTGGCCCTCTATCCTATGGGCACTCTTGGATCAGATAACACAGATGTGTTACATTAAGGACAGAATCTTATAAAATAAAGCACTGACTGCACTGGGAAAGTCCTTTCTTTTCTTTTTTTTTTTTCTTTTTTTTAAATCCATCCATTAAAACATTAAAAATAACAGCAAAAAATGGCATAAGGTAGAGCAGAGAGGTAAATTAAAAGTTGATGTGCTTCTCCAGATGCACACTCTTTAGCCTTCCTTCTTTTTTTCTTTTATTTTTTTGTCTCATGCACCCAACTGGTTTAAGGGTCTATTCTCTTTGTGGTACATGCATGCACATAACTACCATTGATGTGGAGTCTCCAGGTGATTTGATGTGCATTCCACATAAGGCATGGTGTCAAGTATATGATCCCTAGACAAAAGAGCTGTCTGAGAACCACTCTTTGGAATATTTTTTTTTAGATTCCTTTGCTCTACATCTAGAATTTAGCAGATCAGAGTGCCTAACCAAGCAGTGGAACTACCACTGCTACTCTTTCATCAGCTTTGATCTGTGTCAATTTGGGGAGGGGCAGGGAGCTGGTGGGAAGAAAATTTTCAAATATGGGTGCAGTCTTGCAAAATGTTGAATATTTTGTAGTAAAATCATAGGAAAGAAGTAAAAGGGGGTAAAGAATTTTTAGCAAATCAAAAGAGGCAAACAGGAGTGAAAATGTATATTTTTGGAACACATGTGTTGAAGAAATTATTTCACAAGTCACTGTATGATCTTTAGTTAAGTGTTTTTAGGTCTATAGTGTGACTGACTGCCTAGTCTAGAGTAAGTCTGCTCTCCTCTCCACTGGATACAGCAAAACCTGCTATACAGGCAAATACAACTAATGTGAGAGACAGAGACTTAGCAAAACTACCAGGTGGATATAGCTGTGCCCAGCAGCTGATTTCATGCAGGTGCCATTCACAACACCGTAAGTCAGGATGCACCAAGACTTGCTTTAAGAGTGGACTAAAGCTATGTACCAGGCCTGGAACTTTCTATTCTGGTTTGATATATTGTCCTTCCATGGCAAATACAATTATTTGTGGTCAGGGTTTTTGTACAGTAAAATAACTGGGGGCTTTTTCAGGTGAAACCTAAACCCAGTGCTCCGTGTTGGCAATGTTAGACATCCCTATGTTTCAGAGAGAAACGCCAACAACCTTCATCATTCCAGATTTTGTTTTCTTCTCTCCTGCACATACACATGCAGTCCACATCTCAAATGGGAGGCATTTTGAACCGTAATAGGAAAACTTCTAAATTAGTGCTAATTTTATTGTGTCAGCAGAATTTTCCCAGTTTAAACCAAATGAAAATTTGGCCTTTTGGAACACCCTGTAGATGTATAATATTTCAAGTTTTTCAAGCTTGCCTTACTCTTTTCTGTTCTTCTGGTCTCCCCAATGCCTTGTTTGAATGGAGAAGCAGGGTGGCTAGAAGGAGGGATGACGGGCTTAGAGAAATTTGGGGTACAGGGTTTGAGGAAATGAAGGGCGGGCACAGATACAAGGAGAGTTTGTGACAGGGCCAGATGGGCTGAGGAGAACATTGAAAAGAAAAAATGAGGAGATTCATATAGATATGCTATAGGTTAGTTTTCGCAGGGGAAGAGGAAAAAGGAAATGTAGATGGTACTGATTTATTTTTTATAAGGAAACTGAGCTGAAAAGGACCATATATGGTAACAGTCCTCTGAGCCCTCTGATCTAGCTGCTGTTTGAAAGATTTTTTTCACTGAAAAATGTGCGCTTGGATAAGAAAAAATCAAATGTTATGAAACTGGCTTATTTTTTTCAAACTCCTCTCTAATTCAAAAGACAGTCAGAATATTTTTTTATATTAATAACTACTTTTTAACACTTGTCACTTACAATGTAAGAGTAACTAAAAAATGAAACTCAATTTTATATTTGAACAAATTGCAGATTTTAATATTTTTTCATATGCCAAGGGAAATTTTAAATTAAAATTCCTCCTTCTCGTCTGATTAAATTTGCAACAACCTAGACTCTTCCTTCTGCAGCATAACTTTCATTTCTGTGTGCATCTTTCACCATTCGGATAATTAAGGAGCGCAACATGCTTAGATTTCAGTATCATTACTGTAATGAGACCCCAAATACACACTGTTAGGACAGTCCCTCTATCAGAGATCACACTGACACTGATGTTTACAAGCACTGAAACAGAAAACATGTTTCAAAGCCACTAGTTGCTGTCTGACCCTGTACCTCACGGACACTTAGCCAGAAAAAATGCAAGAAGAGTTATCTGCAGCATAATTCACAGAAACCACAATGAGCCTTATCAGTTGCCAAAACACCTGGCTTATTATCAATAAACACTGGTGGAGGTTGAGGGCTCTGCTGGCTGTGGAGTTGAAGATCCTGAGATGTGGCTGGGGAACAGGACCAGACAATAGCAGAGACTGGGGAAGGGAACTGCAAAGTGGGAAGTAGGGAGAGCTGAACTATCAAAATGCTTATAACCTGCTTATAACCATATCCTTTTGCAGAAAAGCTGTGTGGCAGGACAAGCTTAATCCAAGCAAATAAAGAAACAAAGAGAAGAAGATATTTGCAGTTTCTGATCTAGCTAAGTCAAGATTTCAATAATACAGTGTAGTGGTTTGAACCTTGTTTTCCCCCAGAGGTTGAAAAAGTGGTAACCCCCAGGGGTGGAAACCCCTGGAAGTTTTGAAGTTCTGCCCAATGAGCGCTCCTGCAGAAATGAAAACATATCACAAGCACCAGAAGAGTTGTAGTTTGGTGTTAGAAGAGGTAGCCATGTTGTAGGAGCTTCGAGGAAAGGGGCCCGGAGCCCCTCGGGGCCTCTGGGGCCCCCCAGCCCCAGCTGGGGGCTACAGGGACCTGGAACAGCATAAAGCTGGGCTAGGTACCTGTAGTTGTGAGCTGGGAGATGTTTTCTCCAAACTGGGCAGCGGCCGGAGAAAAAGCAGCCGAGCTGGCACTGACCGGAGAAGCGGTGGCAGAGAGCCAGAAGAGATAAGACGGAGCAACAGAGACATGCAGCACCGCAGAGAAGACTCCTGGAAGGAGAGTTGAGGAGAAGAGAGCCCGCAGCAGAACTTCAGAGTTCTGGGGGTAGGAACTGTACCAAACCCCTAAAACTCCTTTGAGACCTCCTAGAAAGGAGGAAGATGATGGACTCTTACTTGAAAGAGCCTTGGAGAGCTACAGCACTTGCAGAGAGGAGCTGAGAAGCTCAGTCGTCCTGAGAACTGAGCCAGGACGGTGTGGGAGGTTGGCCTTGGGGGCCCTCCCTTGCTGCAAGCTACAAAGAAGCTCGCAGCCTGAGACAGAGCACAGAGGCCCTGCAAGGAGCTTGAATCTCCTGGAGATACCAGACCGTCATGAAGACCCCCTGCGTCTTCGTGATATGACGTGGTGAAACGGCCTTGTCTGGGGTTACAAAGCCCACGGAAGACCCCTTTACCTGTGTTAAGGGGCCGAGGGGGGATACCCCCCTCGTGAGTGCTGGCAGAGATCCAGCTATCAGCTGCTGCATGCATGAGATGAGGAGAACCTGCTGCCTTAGAAGAAGTTGCCGCCCTGAGAGACTGGAAAGGATCTGTCCCTCTTTCCCTCCTGGACTTTTATTTGGAGGGGAGAGGAGATCTGATCCATTGTAAATACTATATGTCATGGTAGAGATAGTTGTGATCGTGTGTATAATGTGTTATAGTATTTATTTGTACAGTCATTGTAATATATTCCCTTTCCCCCATTCTGAGTCTGGTTGTGTTTTGTCTGGAAAAACCTATCTCACATTAGGTTGAGATGTGGGAGGGGGGATGGAGCTAGGGAATTGGATTTTGGGGCTATCTCAAACCATGACATACAGTTAGATATGAACTACAGCATTTCCACAAATGTATTTCAAGTTGCAACTCTCCCAATGTAAAGTACTGGCGCAATGCCTCCTCAAACTGAGGCCTGAAATACTTTTACACAGACTGTTGTAATGTCTTTCATAACACAAATGGAAGTGCAGCTATATTGTATACCGTGGCCTTCAGAATCTTTTTTTACAACACAAATCCCCATCACACACCTGCAGAAGGACCAGTAAAAGATATTGTTTTATAGATGCAAGTTCAGTGTAGAAGGATTTATATCTAGATACCCCTAAGAATATATTTTGCTTTTAGTGCTTTGATTTAGTGAATACAGAAAATGAATACAGAAATGAAACTTTACTTAGCAGGAGGAGTAGTCATTAGCTAGTGTCACCCACACACTGAGGTAATAACCATTTTAAAAAAAAATTGATTTTAAATAAGGTTTGGAGGGAATATGGCAAAAAACCTAATAAATATCTTGATACTGTCAGAAATATCTTGACATATTGTGAATTATTTTTTTTATATTTTTTCTCTTTACTTTCAATACTAAGAACATTTTTCATGAAAAGACATGATCAATCTCTATCTTGGAATTTATGTGCTTCACCCAATTATTTTGTATTTGAAGATAGCTTGTCACTTATGACAACACAGTTACCTTTTTTCTTAGCAATGAATAGGATGACAGGAAAATCATCAGTGTGTATATAGAAGACAAGGGAATACTAGAAGTTGTATGCAAACATCTGATCCAGAATTTTGTTCCCTGCTCAGGAGGTTATTTTGCAGAGAGTTTTAACAACTTTTCTCATGGCCTGTGAAGGTTTTCAGATAAAAATGTTGAATTGTTTCTTCTGTCTTTTGGAGTTTCCACTTATTCTTGCATCTACATGGTATTGGGAGAGAAATCTCCATCATCCCCAGCTTTTAGCTACAATAAATCGAGCCTGGTAATATCTACCCACACTGTAGCTGACCAGTGAGCCAACTTCCCACTGCTCAGAAGGAGTCATAATAAATCCTTTTACACCATAGTGAATATTTTAGGTAACAGTTGCTTTATATCCATACCAGAAACTTCCTTCTCTGCTTTTCTTACGTTGACAGTGCAGGCAGCTAAAGACCTGCAGGTTTTGGGTTTGCAGGGCATTGGCAGGGCCGTGATTGACTGTGCTGGGAAGTGAGTCAAACTCATGAAGCAGCTTAAAAAACATTAAGAGATTTGGCCAAAGTATGTCTTAGAAAGTGCATCTAGAGTTTTAACTGCTTTCAAACTTAGAAAATGTATATTAATTTGCTTTTTTATTTCCCCTAAGGTCAAAGGCATTGAACTTTTCTGTGTGTAGATGGGTTATACCTATTCTGCTGCAAATCAGCATGGAGGGGAAGACATAAATAATCTGTCAGCCCAGCTGCCTGGTATGAATTTAGACAAATATGTTTAACCAAACGTGGATGCTTCAGAGGGTGTTCTTGTGGTTACTCCAACTGCTTTCATTATACTTTTATATTAACAGTGTGTCTGCTCACCATGTGCAATAAAACAATTTCTGAGGCTCAGCCTCAGAACATGGGGCTCATTCACCGTCTTGGATAATAGAGTTGCTTGTTTGCACTGTTCTTATTGAACTTTCTAAATATATGTCATTTTCCTTTTCATTCTAGGAGTGATTGTACATTACAGCAATTACAGACAAACCCTTCCAGACAGTTTGAAGACCAAAACTTTCTTTGTGTGGAAGTCCAAAGGCAATTATTGGCATTACAGTTTAAGAGAAGCATTCCATCTCCCTGATGCAACAGCAGTAGCTTTCTGTGGCATGTTAAATAAAGCAATTTGCCCTGTAGGAGACTAATGCATGCAGAGTCATGAAAAAAAAAAAAAAAGAAAATCAAACAGCTGCCATGAAAGAAATAGAAAACTCCTCTTCAAAAAGATACAAAACTTATTCTGGCACTGTTTTAACTGAGAGACACCAAGCATCTTTAACCTTTGCCTTTACCTCCTTGACATTTCATATATTGCTTCAAGACTGAGACTCTGTAAAGACACAGGTGTGCTAATTACCAGTCAAATAGATGCTTTTTAACAAAAAAAAATTGATAAAAATAGAATATGACAGTTCTTTCATAACACATGCCAGAATATGGAAGTCAATTCAAGTCAATTTTTTGTTCTCATAGCAGTTCCCATTTGCAGAAAAAAAAAGGAAATTAATAGACTTGAGGCTAGAAGCATAAAAATTTGACCTCTAAAGGCCTGATAGTCATATATTCCTATTTTTGGGGAGTCTTAAAGGTTAGACAAATAATAAAAAGCAAATTATTCACTCCCTTCAACTATGCTATTGATAATATTTAATCAATTAATTAAATTCACATAACTGTGAATTTTTTGCCTATCTCAGTACGTTGTGTGAGGGGATGGTCAAATACTCTCAGACCTGAGCACCTTAGAAAAAGTTAGAATATTTCTTCAGCAAAATGAGTAAATGCTTTCCCATCACTTTGAGATCCTCAGAAACACCAAGAGTTTGACCCTAAAACATTATTAACTGCTCCCCCTTAATTGTATTTACACAAGTTGAGAATCAGCCTGGAATAACAGTCATAAAAAGATGATGAGGACACTTACTAAAAAAAATAAATGTATAGCAAGTAATTGTCAGGTGAGAGTGCGAACAAATGTGTCTTCAGGATAATGTATGTGATAAAAATAAATGTATTGCATATCACAACAGCTCATTGGCATCTATAAATGGAGTTGTAAAAACATTTTTTTTCAGTAAAATTTCTGCTCTAGAGGATAGAAAAAACTTTGAACAGAAAGTAAAGGAATTGCTTTAACAGCTCTATTATAATCATGAAATGTAAGAGCAGCTGATTTCACCACCCATCACACAGAATGCTCTTTTGAATGGTGAATGTGATGAGGTTTGCAAAATAGAGAACATTAATATTTCTGAGATGGAGCCAGGTTTACCAAGACGAGCTCAGAACAAGAGGAAATTCTCCATTTTTAAAACAAATTAAACCACTTAACTTTCCCTGACATCAGAATGAATGCTAGTCTAAGAATTTAATGGAAAAGCTAGGAAAATGGGATTCTTAAAGGTGAAGGAAAGGTAGAAAAGATTGGCCAGCAACTGATGTTTTCTTGAAGTATCAAGTGGTAAGTCTAACAGCAGCCTTTCCATAAGCCTGTAACACGCAAAACCATGGCCTTACTTATAGTGTGCTCTCACAAGCACTTTACAAGATGTGAATTGATTTAAGGATAGTTAGTTAAAGCTGACTACTAATTTGGGATTGCATGTGCCATATGTGCTGTGGAAGAAATCAGTTTGTATTGACAGTCTGCACCTCACATGAAGTATGATTATACATGGCATCAGCTGACTGGAAACCCTATCACACCACTTGCAAGGCCAGATTAAGTTGATTAATAGTGAACACTGATGAAGTACTTTCCCATTACTTGCTGAGAATTGCATCGTGAACATCTTTCATCATCTATCATTGAGCTTTTTGTATATGGTCTGGGTTTAGATATAATGGTGACTCTTCAGAAAGCAAAAGAGAGTATTCAAAGAAAATGTTTTTCTGAAGTTGGAAGAAACAGCCTGGCTATTGTTTATCCTCTGACCACACAAATACCTTGTGGCAATTAAGCCTTTTAAAACTGTAATTCTGTCTCACTTCTTACATCTGAACAGCTCTGTAATAGCAAGTAACAAACAACAAAAAATCACAACAGAATATCAGCTTGAAGTTGAGAGGAATTATAACATCAAGCAATAAAGTGATTAAATCTGTGAAAGGCAACTCTCCTTTTGTGTGTGTCAGTGCAAGCTGTAGCACCATGGTCCTGTGTGTCGAGTAAGGACCTTTTAAGCACATCACTGTTCATGGCAGGAGGCTGGAACTAGATGATCTTTAAAGGTCCCTTACAATCCAAATCATCCCATAACTACATTATTAATAAATATTTTTTATGTTCAGTACTGTGTAAATATATCAGCTCCCACTCTCAAAAGCAGCTTGTTTGAAGAGTGCAACAGAAAAAAGGGAGAAAAATCACTATCAGACAACTTCCGCCAAGGAAGCCAACCTTGCCTTTTTTCATCCTGAACATTTTCAAAAATGGAATTAATTGAAATATGTGGGGTTTGGGAGCATTTTGGAATGTAATTAAAAATACGTCAGTAGGAAAATAAAGGCTTAGCCTCTTCATCAAATGATCCTAATTAATCAATGAGAACGGGACCTGATCCTTTAATAACCGTGTTGGAATTATCCTCCTTTCTCTGAGCAGACTCACAGATGTTAATAGAACAGCTCACAATGTTTATGGGTTTGCTGCCATGAGAAACAGTTGCGGGATCCAGCCCTCTGCGGTTTAACATGATCCATCAGCTGATCGCTTGTTCTGCTGCAAGGCAGATCACTGACACCATTACGATTTCATCCGCTGCCTCAAAGCCAATTTCCCTGCATATAAGCGCTTCATTCAGAGCACAGAAAAAATACATTAGCGAAACAATATAGCGTACTGTACAACAAGGATTTTCCTGCACTGTAACTCTACAGCTCACCAGGCAAAAACCACTTCTTTTTATTCTAGTTCCCCAGGGTGCTACATGGAGACACCAATCCTGAGACGGATTAACTGTGGCGCTTTCATCAAGAGGAACTTGTCTTCACTCTGACTTTGGAATAGAAAGGACGTGCTATTACCCTTCGACTCTGAAAGAGAAAAGCTTTCTACCTACATTCCTCGCTCACTCCCAAAGTTTAGCTCACAGGGATTAGAATTCACTAGATATAGGATAAGCCCCTTTCAAAATACTCATTTAAGGGAAGACGGAGAGAGCTTTCAGATATCTTTACTAAATATTTATCAGTCTTAAAAACAGGTAAATTGGACTTAAAATATAGGCAGAATATTAATTCTTCACATGGAATAAATGAGAGTAGACAGGAAAAAAAAGGCATTTTTTTGTTCCTCTGTGTTACATTTACATAAGATTTGCTGTTTGCTGTTCAAAACCAACCTTTTCTTTTCCCTAATCCATGGGTAATTTTGGCGGTACTTTGATTTTGGGAACCTGACTTCATCTATACTACAGAGCATAAAGTTTCTAGCAGCAGATGTTTAATATCTCCTGAGTATTGAAGTCTCTGTAAGGTATTTCAATACCTAGCCTCGAAGTGTGCAGAAAGCCTGAATCACTACCCATCTCAAGCCAACATCTCAGCTCCATCCAGGATGTTTTTGGGTCACTGGTTTCAAACGAGGCTGAATACTCTAAGTGTGGGTAAGGTCTGGTATCACATGATGACTTTATAATTGTTTTATAACTATAATTATTTTATAACTATAATTATTTTATAACTGCAATTATCTCATATCTGAGAAGAGAAGCAAAGCTCTGCCTGGGTTTGATTTGGATTCCATTTTAACCTGTTTTAAACTCTGCACTGATTTTAGCTGATTTTATTGCCACTAAACAAGTCTGCACTACAAAACATCACCCACAGCTTCCTGGCCCCATAGCAAGGTCAAACAGAGCCATTTTCTTCCTGAGCTTTCAGGCCAGGAAACCACTCACAAAAACACTGGGCTGGCAGTGAAGTAAGTAGCTAGGCTGATTTGGAAGAGGATATTCTTTATGGCAAATGCCTGACAATATTGTTTCTGAAACAGGTGACTTCAGGTTTAGACAAAACAGGCAATCTAGTAGGGCAGCAGCATGCAGGGGATAGCTTAACACTGTCTTTGCTGGTGCCACTGCAAGAGCGAGCCAGGCTGCCCCTCATGACGCTCCTGTCACAGGTAGCAGCTCATCCCTCATGGGAAGGACAGTCACTCAGTGTGGGAAGGGCTGTCCCACACTGTGGTGGCAGTAGAACCACTAGTCCACATTGCACAAAAGTGCTCTTCACAAATCACCAGCTCTTCTCAGCTTCTGATGGCAGCAGATCAAACACCTCAGACACTGTAAGAGAGCAGAGCTAACGTATTTTATCAATATTCCAAGTCTTTGCTAGAGAAGTTAGTCTGTGAAAATTCTGAATTGTACTGGTCAATAGGAGTATCTTCACTTTCTTCAGTAATGCCCATTATTTCTAGTTTACACAGTGTGAAGCACATCTGGCAGGGAACATCGGACAGAGACCTTACGCTTCCTCACCTTCCCTGTGCTGCCCATCCTACTGCCGGGGAAAGGGCTTGTGCAGCTCTGCCAAGGAAACACCTCCATACTTGGTGACAGTGGGAGCTGGAAATGTGCATATGGGGAGGAAAGAGAAGTCAGGAGAACGATTGCCTTTCTGAGAGCCCGTTTAAATGCTTATCAAATGGCAGTGTCAGTCCCAGGAGTGTATGTCCAGTGGTACAAAGTGCTAAGGGCAGAGGCTGTTTGTTCATCTATCCTGCTGTCCTGCAGCTGCCCAAGCACAGCTCTCTGTGCCTGTGCAGTGAACTGGATCAGGGAATTGATCTGGCTGGAAAAAAGTATGTTAAAAACACCCTCCAAAAAGCAGCATGTTTTTCTTTCCAGCCAGAATCACATCTCCCATCTGGCCGGCCGCACAGCTGCACAAACAGCTGCGCCAGCGCTGCGGCAGGGCCGGCCGGGAGCGGGGACTGCGTGGGCTGCTGCGGGCGTCACCACTGATGGAAGGGAAACCCTCGACTGAGCCGCCACCGTGTACAGGTCCCCCACAAGGGTCCCTCGATGCAGCCGTGCTCACCGGCCGCCCACCGGTGAGTGTTCGGCTGTCTCGCTCTCCTTCCGCATTGAGCAGGGAGGCGAGGAGTAAGGACGGCAGCAGCATCCCGGCTGTCCCTGGGAGGCTGCTCGGACCCGGGAGAAGCAGGGTCGTTTGAATTGATTTGCTCCCTTGATCTCTCTCCCTGTTCCTGGTCCGTCTCGGAAGACAGGCTAAGAGAGAGGAGGATGCTAATACTGGGAAACAACCAGGAACAGTGAGGTCTGGAACTGAGGGAGAATCCTGCTGAAAATCCAGTTTAAACTTGAGGTACATTTGAAGGGGCAGAGTTGGAATTTGAATAGATAATCGTATCCAAATTTTGTTCCTCTAGGGAAATTAAAAATCCTTGGGATCATTAATAATTTTTTCACATTCCAAGGGCTTTTGACCTTTGTGCATGCCAACACCACCAGCTGGTGGCTGGGGTGCTTCTTCAGCAAAAACCAGAGGAGAAGATGGTCAAGTACTGAGTCATTTGAACCAATACACTATGAAAACAGAGCAATTGCTCAAGTAACTTATTACTAGATTGGCTCAGTATTTGAAACTGAAGTAAACCAAACCAAAGCTGGAGGTATAACTTAGACTGCAATAACTATTGGCAGACTGACATAGTGTTGTCACCCTACAGCACAGAGTTCAGTCAGCAAAGGTTCCTTGATGTAAAGAACACAAGATACTGCCTCTGAAGTGTAAAGCTGCATTTGCATCATATTCCCTAATATTTCTTGTGAGCACTCAAAATAAATGAAGGCTGATATTCCCATAGTGTCTATCAATAGCAAAAGGTAAGTTTAAAAAGGATTCAAGGTACAAACAGCAGAGCTGGCAAGTCTTTAGTCAGGGAAAGAAAATAGTTTTCAGGTGCTGAACACTTGAACTTACGTTTGTGACAACCTTTTTGTTTTGTAAATCTTCCTTTACATGTCTAACAATTAAAATCTCCAGATAGAATTTTTTTACTTGAGCAGTACAAATTCCCTCCCCAAAGAAACACTAAGGTATGTACACTACATACATACAAAGAAACACTAAGGTATGCTACATTCCTACTTCGAGAGTGAAGCATCCCATGTGATTTTGTAGTGGGTTGACCCTGGCTAGATACCAGGTACCCACCGATATGGTTTGAAGCTGGCTCCCTGCCAAGTCTCCAAACCTTACCACCAGAAGTCCCCCCCCCCCCAAACCTCAGGGAGAAGAGGGAGAAAAAACAACCAACTAAGAAAAACCCGAAACGAGAGAGAGAGTTAAAGTGATATATATAAATATATTTACACTTATGTTACAATTGAAATATATACAATTTAAAATATATACAATTTCACAAGGGAAGGGGAAGGGGGAAGGGAAAGGGAACAAAACCAAAATAATATATATATATATATATATCCCAATCAGTAGCCCGACTAAAGAGTTAGCACAGAAAATATCCCACCACTCTCCTTGGGACAACCGAGAGTCACTCCGGGACGATCGCCGGCAACCTCCAACTCCCAAGGTCGACAAGGCCTTACCAGGCCTCGCTCCCCAGCACAGCAGACTCAACAGCAGGGAACCTGCACCTCCAAGCTGCCGGAAGGAAAGAGAGCGAAGGCCTTTCCTCCTTTCTTCTTATAATCTGGCTTACGTAAAAATCTTAGGGAATACTGGGTAAATCTGGGCCCTTCCTTGGTTACAAACTGGTTACCAAGGAAGGCCAAGCCCAAACTACCACACCCACTAAAGCCACTCTCTCCCTCTGCAACTGGACAGAGAAGAGAGAAAAAAACCAACTAAGAGTTCATGAGTAGAGATAAGAGCTGGAGAGGTCAGTGACTGATTATCTTCATGGGCAAAACAAGACTCCGAGTGGGGATAGTACTTATATTTATTACTAACAGGATAAGAGCCAAAGAGTGAGAAATAAAACAGTCTTAAAAACACCTTCCCTTCACCCTTCCTTCCTTCCATGCTCTCCCTCCTCTCCCCCAGCAGTGTAGGGGGACAGGGAATGGGGGTTGTGGTCAGTTGTTGTTTCTGCCGCTGCTCAGGGAGAGGAGTCCTTCCCCTGCTCCCGTGGGGTCCCTCCCATAGGAGACAGTCCCTGATGGACCTGTCCAGTGTGAGTCCATCCCTCATACAGCAGTTCTTCCCAAACTGCTGTCCCATGGGTCACTCCTCCACGGGGTGCAGTCCTTCATGAATTAATTGTACCGACGTGGGTCTCCCCTCACGACAGGGGCCACAAGTCCTACCCAGGGAAAACCTACTCCAGCATGGGCTTCCCTCTCCATGGGCCGCAGGTAGGACCCTGCTCCATCCTGGGCCTCCCATGGGGTCACAGTCTCCTTCATGCATCCACCTGCTCCAGCATGGGCTCCTCCAAGGGCTGCAGGTGGGTCTCTGCACCCCGATGGTCCTCCATGGGCTGCAGGGGCACAGCTGCTCCCCCATGGTCTGCACCACGGGCTGCAGGACCTCAGCTCTGGCGCCTGGAGCACATCCTGCCCCCTCCTTCTGCACTGACCTCGGTGTCTACCTTATTGTTCCCATGTTCTCACTCCGCTCTTCCCTGGCTGGAATTTTCTTCTTTGCAACTATCTCCTTTTCTTAAATATGTTATCACAGAGGCGTTACTATTACTCCTAATTGGCTGAGCCTTGACCAGTAGCAGCAAGTCCGTCCTGGGGCCGGCTGGAATTGGCTCCACGGAACAGGGGAAGCTTCTGGCAGCTTCTAACAGAAGCCATCCCTGAACCCCCCCCTACCAAAACCAAGCCACAGAAAACCACTACATGGGTTAATACTGTCAGTAAGATACTTGATGCCACCCTGTACCAGAATTGCTGGGTGGTTTTGTATCACCATTGCCTCTGTATAATTATACAGCACCACAAGAACACAGGGACCAGCTGATGTTATGCAGTGGATTGGAAAAATATTCATAGAGAATGGAACAGAAGGCTCATCCTCATAAAATTCAACTGATACTGCAGCTAAATATTAAACAAGATGGACCATTCTCTGGTATAATATGGGATGGGTGCTGCTGAAGCCATTCACAATACACAGTGTCAGATTGAACTTTATTAGTGCTGCAACTTTTTCCACTATTTAAAAATCTCTTTGAATTTCTGGTCAAGCATATTTTACTGTTACTGCAACAACTAAAAATAAAGCAAGTGACTCAAACAAATTTTGACATAATTTGCATTGGTTTGTGTATATGTGTATACATGCATACACTAAAAATAGTAGCTTACTTTGTTCTGAAACCATAGTTTCTTCACATACAATATATAGCAGACATTATTTTTTTAACTGATTTTGAATATTCATCTCTGTGCAGCAATTTTAGGTAGTAAGAGTATACATTCAAACAGGCATGAAGCAAAATGACACATTTTTCTTTCTGCCTTTAGCTGTTTTGTTGAGACTTTCCCCAGTTTAATGAGAAATACATTTAAATAAATGACAAGTTAATTAATATGGAATCAGTTTCTGTTTTACAGAAACATTTATTCATATTGTATTATTAGTATTATTAAACATTTACAGTCTGGTATCATATACAGAACATGACAAAAAAAAGAAGCACACAGAGGTAAAATTTTCCTTGCATTACAATTCTCTGTCTTTATTAGCTGTATCACTAGAGATAATGTTATATTGTTGCCATTTGCCAAGAGCAGTGTATTAGAGTAAATATACAAGTTATCCCACTGTTCAAGTATGCTCCCAAACAGTAATTTCTCTGATGCATAACTCTGGGTCATTAACATTTTTCTCCTATTGATTTGTGGAGGACCATTTTATTTGATCTATGCTGACACAACATTTTTACTACAACAAAGAAAAGAAGGTTTGCTCTAAAAGCTGATTTTTTACCCTTAAATTCTACAACTAGTTTCTTAAGTGGGCTATTTTCAGGGGATTGTAAACAACTTAGAAGAAAAAATGCTTTTAAAAATCATTCATTCATTCTTTCATATGTTTATTCATTCATTCTTTCTTTCTTTCACTTACCTAAGACAGTAAACTCTAAATTAAACTTTTTCAAAATGAGTCTACTCAAAAGTTTCACTCTGATAGTAGACAAAAAACCGTTTGCAACAGATTTAAAAAATCAGTTGTCTAAAATGTGCAACAAAAAGTAAGCAAGCAGATCTGTACTTTTCTTGTAACTCACAATACACAATTTTCTTACTAATTGTATAGATTTTGCAAGAATGTGCTTTGGTAATTTTTTGTCTAGGAATTCAGGATGCATAAATATTGCAGTAACAAAACGGAAATTCTTGGAGACAATTTATCTATTGAAAAAAATTCTATACATCTTAAAATATGGAAATGGCAGAGCATCAAGAGGCACTTGTTTACTTTCTCTACTGCAAACTTCATTGAACTATGGCTAAAGATTCAAGAATAAACTCAGTCTTTCAAATGCACAGGTGTTTAACTGAGATCTTTCATTTTGCAACAGCAGAACCAAGATGAGAATCTGGCCCCATAGCCAGCAGGAATGCCATGTGATATCTGAATGGTAATTTTCTCTGTATGTGCCACAATAATGCCTCAGACTTGACCTTTGGCTTTGTTGTCACCAAGTATTATCATATGTATAATTTGACCTTTCTCAGTTGTAGGAATGCTTGGCCTTGAACTCCATCTAACCTTCTAGGAGCTGTAAA
This sequence comes from Corapipo altera, assembly GCF_003945725.1. Classification (NCBI taxonomy): domain Eukaryota; kingdom Metazoa; phylum Chordata; class Aves; order Passeriformes; family Pipridae; genus Corapipo; species Corapipo altera. The sequence goes on from NW_020884886.1 coordinate 4,056,384, forward strand.
GATAATTTCTATACATTTGCAATAAGACCTCTGATTTGACCTATGACTCAAATGAACAATAATTTCTTAATATTCCCATTCCTTCTAAGACTATTTCCCGTAATAGTATAATAATAAGGCAATAAAATGTCCTTCAGTGTGAACTCATGTTATTCTAAATTTTGAAGGTCTCTGCTTCAGGGCGTTCACAGTTCACTACATTTCTGTGTTGTCAAAAGATACTATCAAGGCACCAAAAGTTTCTAGAATTTAAATCAAAATTAATGAAAGGACAAAAGTGACATTATTTAACTTTGTCTCTATGTGGACAAAACTATAGACAATAATAAGCTTTATTTAGGAACAGTGAAACAAAAGCATATCTTAGCAATAGCAGAAGACCATTAATAATCCTGCCATTTCTATTTAGCAATTTCAAAGCAGAAAAGGAAGAAATATATCAAAAACATTTCAATTCTGCCCTTTGAAAAAAATAATTGTGCATTTCATTATTATACAGCAAAACAATAAATAATCAAACATCATGGTATTCTTCAATAAAATACAGTAATTTTTTTCAGGAAAAAAAGAGTTGGTAATAATTTTTTTAGTGTTGGAACACAAGAGAAACAAAATCTATTAGAAGTCTGCAAAGGAGTTGTGACTATATTGAAAATGGATTCAGCCTGATGACATACAGTGTGTGATACAGAAGCACCCTTTCAGCTGTGTTAAGAATGCAAAATCACCCTTCTAACTACACAATTTGCTTTCAGCGCCTAAAGCTGTACTTCCTACCATATTTTTCTTGGAGTGGAATGCTAGTGGGTCATCATACTTGATGATGAAAGTTTCACTTTTCATGCAACTGGACCCAAAACTTGAATATATTCAAACACTGACTGCAAATAAAAAGCCCTGATTTGAAAATAAATAACTCAGAAACTTGGTCCTGTTCAAGTAGAACATAGACCATCTATAATTAGATTACAGGCTCGTGGGTAAGATAAATACAACAGCGAACACGGGGTGATTGAAGTCAGTAGAGCAAACAGCAGCTGAAATACCAGCTGCCAGCCATTGCTCAGATTTTGCTGGTATCAAGGTAGGGATGAGTTTTGGGGAGCATGAAGTGACTTCGGCAAGGCCAGATGCAGCTGGGATATTTATGAAAGGGGATGTGCAATAATACACTTGCACTTGCTTTAGTGCCATCACCTGGATCTACAGTCCTCACAGCGTCTTCTTTTTTAATCACACAGAAACCTCATCCCTATATATGCTTTGAAGATGTTCCATACACTCTTTCAGAATTTCTTCTTTCCTTTTTTTTTTAATTGCAACTGTACTTCTTGGAAATTATTTTGCATGGATTTTACTCTCTATGGCTATTCAAGCCAAGGCTCTTATGTGGAAATGAATCTTTTCTGCTTGGAGCTGAAGAGTCCATGTAACTGGTAGTAACGTTATGACATGATCAATGTCACTCTCCTCCTTATACAAATTGCTCCTTCCGAGCTATCTGTCTTTCTATCTTAGTTTTCTTCCCCACTGCAAAGGCTGGTGACACAAGCCTAGCTCAGACACATCACTCAAGATTAATCAGAAGCTTCAGAGTACAGAGAACAATACAAGAGATAAAAGCCAAATTATAAGGAGAATACGCAAACTGAAATTCAATTCAAAACCTTTATGCTGCTCTATGTTTTTGCTTTCTAAGTAGAGGGTTTATATATCCCAGTCTTGGTGGCAAGGCCCACCCTCTCTGGTCACCTAGGGGTCAGCTGCCACAGACAGAATGGAGGGTTGAAAACTGAATGATGAAGGTGCCTTTAGCTAAAGAGATCTCTCCTGAACATAAAGTGTTTCTTTGGCAACAAGTAAATTCTTTGGGTTCTTTAAGATTAGAGAGATACAATATGGGTGGCCAAAAATAACAGAACATTCAGAAAAGTTTGGCTCCAGAGCATATCTCTATCTTGAATAAGTAGATTAAGAATCACTTATTTAAAACTGTTTTCCCAACAAGAGCGAGCTTGAATGTTTGGCTTGCTACAGATGTACTGGTCAAGAGAAAGTAAAAACACAAAACCTCAAGGGCTGAAGCTTTAAAATTCATGTTTCGTCAGCTCAGACTTTCCAGAAAAATGCAAATTTGACACTGTTCTCTGATCCGAGCCTTGAGACTTTGACTAACATCATGAGTCCTTCCAGAAACATCCAGCAGCCTTTTCTCCGCACTTAAAACCCTCTCATGGTGTCCAAGGAACTGTGCTTTCACCACGTCCAAGGGAAGGGCAGCTGAGGCAGCTCACTGACATGGCGGGATCTGGTGCAATAAGGATGCATTGTGTTGGACCATGCTCTTTCCATCAAGCATCAGGGAACCTGTCTTCTAGCAAAGGGACTTAAGTAAAAGCCACTGGTGGGCTCAGCTCCTCACCCTCCTCCCATGCCTTGTCAGCATGACAAAAGCAGTGTATCCCAAGTGTCTTGCTCAGTAAATTGTTTTTCGGGCAGTAAAAATCTACTGGTTTATAGCATCAGTGACACTGGGAAGATGAGTGGTTGTGCTGGCTGCATTTGCTCCCCCAAGCTCCACTGCCACTGCACATCCCAACAGTACCTTCTTTAGCAAAGGGGTCATCTACCTCACACTCACCATCCAGTATGGTGGGGCAAAAGCATCTATTGGGGCTCAGATACAATAGGAAAAGAGTGGTAAAAAGAAAGTTAAAGACAGAAAATGCTGAGAACCCTAGGGGATCACATGAGGTCAGCAGTATATGTTTCAGGCAACAGGTGAATAATCAGTCAGCTGGCCAAAAAACCAACACTGCCATGGAAAGTGAAGGAGACACTCAAGCAGGAGCCGTGCTTCAATGGTTTTTGGGCCTCACACTGAGGGTGAGTAACTCTCTTGGCTGTTTTCCACTCTACTGTTCTTCCAGAGACAAAATAGCTCTCGTTCTGTACATGAGAAGTTTCTGCTCCATTTCACCCTCTGGGAAGTCCCTTTCACTCTAGAAGCTCTTTTTTCCCTTCATAACCCAGCGATGTTAGCAGCTCCATCACAGCCAAAAAAGGTTCTTCATACTGCTTTAAGAAGTGAGGGTAAAGGGATTTTTTACTGCTGATACTGTAACTAACATTTTTTTAATAATAATTTGTTATTATTTGATGCTGTCACTGAAAGGCAAGTAGCTTTCAAAGGCAGAGGTTGTACCAGCCCCTAGAGATTTTTATGGGGAATTTGGCATCTGTCTGAACCCTACAGTGTTATAACATTCCACTAATAATAATGAGAAAAATACACAGCACTGAGCATAAAAAGGTCATTTTTATTTTTATGTAACTTAAAGTTAAAAAAGGAAAGGGGAAAGGAAGGGTAAGGGGAGTAGGAATGGGAAGGGGAACGAAAATGAGAAGGGGAAGGTGAAGGAGAATTTAAAAAAAAAAGAAAATAAAAAAGAGAAGGAAAAGGCAAAAAGAGGGAAAAAACCCAGAAAAGATGGGCTTAGACATTTCCAAAATACAAACTCAAACTTTACTTCCACTCCCTGCAAACTGCTTTCTTACGCACTGGATTACAAAGTTTTCAAGGCTGGATTAGAGGCTGCTATAAAATAGTTTGCCTGACACAGAACGACATTTAAATTAGCAATGCCATAAATGGCACTACGAGGGAGGGAGGGCCTGCTCGTGATTCAAGGATATCGTCTTTTGTGTAATTTTTCCAGTGTCATAAATTCTACCCAAGTTCCTAGCAGAACAGCAATGCTCCAAAATATATTGAATAGGTGTCTTTCATAAAATGTTATACATGGAACAGAATTACAGTTTGTGGATCACATTTATTTAAGATTAGCCTAATTCATATATATGTGAATATATATGATTTAAACGCATAGGATTTTAGACACGATGTTTTGCCTTTCTGAGACCTTTATGCTTAGCTGGAGGGTGTTTACTGTGACTGAGGTATTTTTTCTAAACAGGGAGGGGGATTATTTAAAACCTTTTGGTATGGAAAACCCACAGTTTGTCCACCTCAAACAATCTCTTCTCTCCCCCTGTTGTCACAGCAACAACTTCAGCATTTGAAAGGAATCTACTTCAATAATCTAAGCCTCTGATCTTTGACAGGCTTATAATGAAGGAACAGTTTGTTAATGCTGACATAAACATTTTGAAAACTTAAAGGTACAATTATTTCATGTTGTTTAGGAAGTCAGCACTACATGGTCAAGAGAACAGCACTCTGCAAAAATATTTACTTATGCAATTTCCTAGTGAGAAAAACAACTGCTGACTGTACAGCTGAACTGAGATTCCAGCCCTGTGGTTTAAGCAACAAGAATACTTCTTTGTCTCCTGCCCATTTATAGTTCATTTTTTCTCTATTATAATCACGCAATGATCTTTCAGATAATTCCAGGATGTCTCAGCCCAATCTCTTTATTTCAAAAAAAGATAAAAATTAAAAACCAGAGCTGAATTAGACCAATTCCAAGTGGATCTCCTAGCTATGTTCCTTGTGATAAAAAGTCAGAACTGCTTCTCAGCCAGCCAGCTGTGATGGAAGTTGTTTGCCTGTTTATCAAACAAAACTGTTATTTTTGCTGGGAGAAGGGCAGAAAGTTGACACAATGACAAAGTTCCCCAGGCTGTACTCGGCAAAGTAGTCCCTGTGCTTTCCAGGCAAAGCAAAAGCCAGAGCAGGCGATGAACTCAGGGCTGCACTTTGGAGTCAAAGCTTCGGTTGCTCTGGGGAGACCATCGCTCCTGGAGCAATTTTCTACAGTAGCGCGAGGGCTCCAGTGGTCCTCGGGGGTGAAATCCATCATGCTGCACGCTGCACTCTATCAAGTGGGGCTCCGAGAAAGGGTCAAGTGGTCCGCTGCCATGCTGTTTGAGCTCATCAGAGACATATTTAATTTAATTAAGGTTGTCAGCACTATTGATTTTGGCAGTTTCAATTACCGTGCTGTTATGGCTTCTGGATCTACTGATCTGTGATGAGCCCTATCAGCACTGGCACACATTGAGGAAAAAGCCCTTTGTCTCCTTTAAAACCTGACACATCCTGCCATAGGCCATAACTTATTGCTTTTATCCAGCCCAGCTCCTCTTCTGTTCCTCATAATTAATTTCTCATTAGACAGCTCTTTATTGTTTAATTTGTGCAGTTTATAATCAAATTGGGCACATTAATTGTAGTTGAATTTAAGGCTAATGAAAAATAAAGGTTTTCAATAACTTACTCTTCAATTATTTCAGACAAGATAAAATAAAACACTTTAAGAGTTGTCAGCTTTTTAAATTATAAATTAGGTTGTTTAAAGAGCATGGGCATTTAGGAAGCAGTTATCACACATTTAGTAATTATAAATCCTATGCTCCAATACAATTATTAGGATATATTTACAATTCCTCTTAGTTTTTTTCAACCCTGTTGTTAGTTAACTGCATAACATCTAATTGTTGGTGGTTAAAAATAGCATAATCTGAAGTCCCTGGGCCTGATTTCTCTTATTCCAAGATTGAGCTGTAAATCAGCACATCTGAGGAAGTCCGTATCCACAATACTGGAACAGGACAGGTGTCTGAAACAGTAGAGATGTCTGGGTAAAAGGAAGAGAACCCCATATGGTAAAGATTTTATAAAATGCTGATCATTCTGCTAGGCAGTATTGTAGGATTCATGCCCTTTCCTTCCAGAAGATGGTAATGTGATTTACATTAGGACCAGGACAGCAGCTAGCAAAAAGTGGTAAACTCTTCTTGATGTAGACTGCAATTTCTCCCATGATGTACGTAATCTTCATGATAGAAAACGGCTTATTTGAGAGGGCACATGGGAGCTGAGGCCAGTCTGCTGGGATAGGGTTTGCTTGTTTATGGGGGTTTTTTTCCAGTTTACAATTAATAGGAAGGGGGAAGGAGGATGGGAAAGAAGATGGGGTGAAAAATTCAGGTGGTACCTACCTTCTTCCCTGCCAAAATGAAAACCAAGAAAACAGAGTTTTCTTCTCTGCTCAATGGTTGCATTCAATACACAGCATTTTAGTGGTGAGCAAGAAAAGCAAAGGAAGAAAGGCAAGTTTCACATCACTGCTGAGGGGAAAGTCGGGGTGCTGTAGGTCCGTAGTTAGGATGTGAGTGGATGATGGGACAATTTGATTTCTTGTGTGTTCTAAGACCTCTCCTTATCCAGATATGCAGGAGAGCCCAGCATGATACACTGTGTTAGAGTATGTACTTGTGACTTTTGAGGAGGGACTGGCAGCTGGGCATCCTAGTTCCTGGAAAAGCATTCCCATTGCCTTGTAACAGTTATACACCCTCTCTTTCTTGAATAGTATGTAGGATAGCTCCAGTGGGGCAGGGAGAGCTACCTTATGCTTTGGGTCTGAGACTTTGTTTCAAATATCCACCCTTAATGAGGGCTGGAAGGCATCTGAGGTCAGTACTCCACTTCTTACCTAAACGGTTTAGCACTACGTGTTCCAAGTGATACAAAACAAACACTGAGAGAAATGGAGAGCAGTTCTCTGGACTGAAGTTAGGATGCCCACTGGCAGGCTGGGTGGCCGGCATCTGCATGTGCCCAGCCCAGGGCACCCAGGGCAGGGTTCCCTGGTCATAGTGTGTGTATGTGTGTGTCTGTGTGTCTGTGTTTCTGTGAGAGCTTCTTCACGTTCCCTACCCGAGCAACCAAATGGTCACCCTGCTCCTGCCCAGCAAGAGCTACTGCTGTGCCTGATGGTACACCTGCATCAGGGAAAGATGGGGCAGAGCTGAAGGCATGCCCAGTAGCTACACACCAGAAAATGTATAAACTGAAATACTGAAACACTGCTGCAAAAGTGCAGGGCTGCTGATTTGCTCACTAGACACTTGCTACTTGGTGTTTTTAATTTTAAAAAAAAAATCATGTTTGTGTTGTTCAAAAAAGATAAAATTCACCCACATCCTCACAAGGTCTGTTTACTAACCAAATCCTGTATATAAAGAGAAGGCAATGTCAGAGATTTTCTTTGTGTACCCCAGTTCGAACTGAGGTTATTTTTTATTTCAGCAAAGTATCTTTGTCCAAAATTCCTTGGTGGGGGCCCTGCCCTTGTGGATTTGTAGGAATCTTCTAATTTATATATTGCTTCCTGTCTGGAATGAAGAGCTGGTCACTATTGCTAAATATTTCGGCACTGTGTATATTCTCTAGCTCAGAATTATTTGGAACAGAAGGAGAAGATACTGTTTTCCCAAATACTCCCAAACACTCTATTTCACCAATTGAAAACAACAATCTTCACCTGCCCAGCTTTTTGGAAAGAAAAGAGAGAACACTTTCCTTCAGTAAGTGAGAAATTCTGGATGCAGGACTTTTGACACCAGCATGCATAGCTGGGGAACCAGAGAGCTGGAGAGTCAGGGAACTGGGCTGCGTTCCCCCCAGTGTTGAGTGGCAGGAAGGGGAAAGGAAATCAGTGCATTGGCAGTAGAAGAGGGCTGCTGGAAACTCAGCGTCTGATAAGGATACATGGGAACGGCAGGGGAAAAACAGACCAGCAAACCTTGCTCAATGTGTGACAGGAAGGCAGGACACAGTTTGTTCTTGGCCCTGCTTGATATTACCTGTCCAGTGAAAGGACGAGCGCTCCTGATGGGTACCACATGCAGAGGTTACACCCCTTGGGCTGCTTTAAATTACTCTTCTCTAGAAACTTAGTGTGCATGACTCACTTCTGGGATGGAGAACCTACTGCTGTTGTGCTCTTCCTCCACTTAACCTTAAATTCCTGGATATACTTTCTCCAAAAACTCTGACCTAAGGTCTTCATTCTAACTAGGAACTGGTGTCATCCAAGTAGACAAGATCAAAAGACCTTCCACATAGTTTGTCATCACCCCTTGACAGCAGTTCAGTTAGTTTTATGCCATGTCAATCACAGGACAATCAGATCCCCTAATTTCAAGCTGGCATCTAACTGCAAATAGAACCATCAGACCTGGTTGTATATGCAAGGAGTTGGCAATTGAACCCTGCAAATATCTCTTTTAATTTAAAAATAACAGAAAGATTTTTAAAAGGAAATTTATATTAAAAATATTAATAATAGTTGTTCCCAGCCAAAGTCACTTTCAGCCAAGTTTCAGCTGTGAGGAAACTTTTATTACTCAAGAAATGAACTCATGAAAAGAGAAGTTTATAATGGAACCAGTGAGAGACTGCAACAGCACTGCTAACAGGTGCCACTGTTACAGAAGTGACAGGGTAAGACTTCTAGAGATGCAATAGCTAGGGCTGTGCCCACCCATGCAGCTAAGGATTTCTGTTATGAACCTCTGTTTGCAGGGATTTGATACTTTAGCCATAAAAGCATACCTCAGACTGAGAGTGAGAAAACAGAGACACAGCACTCCAGGGCAGTTGAAACAAAAAGTAATAAAATCCATATAGTTGTTTTGAAGGATCTCTTTGGGAATTTGCAATTTCAAAAAACCCACAGTTCTTTTGCAATTAAATTTGGCAGATTATCGATCAATAGCATTAACTGGGGAGGGTTCTTTTTCAGTTTGTTGCATTTTAATTTAGAGCCCTTAAAACGCCTATGGTGTTTTTTAAGCTTAAAAAAATCTTATAGCCCAATTAAGGGATAACAGAAATAAACCAGGATTACCTGTGTGTAATTACACAAAGTTAAATCCAAGAAAACAATACACTACCACAACTCTCTTGGGTAATTTGAGCAGTCTCCATAGGATCTCCAGAGACAAAAAAAGGAAGGTTGTCTCAGCTTACACTGAGCATTTACTGTATGATAGCAAAAGACTCCCAAGCCCAAAAGACCACAGAAGACACCTCTTTTTTCTTGATCAACCTTTTAATAGCCTTTTAATAGTTACAGAACTGAGCAAACCCTGTACTGGGGCACAAACTGGATTCAATGTTCAGTTCTCAAACTATCTTATTGCTCTTGATCATTCTACTGTCTTCGCTGCGTCCAGTAATATAATACTGCAGTCCAGCCTGAGCTTAACTACATATACTTGGCTGGAATTAACTCAGATCAGATCAATGTACGTGTATCTGAAGGCAGAAACTATTATTTAGTACTTCCTCAAAAAGGAAGAGTACAGATTTTCTGTATGTGTCAAATTAATCCTCACACTGCTTTAAGGTGTGAAGACATCTTCATTGCAACAATTTGAAAATATCAAAGTCAACCAGATACCCCATCACATTCCTGAAAGAATAGGAAAGTATGGCAGAAAAGTTAGCCATGGAGGAAAATAACTGTCTCCTTCCCAATTTGAGTGGGACTATCTAAACTCAAAGTACTTTTTGACTGCCAATACCTGCAGCCACAGTGACACGCTAGCTGAATTTAGCTTTCTATGTTTGGACATTGTCTAGCTGGCTGCAATTCGGTCTGTTTGGATTTAACCTTTTTCATCCTGAATAATTTACCCAAGTTTCAGGGTTTACACTATAACACGTATATATGAACGGTAGTGGATAAGGGGACCCACACCTTGACTGCTTAAGAAAATTTACCATTAAACCAGTGCCAATTGCCTTATTCTATAAAAAACTTCCAAAGGGAGGAGGTTGACTCCGTCTGCAATTATATTAATTTCATTATAATCATCCCAACCTGGATGTAAACATGAGTATGCGAGCGGCAGTACAGTATATACAGTATATACATAGTACCAGTATATGCCATTTCAGTAACTCAAAACATATGTCATGTGTTTCTTAAAAGCAGCCAGGTATCCCCTTATCACTGTCAGAGTTTCCTACCTGAACCAAGTCTACATATTTATTGGTGTTAGACATGAAGTGGACCTGCCCTCAGCTGTATTTGGTTAAACTCAGTATAAACAGTACCTTTCAGTCCTGAGGTCTTTTACCAGCCTGGTGATAAGGCATCCGTTCCTCAGTATATTATAGCAGTATATTATAGCCTGTGAGCTGTGTTAATTTACACCAGCTGAACTAGTTCTGTACAGACTGGGCAGACACAACACCAAGACCCTGGGAGGCTCCTTGTGTGTTACAAAAATCCCTGGCCTCCCCTTCGGAGCAACCTTTCCGCCCTTAGCACTGTGGAGACAGTACAAAGCATCTGAGGCTCAGGTCCTAACCTTTTCTCTTTGAAATTTTCAAATTTATTTTTCTATGCCTGAAATATTTGCTTATAAAACTAATAAGACCAACAGAATAAAAATGAGAAGTGACTCTTAGCTTTGTCTTTTGGGCTCTGTGCGACACGACATGTTCTGTACGCTCAGGCACAGAATGCACACGGAGTACCAAAGGTGAGGGTTTGGAAACTGAACACATACGCTACCTCTGCTCATCAGGGGCCAGAATCAATTTTCAGACCAGAGTGCGTAAATGTATATTTATTTTATTTTGCTACTTAATTTTAAGATACTTATTGTCATTTCCCTGGCAGCAGGGTGTTGGAGAGGATGAGATTGCAGACTCAAAGGAATGACCCTTTCCATTCCATCTGCCCTTATTTAGAAGTGATGGCCTCCATTTTTTTTTTTTTTAATAGAAAAAACCTCCTCTTTATTCTGTCCTTCAGGCAAGTTCACTGAGTCCACTGTATTTCAACGGGAGCTAAAGACATGGTTCTACTTACCCTCCCCCAAAAGGTCTCTATTAATTGTTTTCAAATGTTGGCAGCCATGTGAAACCCTGCCTAGCAAGTCTGGCTCCTTATATGATTTTTATTAAAATTCACTTTGCACACAGGGCACATGAGATTTATGGCTGAAACTAATAGGTTGGTTCTCACTAAGACATAAATCCATGGGCTGTTTATTGAGGCTCATGGACATTGAGAACGCAGGTAATTGTTACTGCGAGTGTTCAGCTAAAAAATAGTCAGTTATGTCTCTAAGGAAATTTGTTTAACTAAACACACCACGTAACCTTCTGAAAAATTACTTTATCTGTGATGGTGAATGGAAGGACTGTGCAGCCTAAGTTCTGTATCTCATCTGTACAATTTAATTTCACTTATAACACTATTCAGATTTTCCTTTTACGTGGTGTCTTACATTATAAAGAGTAAATGTAAAAAGGATCACATTCATTTTCTTTCCACGTGTCTGTTTTAGCCATTCTCGATTTATACACCCAAATTTTTACTTTCTTGCTACCAACCCTTACAAGCTCCAGCTGAAGTTTTACAAGTCCAGTTCCTCCTGCCTTACTCACAATCACAATCTACCACATGAACTCAGTGAACAATTCTGATGGCAACACGCAAGGTGGAGCAGAGCCTGGACCAATCTCTTCCTTTGAGCACAGTCCACACTACCACGTGCTAAACAACTGCCAGCTACACTTGTTGGGGAGAAGGCTGTACTCTGGAAGCCATTTAGATGTGACAATTCAGTCCTGTGCTCAAGTGAGTAAGTTCTGATTCTCAACATCGTGTTACCTTTCAGTAAGACCCAAACCTGTCTAAACGGCTTCCACCTCACATCTAGTTTTCAGTAGGTCAGTTTACAGATGAAAGAGAGGTAGGTAATACCTCCTGAGTGGAACTTCTACTCTCAGTTGTGCTGGCAATACAGTGCTGAAGAGAAGACACAACCTTACCCAAATTACCCAAATCAGGCTCCTAATAGCATCTGAGATCACACAGGGCATCTTTTCTGGCCTTCAGTCTGCTTTCCAGAAGTGTGTGGGTCATATTTGCCAGCTTCATGTTCCTGTCTCAAGTACCCTAGGACATCTCACTCACATAGCCCTTGACACTTTTATTTACACACAGTATACCTCAGTGAAATATATTAGATGCTTCCAAAACAAAAGTAAAAACCATAGAATAATAAAATGGCCTGGATTGGAAGGGACCTTAAAGATCATCTAATTCCAACCCCCCTGCCATGGGCAGGGACACCTTTCACTAGGCCAGGTTCTTCAAAGCTCCATTGAATCTGGTCTGAAACACTTCCAGGGATGAGGCTTACACAACTTCTCTGGGCAACGTGTTCCAGTGCCTTAGCACTCTTACAGCAAAGAATTTCTTCCTAATATCTATTATAAATCTATTCTCTTTCAGTTTAAAGCCATTCCCCCTTGTCCTGCCACTGCATGCTCTTGTGAAAAGTCCCTCTCCATCTTTCTTGTAGGCACCCTTCAGGTACTCAAAGTCTGCAATTAACTCACCCTGAAACCGTCACTTCTCCAGGCTGAACAACCACAATTCTCTCAGCCTTTCCTCATAGGAGAGGTGCTCTACTCCTGAAATCAACTTGGTGGCCTTCCTCTGGACTCGCTCCAACAGGTCGATGTCATTCCTATGCTGAGGACCCCAAAGCTGGATGCAGTACTCAAGGTCAGTTGTCACTGCTTTTCTGTAATTTTTCTATAGTGAACTTTTGATAGGAGATGTATTTATTATTGTGGTCAAATCAAAACTAACCCAAACAGGTGAACACTTCATTGAATGTTGTGCACACACAAGGGAGGGTACACACACCAAGGTTACTTACAGAAGTCTCAAGGAGTGTTTATGCTATGCATGTGTCATACAAAAAACCAGTGTAGCCACATCAGTGTTATTTTGTGTTCAAAATAACTAACCAGTCTGACTGATGGAGCTTAGTAGCTTGGCACAGTGCTATACCATTACAGACATATTGCTTTAGCAATCTAAACTAGCATCTCTCATAACATTTGCTCAGCATAGACTTTTGTCTCTTTTGTTACTTTGCTGCAAAAAGCAAAGCAAACCAGCCCCAAAAAACAAGAACAAAAGAGTGGAAGGGTGCATACAATGCAGCTGACTATATTTTTGGGTTGATACCTCATTCATTTTAAAATGGTATGTAAATACTGAAACCCCCCAGACAGCTAAAGAAATACCTAAAATTCCATAAATTCTTTGGCAGATGAAGAATTAACATGAGTACAGACTTCAACAATTTGCAGGAGTTTAGGTATCTTTATGTCAATCATGTTTACCTTGAGTTTCTCATACATCCTGGTCCTGGTGTTTAAGCAAATAGACTTTTTCGGAACAATATCTTTCTCTCTCTCCCCCAGTTTTCCCTTCTTGACAAGCTGCTTTTCCTTCGCTCCTTTTTACAGCATTTGCTTAGCAGTCTATCAGTTATCTTAATCTGTTAGCTTGTTGTTTGCTGATGAAGTCTCAACGCTCTTGTCTGATCTAGTAACTAGGTCAGCAAGGTTGTGTGTCCTGGGGACTCAGGGAACTGTATGGAGATGACCTCTGACACTCATCAAAGGCTCCACAGCACTGTTTGGCTCCTATCAGTTTAATCAGCTGGCTCATTCCTGCTCCTTCACCATTCATGACATGATTCTATCCCTCACTGCCTGCCTTTCAGAACATACAGCCCTGCTTACATGCTGCTCCTTCACACTGAGTTTGGCTCCTGTGAGCGGCCTCATGCAATGTACCATTCATTCTCGGCATGACTCGCATTTTACAGAAAACTTCCTTCATGCTGAAAGGAAGGGCAACAAATAGGAAGCTTTCTTTTATTTCAGAGACACAGAGGTCAATATTATTCCCGAAACTTTTCTGGCAGTTTAAGGTGATGCTTAAACTGTAAAGTCCATGTCTGTTACATGCTTTCCAAGAACTAGAGGTATTTAAAAACAAACAAACAAACAAAAAAAAAAAAACAACAAAAAACCCCGAAAGTACATTTCCACGAAAATGTGATGAAAAACACACAGCAACTGCTACAGAAATCTGTCTGCTCTTATCTAGTGAAAAGAAGAGCAAAGGAAAAGTATCTCAAACTGTTATTTAATTTTTAAAAGGATTAAGATCCTATAAAATATTTTCCTGATTTTCTTCTGCAACACATGGGACAGAGATTTATCAATAAAGCTAAAGAAGCTGTCCCAGGTCCCTCGCTGGTTTGGTTAGCTCCACATATGGGGAACACATACTCCGAGTTGCTGGATGTGGAGGGTATGAAACCTGGGTTCATGGTTGCTGTGCATACATTGTAGTTGCATCTGGGCTTGCCAGTGGAGGACGTCAAACACCAAAGGAATGAAGGTTGTACAAAAACTTAAAATGTGTCAGCCCTGACCCTTAAAGTCTGCCAGGGGCTTTGTACAGGAAAACTTCTCCTCTGTGATTTTCCAGCTAGGTTACAACATAAAACCAGTCTCATATTGATTACTTCAGCTGTAAATCTCCTCCCCAGAACTATTGGAATCTCAAGACTGACCCATGAACACTTCAGCTTTCTGATGAAGAAGTTTGCCTTCCTGATAGATAAAAGACAAGTATTGTGTTCTTCTGTGTTTCAATCACATAAGTGAAGGACAACTTGGAAGCAGAATAACATTCCAAGTGAATTTAAATTAGAAAGTGGTCACTGCAACCATCACTCCTTCAGATGCTGAGAGGTATCCCACAGTATATCATAAAAACTATCTGCAACACAATGAACTCCAAACAATGCCAGCAAGGCTCAGACACCTTGTCTGCAATGAAAAGATCATGGTATAATGCTGTGTGGATATCAACACAACAGCATGAATGTGTTTAATTGGTGCAATATCAACTCCGCTAAAGCAATATAAGTATGTTGACAATACTCCTCTGTGCAAAGAAATGCTTAAATAGTCTTATGTGAATGCATTTTTTTGCAACACAAGAGAGTAGAAGATTATATAAATTACAGCAGTTAATAGCCTTTTGATTCATTGCTGCATCTCACAAAAAGGGGGAGTCTGAAGTGATTCCTGAGGTGGATAAATTCTGTTGTATAATGTGAGGATCAGTCTTGTAATCCTTGCTAAATCAACAATTCTTTGCTCTCATTGGACTCAAAACCTGTCCTGGGAGAACAGGAAGAAAAGAAGTCTCTCACCATAGAAACAAAACTATTTCTAAATATTTGTTACTTTTTTTTCTGTAAAAGTTATTCATCTAGAAACCTTCATTTTCTGCAATACATTTCAGAGCTTTTTCTTTTTTTCTATTCTTTACTATTCACTCTAAATTCTGAAGTGGCAAATTAGACTGGCAGTCTCATTAGCAATTGAATATTTCTGTCTAGTCTGATATGCCTGTTAGTATTAACTGTTAAGTTTTCTTATGTTTCCTGAACATTTTTAGCCACTCAAGCTCCACAAAATACACTAATTAAAGTGCATAAAGTGCTTAGTTTAATAAATAAGATATAGTATATAGAAGACAGAGGAGGAAGAGATAGTTCATATTTTTATACTGATGCTTTAGCAAACTTTCAAATTGCAAAATATAGTGTTGCAATGAAGATAACAAGAAGTATTTCTGAAGTATCAGCTCTTCAGCTGTTTTAGATTACAAAGCATCACATCAGAGGAAGCATTACCTCTTGGTGTGTAAAATAAGTGAAGGTTTTTTCTGTCTTCTCATTCCTTCTGTTGTGTTGGTGACATTTCTGCAATTAATGTTTATTTAATGCTATTTGTCAGTATACGTCAATAATACCATTACATAGGAAACAAGTTTAATTATATATTTGGGAAACTCAGGGACAAAACTGGAACATCAGGTCAATAGTAGAGCCAAGATATGAACAAATATATATTCCAGATTT
Organism: Corapipo altera; assembly: GCF_003945725.1. Classification (NCBI taxonomy): domain Eukaryota; kingdom Metazoa; phylum Chordata; class Aves; order Passeriformes; family Pipridae; genus Corapipo; species Corapipo altera. The sequence continues at coordinate 4,071,972 of NW_020884886.1, forward strand.
TATCTCCAATCTCTGGTTCACCCTATCTTAAGAAAGTGTCTGTGCTTCTTTAATTCTGTCGTACATTTTAACATAATAATATGGATTGAGGCAATTCACCGTGATCATAAGTGAATTCCTTAAAAGCTGCCTTAAAGCCACTGTTATTTTACATGTTACTTTCCCAGAAGTAGCTGAGTGGGGAGTCCTGGCTTTGTGCACATGTGATGCCATGGAAATGAGCGGGGTTCCTCTCAAGCACAGCCTTACACCTGCGCAGGAAAGGTTCAGGGAAAAGCAGGGATGTGCAGGGGATGGAAAGAAAAACAAGACCACCACAAGCAGCAAGTGTTCAGCTTTAGGTACTTGTCTCTTTACCTGTGAGTAAAGGACTGGAAGTCCATTCTATGCCGCCTTTTCAACTTTTAGTATGCCTTTAAAAAAGCAGATAGAAATCATTTACCTTGTCTACCTCTTTCATCCTCTGCCTGCACAACAGGCTAGCCTCAGCTTTATCTATTTAGTTAATTACCACCAAAAAATTACATGATACAAGTGTGCACACCTCTGTGAGCGTAATATGTTACACAAAAAGAAATATTTAATAGCTCAATTAAAATAATAAGTAAATATTTTGGATCTGACATCCATAGTTTACCTTTCTAATGGATGTGGATTTCAATGGAATTTTCTATAAAAACTCTTAAGAAAAAGGGATGGGTTTTAAATTTACTATTATTTTGCATTGTTTTAGGAGCTTTTAATTTGTCTGACAATTTTGGTTTTGTGTCTTTTATTATACTCAGTAGAAATGATTGGAATGCTTAAAACTAAAGACCTTTCAAAAGACACTTATGCTTTTGCTTTTATTGGGAATTGATGGAGGCTGCAGTCAGGTATAGTGTGCTTTTTTAAAATTACTTCAAATTAAAGAGATGATTCAGTAACGTAATTCTAACTTTTCGTATCCACATTGCTACTTCTCTGTTTATTAGAACATGACCTATATGTCAAGAAGTAATATTTTGTACCAGTGCTACAATGCATAAGATTTCATAGAAAGTACCCTTTGATCCAAATTATATGGCCTTTGTACATTAAAACAATGAACAGTAAGGTATACTTTATGAAGCATGCAAGAAGTTATGGCTGTATGGAGAATGAGAGACAGTAAGTCATTTAAGAGTGCCATACAGCCTGCACGGAAGTCAGAACCAAATTAATAATTTTGAAGATCTCCCAGAATCACACAAATGAATTTTAGGGGTTGCTTAGTAGTTCATTCAAAGATAACAGAATGATAAATGTTAGTGTTTATTTCTGTTTACAGTCCAACTAAAGATTCTGGGACTAAAATGAGATCATATAGAGAGGTGATTTTATAAATGTTGTGGTAAGACACTGATGATGGTGACAATAATGTTATGCAAGTATCCACATGGGTCAGTGGCACTGAGGCTACAGAGGTAATGCGTTCCTGAAAACCAATTTGTTTGGCTGTAGCATGATGGGATCAGTAATACAGCAACTGTTCTATGCAAGAGATCTTCTTAAAGAACAATGAATAAGCAAATGTCATGTTAAATAGGGAGAAATAGGTTGGTTTGTCACTTTTCTTTGGATGCTGCGTTAGCTATTATTTAGATAAACCTTGGCCCCAGGTTCAGATGAAGGAAACAAGTCTGTGGAAGTAGCTTCAAGGGTTGTCTGGTTAGAAACGAGCCAGAGCCAGTAATCCTGTTTTTAAGCATTTACCTACAGCAGTTACACACTTGGGCTTTTAAGAGAAATTGGACAAAACGTAGCTACACCTGGAACACTCTTTCTTCAGTCGGGTACAGTTGGAGTTGGGAAGCTAAGGCAGAGATTCCTCCATCATAAGATTTCCCTCATTCATCAAACTGGAAAGTTCCCAATGGGAACTCTTCTTGATCACCACCTAAAAGCAGTACCAAATAGAACTTAGAGGTTCTTTCCTACCTAATCTATTGTATTACTCACAAGTAGATATGCAGATAAATTCTGTCTACCAAGGCCTAAAAAGGGACTCAGTCTCATTTCACAGCAACTCTGTGTAGTGTTTGCCATATTGGCACTACTTTGGAGTAAACATCAGCCATGCCAACCAACAACTGGGACAAATACTGATGCTTGGGGCATGAGGGAAGAAAATGGAGAGAGAATAAGAGAATGTTGAAGTCATCTAATTAAATTTCTAATCCAGGTTTACATAATTAAGCAATAATGACTATGGACAAGGGCATTTCCTGGCAGTTAATGACCAGCTGGAGGATTTGAGGGCTTGAGGTAAAGCCAAGTGTTCTTAACACTGTCAGTCATTAATTGCCAGGAAATGCCCAACTCAGGAGGTTATTACTGCTGTTATAAACTAAGAATAGAAAAATATAAAGAAAAAAGACAGTAATTACCTTTTTAAAGTGTTGAAAGCTGAGCACTGAACTGCCTGTCGCTATGGAGACAGAATTTTATTTATAGCATCAGTCCTTTGCTAGGGTTTAAAGACTGCCTCAGTACCCAGAGGAGGGCAGGAGTTAGTTCTCAGGGCTCCATTAGGTATATAATTGGTAATTCAGAACATCAGCTCTGTGCCACGGGCCACATAACATCTGCAGACATCAAGAGTATCGCAAAACTTTACAACACTGATTACAAAATACTGGCAGCCACTCAAAACATTTTATAGTTACACATACCTTCGGAAAGCATTTCCAGTAGTTCCTGCTTTGATCTGCAGAGTGTGTGTCTCTAAATAGGATCCTTGTAATGTCACATTGTGCTGTTTCCTAGAAATTAAGTACTTAGGGACCAGATCTTTAAAACTGATTAATGTCATAGGTCTATGCAGCCAGACTGTGATCACTAACTGATTTTACAATTGTGTAGCTACTGATTTCATTGGAGCAGCTCCTGATTTACACCAGTTAGTATAAAGATTGAATTCAACCCACAGTGGGTAACAAATGCAAAGCCCCGAACCTCCTTCTTACCTTCTTTCAAGCCTCTGAAACAAATTATTCAATAGCTTATTCCTAAAGTAGCTAAAAATAAAAGTTATTTTGTTCCTTTTAACATTCATTTCCCAAAAGATTCTGTTTCTTTTTATGGGGTACAATATTTGAAATCTGACCAATGCTTTAAAGAAAATTCTTCCAAATGAATTGGTTCAAAAACTTAATTTCTACCACTTGATTAATTTGGAACAATAATTAAAAAAAATTAAAAAAGGTTCAATAAAGGACTTAGGTACCTAAATCAGAATAAAAGCAGAACTGAGGTGGCTGGCAAAAAAGTTGCAATCAAAAAAAAAAATTGCTTCATTTTGACATCCTGCTAAATTCATTGATTGTCAGATTTATAAATTCTCGCTCTGTGCATAAATGGCCTGATCTCTTAGACATTCTCCCAACAGATGAATCAGACATCAACAGAATAATTTCAGTTTAAAACAAAATTAGATGAGGATAGATAGGTGGCTTCCACTCCCACCTCTCCTCTTCTCCACTCTGTGTAGCAGACTAGTAGTATGAGTTCTCAGCCAGGAATACAAGTACTATACAACATCAAACACTGAACCTAAGTCTCTCTAATCCCTGCTGAGTGCCCAAACCATTATTACAGGGTGAGGATTCCTTTTGTGCTTGATTTCCAGCCCCATTAATCTTGCATCCTTTGCTGACTGCAGCAGAGATCAACAGAGGGGTACTTGTGTTTCTTTATTTGGCCACATTTCTAAACGGAAGCCCAGACTTTCTGAACCAAAACAAGCCCTTATCTTAGGACTGATTTTTGAAACGTGGATCTTTAATCACTTCTCTATAAATGCAAGTGCAGAATTTTATATTTAGTAAAATTAATATTCTTAGCATGGTATTTATGCTTCAGAGAAAGGTGAAAATAGCGTCTCCCTCTTCTTCCTTTTGTCTCACCTCATAATTTTCCTTTAGTGTACCATCTATTCAGAGGTTGAGCCACACAACTGGCTTTAGGTAGATGTGACCTTACTTTACCTATTCTGTGAGATGATGTCTAGAAGCTTTATTAGTTCAAGCACTGTGCCATGCATGGTGTAGCTGTGCAGCTCCTGGACTGATGTGACACATATCAGCCGGAGTCAATTATTGTCAGAGAGAACATATCTTCAATCTGGTGACTAAAGCAGGAGCTGCCTAACTTTAAAGTAAGAGCTGCCTAGACTCCATCCTGGGCACCAAACACCTAAAATTTAGAGGCTTCAAAGCCTTTGTTAGGTTTAAGTTATGTTAGATACCAGCAAAACCTTCTATACTTTTCCAAGCACTCCTCAATCTACTCTTCAAGATAGACTCTGCAGCATCTTCACTGTAAGCTGCAGTTCACCAGAAGCTGGGCACTTCTTCTCAATTCCTGAATTAAGTGCCTCAGCCTTGCAACATTAATAATTTTACCCAGAGCTGGCATTTCTTCTATCCTGGTGCATGAGCCAATGACATACTGGATGATGTATCAGGAGATGTACCTGTCACAGCCAATGCAAGGACATAGCAGAGGCCGCAGTGATGTGCAGTGGTGAGGAAAGCTTTGGGATGGGATTCTGTTTTGAACATGATGCTGTGGCTTCTCTCCTGCTCAGTGATCTCATGTGGCAGACACAGCTGGTTGGCAGATGTGGCCAATCAACCTTATCTTGTATAAGAAGTTGTGGAATAGTGAAGAGGATGTGATGCTGCCCTGTGAATGCATAAGACTCCAGTCTAGATGGGGAAGAGAGGGAGGTGAAGATAGAGGCATTGGTTCTATCCCAGGAGAATCAGTATTTCTGCACTTGCAGGAGGGGAGAAAGAAAGAGTTATTTTTTTTTTCCTTAGGTCAGTGTAAACTCTTGGCCTTTGGGTCATAGTGTCATGTTTTTCTTTTACATTATTAAATCATGATAACTTCCAGATTTCTTGTTGAAGTATAATTCATCTATATTTTTCTCCTTTTTCTTATTTTTTTTTGTTACAAAGCATGTATCAGAACAACATTATTCCACAGTATAGTTTTATCTCCATCTCTTCCATAGTGATATACTTCTCTCTTGACTAGAAAAAAGTCTATCCTATATCTAAATACAAAAAACGCTTCAGCACATACCATTTTCCTAACTGTTACTTTTTTTTTATTCTGGATTCTTTCATCATCCCCTTCTTCACTGATTCATAAAATACAAGACGTGAAATATAGCTAAAATATTGGAACAGACTCATATTCTTGCAAACACTGCTACAAAATCTTCTTTGCAGATGTATTTAGGAACAGAGCATTGCTGTAGAATTCATTGTTTAGAAGAGTGAGAATTACCTGGTGTATTCTCCAAAAATGTGGTTTTGCCAGTTATTATCTCAGTACTTATTCTAATGACCAAACACAGTTGTGAATACTACAAAACATTTGAGGAGCTCATGACCAAAAGCAGTACAGCTGCAGTCATATATATCCTTCCACAAGAAACAGGAAGGAAAAATTGGACTTGGAGTTCTTCTGGTCGATCAGGAATGTTAGGCTGTCAACAACGTTTCCACACTCTTGCAGATTTCATATTCCCCAGCACACATCGGGTAGTCTGTTCCATGTCCTTTCAGAAAACTGTAAAACAACAGCTGTATTATTAGGTTTTGTACCTATTTTAGCCCCACTGCCTAGACTGGAGAAGCAAACATACTCGTATTTTCAAGGAAGGGTATAAGGCTTATGCAAAGGACTAAGAAAACTTTTAAGGACCCTTAAAACAAAAGATGCTTATTTTTTGGCACCATAATGCACATATAATACAAGGCCAAGATTCTGACTCCAGGTTGGATTTTCCTGATGTTTAGATCTCTCTGTAATTAATTTATGGGGCAATACCATCACACTACAAAATCAAATGTGTTTCATCACTAAAAAGAAAGTATCTGTAATGCTGGAGTCTGCTGTTCAAGATGGGATAGGTAACATGGACCATACCATCTATAAGATCAGGACACATAACCAGTCCTCAAGCTAAAAAAAACTTAAAGAAGTTGTCAACCAAAACTATAGGAAATTATTTTGATGCTGAAGTACAAATACAGAAATCCAAAGACCACTGGAAGAATGTAATGGGCTTTGGAACACATCTCCAAAACCCAAATGGAGCCCAGGTTGCTTCTTGCACATTCTCACATTCAGTTTGACAGGTCACTGCACTGCTCTGCACAGAAGCAGTGCCCTGTTTTCTTCTTGTGCTGCTTAAGATTGAGCAAGGCTCATGTTTGACAGCTGCAAAGGATGTGATGGAGGTCAGCAAAATTGTCAGAGCTTCCTGGAAAGGTCTGCCTTGCTTGTGATGGGCTCTCCCATGATACGGCACAGCTTCTTACTCATAGTCTCAGTGTTTTTCTATACCTCTCACTGCTGGATCTCTGCTTCATGTCCCAATCCACAAGTTCAATAGCTTTGGAAGGGAACTTCCAGTTGAAAAAGAAGAATTTGGAAATATCCCTTTTTTGGGCTGAGAGCAGGAAAATGTACACAGGGCTAAAACATGGTCTGACATGATGCATCAAACAGAAAATGGGTAAGAAGAGCTCAGGTTTGTATTTAATTGGAAACATACAATATGCAGAGGTTATTCTTCTAACATGAGAAAAAGTTACTCTTTTGGGTACATCATGAAATATAATAATGCAAATTGTAGTTAGTGACTCACAAAAATTTCCTAATCAGATCACTTCTACCAGTGTTTTTGGATATATTACTAAATGATCAGTAACAGGCAGCATTTTCATTATATGAACTAAAGTTTTCTCAGAGAACAACTTCAATAAGGATTTAAACCATATCTTCAGCACAAGTGGCTGGTTTTAGTGACTTTGTGTTTTCATCGTATGAAGACCAATCTACAACCAGATGTCACCTGGTATTCCAAATACCTGTTGAAATTTATCCCTTTGTACATGGTGAAATGAAACAGAGAACCCAACCAAAAAAAAAAAAGGCAGAACATAATAGAAGTTGGACAACAACTCCTGGTACCTCTCAGCTCTGGTTGCTATCTAAAAACAGAAAAATATCTGTTGCTTTTCTGAACCTTTTCTGTGGAGGTTTCTTACTCCTAGATTCTGCAACTCTTCTATTAGTCAGGGTTTCCAAGCCGCAGGGTGCAAGTCCTTCAGAGGAGGATATTGCTCACACAGCTCAACGCTTCCTTCTGAACTCATATACGTGCAGTGCAGAGCCAAAAGCAGACTCCATTACCAATACTAAGGCAACCCTAGCATGAAACTGAGGTGAATCTCGTGAGGAAACACGGGCCACCATTTCAGCTGTGTGAGGCTGGTGAAAGCAAGCACTGGTGCTAACACTCCTGTTCTCACTGTGAAGCATCCTCTTCCCTTGCCCTGGTAGACTAGACCATTCCATGCCTTTATCACTCCTTCCATTGTGCCAGTATGAAAGTTTGTACAGCTGAACAATGACTCAGTGTGGGAAACTGATCCAACTGAAAATTGATTTTTTAAAATTTTTTTTTTTCCTGGCCGTGTTACTCCTACCCTCTCTCAATTCTGTTTTACTGTGTGGCCACAAGAAAACTTGTTCCAGTAAAAGTAAATGCTCAGCAAAAAGAAGGGAGCAAGTTCCACTACACTGGAAGTGCTGGATTTTATTAACTGAAAATGATCCCATGGAGCTCTAGAAGACTACTCCCTGCTACAAAACTAACTTGCTGTATGGTGCGTGGCATGTTGCTCCAAGTCTCTCTTTTCGATTTCAGTCTATTTAGACTATATGTTCTTCAAAGCAGAAATGTCTTGCTTATTACGTATTCAAGTACTTAATTCCTAGTCCAGGCTGGGGAACTGTCATTAAAAAAAAAAAAAAAAAAAAAAAAGATTTTTAAGGGGAAAAGCAGTTTACTTAAGGGATTCATGTTCATGAAAGTGCAAAGCAATCATCATCTCATGCAGTACTGTCCTATACTGAAAACTTCAGAACATGATATTCTCTTTATCAGTAAGATCAAATTTCATCATGAAGTCAAGAAACTCATGTGCCAGATATCTATCCAACAAAGGAATTTGCATTATATATAATTGCTTTAAAAATAACATTATATTTTGCATTTGAAATGCTACAGGTTTTTTTTTTCTTGCTCCTAAGGTAAAAAAATCTAAACATTTTTTCTGAATTTTAATTTCTTAGGCTGTCTGGGTATACATTTAGTCATAAAATTACTAAAATGTTCTTTGGTGTGATCTGGGTAGAGGAAGAGGGAGATATAATTTTCAGATTATTTTTATAACCTTTATATTAGTGTATCAGAAGAGTGTGACTGGATTATACCTGAGACAAGGAAGTTGTTTCACATATGAAGAAATTTTAACAAGGGGTTCCTTGGACCTTCCCAGGATCATCTCTGGCACTTCATCACCTTAGAGACTTCAGTGGTGCTGTCAATGTTCAAGGCTTCACTTCCACACCAAAACTTTTCCCTGGGTCTATATTTCTGTTTCTCTTTGGTACAAACAGGGCTGACAGAGAAACATTGTGATAGTTAATATTTCCCTTGAAAATGCACAAGGTTGTCTATTCTAGATTTTTCTCCATAGTTTTCTGGTTACTGGTGTACATTTCACAAAAGGAAGGATCTCTGCACATTAGCAGATGGTTACCCTGGTGATAGAAAAAACATTTCAACCAACATCTCTACCCTTCTGATTACTGATGGAGTTAAGCAGAGATGTCTTTAGTGGAAATAGCACTCTGGGACAAACCAAGGAGAGAGCACTATTCTCTCACTGATTTAAATTAATAGTTACAGCACTGAGTGCAATGTAAATTCCATAAGCAAGAGCAGATTCCTTACTTCAGGGACCCTGTAGGCAATGCTTTTCATCCTATACTCAAGTGCTGATGATTTTTAAAAATCATTTTTGATTTGCTAGTGTCCCAGTAGGAGTTTAAGAAGTCATTTGCAGCCAATTGTACTTTCTCTTTTCTCTCTAAAGGGGATAAAGCTTTCAAACTATTTGAATAAACTGTGATTACATCTTCATTTGTCAGTAATGGGATTACCACGCTGATAAAAGAGACTTCAGACAAACATACATGTTTAAGATTGGTGTAAATTACCCAAGAGGGTCGGGAAAATCCTTTGGGCTTCTTAGGGTCCACCCCTCCCTCTCTGAAAGCTGGCTGTCACCAAGACCCCTGAATAGGCTGGGACCAGCTGACCATCCCTGCTGGGGGTTGTGGCTGTTTTCCTGCGCACATGCTCATTGAACTGGAAAATACAATTATACACATCCAACTTCACAGTTAATTTTTTGACTATAGCTAACAAGATAGAGACTTTTCAACTAATTGATTTTTATCCCGGAATGAAGACAATATCATAAATCTTGGTCAACTCTTAATGATTAAGAGATAAAGGCAACCTGAGAAAAATATAAGTGCTGTTGTTGCTAAATGCTGATGGACTCCATGGTGAGATAATCTTTTTAACATGGTGACCCATCCCACATACAAAATGTTTGTCCAAAGATCCATTTGTGAAAGAGAACAAATGGGGAAATCTGAAAGCAAGCAGGAAAGATATGAGTGAGAAATGAAACGCAAATTCAAATCCTGTTAGGGCTAAAGAAAAAGGAAGGCTGGAAAATAATCCTGCTTTGAGTCTCTATAATGAATTGCATATTACAATACACAGGGATTGCTCAAGAGGATTCTAAACCTCTGTAGAAAGCAAGTATAGGGATTAGTTAACTCTATAGTTGTCTTCAACTTTATGAGGTCTTGATTCTGCCGTTCATATACCTTTTCAGTGGGTTTTACTTGTACTGGCACCATTGGGATTCCTTGTTTGGTTAAATGTATGGCCTGCAAAGCTGTGTGTTTATATTGGAAACTGAGAAATATAACTTGAGTATGTGGGTTAATCTAGTGGGAAATAACTTCACTGAATTACATCAGAATTACATATGCAAAACTCAGGAAAAAAAAAAAAGGAAGATAGACCAAGTATGGTTTGGAGAATTGCTGTATGTAATACAGAGCTTTGAGTTACTAGCCAAAAAACATGATGTGGTAAGACTGGCCAAAGATTTGCTGATGGCACTTTTTACATTTGCCATATTTTCTTGAATACATCATAAGTCTTCATGGGAATTCATTGAAGTAGTCAAAATTTCCTAGTAGAATTGTAGCAAGGGATCATGGGAGTTGTAGAATGAAGCAAAGCTTCTGTTTTGCTGCTGTTAGGATGCAGGAACTAATAAAACAAGCTTCTGATTAAGTTTTAGTACTTAAAGAATATTTCATTCTGTGATGAATTTCAGTCTGTGATGAATTTTTTCTCTCAAAACTTCAGAATCTTCTGGAGAATGGATTTCCATTACTTTCATCTCATTCAAAAGCTGAATATATTTATAGATTAATAAACTCAATGTGTAAGAACTAAAGGTAGGTTTTGCTGATTGGGAAAAGTTTACGCCCTTCCTGAAGGCTTTCAAAGATTGCACTACATGTATGCATAAGAAACAAAAGCAGTGATTTGTCATAGTTTAAACCCTGTTGTTGCTAAACATTCTTCCTTTGCAATGAAGTGGAGTAATTGACTTTTGGGCATCTAATTTTCAATCCTGATAGAGGAGCCGGTATTTTAAAGAAACGGTGAGGGTTGACATTATGATGGTTCCTGTGTTTGTTATTGAGGAAAAAGATAGTCATCATGCCAAGATTTAGCAAAACTAAATAAATGGAAGACCTTGTACCAAAGATCCCAATATCTATCAAGGCAGGATTCAACAACGAGCTAGAATAACTAATGAGAAATAGCATGACTAAAATAAATCTCTTCAGTCTCTCCTGAGGACTTCCTTAGTTACCACTCATTAGTTTCCCATGATCCTGCCAGAAGAAGCAACTTTTGAGCAGTTCAATGCTCAAATGTTTTTATGCTGTGCATAAAAGATACTATGGAAGAAAAGAAGAACATGCAATACTGAGAAGGGGCTGAGCTGCCATCAGACCTGATCATTAACAGTGTAATAGAGTTGTATATAACATATGGGAGGAGAAGAAGAATTCAAAGAGAGAGATTAAATGCTCAGCATGTAATGGTAAACATATTTACAGCTATAAAGAAACCACCTGGGCAGATATGTGAGCATGATGTAGAAAACAAGGAAGCCATAGATTAGAAGATTACAGTTGTGGGCTTCCCTTAGTGGATTTTGGAAGAAGAAAAGGCAGAATCAAGACAGCAAGACAATGTTTTTGATATGTGAAAGATGAAAAATTAAAGTAAAAAATGGCTTTTCAGAAGGGAAATGGAATTCCACTTGACATCCATTTTTATAGTGACAACAAGGACGTAGTAGTCATTATCTGTGACAAAAAAAAAAAAGAGAGTGGAAAAGAAAACTTCTTGACATTCTGAGAAGCATGTCAGTTGACAACTTGCGAAGTGACAGGTTTCAATACATATAATATTTAAATTGACACATAGATAGACTAAGTATTGGTGAAAGGTGACTGAAGATGTTGGTGAAAGTAGCAGACATAAACAGACTTTTGAGTGTTTACCACAGTAAGAGTAGTAGAAACCATCACATAAGAGGGTGAGGTTGTGGAATCAAAAAATCGAGAAAAAGGGAAAAAGAGCTCTGTCGAGTGATACAAAAAATAAACCACCTATTTAAAGAAGAAAAACAACATTGCAGGAGACAGAAGAGTAGAAAGGAATAGACAAGGGAGTTAATAATAACTGAAGGAAGTAGTGAGTCTGACAGAAAAGTAATAGAAGGGCACTGTCAGTGGCTCAGTAAGAAGTTGAGACACAGGCCAACAGTGAGTTGGCAGGAAAATTAATTAGTGAGTGTTCAATAACACAACAAGCTAAGCTATAAAATAAGGCAATATAACTGTTGAAAGGATTGCCAAGTAACAGGAGCAGTGAGCTAATGAGACTCAGCAGATAAAAGAAGAAGAGAGGCTTCTGGAACGGTGAAATTTAGAGCTCAATAGTTTTCAAATTATGTCAGAATTTGTGGATGCCAGTAGTGATCCAAAGTTGTGATGCAAAAAGAGGGTGGTGTTCTTCCCCAAACTCCCTCAATTGTGTTGGTAGTCCTGCCTGAAGTCTGCCTTTGATTCTAAGCACTAAAATTGGTCAAAAATCTCAAAGAGGTCTCCTCTAATATTCAAGTCATTCTTTTACCCTTCCTCACCCCACTTCTAATCTATTCCGTAACAGGAGAGAAGCCCCAAGGAAGAATGGCAAGGAAAGTGTCTGGAGAGCAGCCAGACAGAAAGGGACCTGGGAGTTTGGATTGACAAGAAGCTGAACATGAGCCAGCAGTGTTCCCAGGTGGCCAAGAAGGCATCCTGACCTCTATTAGGAACAGTGTGGCCAGTAGGACCAGGGAAGTGATTCTTCCCCTGTACTCAGCACTGGTGAGGCCACACCTTGAGTGCTGTGTCCAGTTCTGGGCCCCTCAGTTCAGGAAGGATATTGAGGTACTGGAGCAGGTCCAGAGAAGAGCAATAAGGCTGGTGAAGGGACTCAAGCACAAGTCCTATGAGGAGAGGCTGAGGGAGCTGGGGTTGTTCAGCCTGGAGAAAAGGAGGCTCAGGGGAGACCTCATCACTCTCTACAAATCCCTGACAGGAGGTTGTAGTCAGGTGGAGGTTGGTCTCTTCTCCCAGGCAACCAGCAGTAGGACAAAGGGGCATGATCTTAAGCTATGCCGGGGGAGGTTTAGGTTGGATACTAGGAAGACGTTTTTTAAGGAGAGGGTAATCAGACATTGGAATGGGCTGCCCAGGGATGTGGTGGATTTACCGCCCCTGGAGGTTTTTAAGATGAGACTGGATGTGGCACTTAGTGCCATGGTCTAGTAACCACGGCAGTGTTGGATCAAGGGTTGGACTTGATGATCTCAGAGGTCTTTTCCAATCCAGTTGATTCTATGACTCTGTGAATGTTCTGATGTTCTTTGAATGCAGTAAATACAAGTTCTAAAATTAGGATCCATCTGCCTGGAGTGTTCTCCCATTAGATACATGCCATTTATACAAATTTATCTATTTATATTTTCTACCAATCTGTTGGGCACTTCTTTTCCCATTAATGATTGAACTATGTCCTTCTGAAAAGTTCAGCAATCGCTTGTTGGAGAGAGGATTAACCAGGTTTTTGAAGCCTGTATTTCAAGGTGCACTGTTTTATAGGAGTTGTTAATCACAGATCAACATGATGTCATGTTAGAAAAGACACCAAGAATATCAATCATAGAGAGAACTTCTTTTCAGTATCTTTGCAATGGCCTGAGTTTCATATATGGTGAACACACAGCAACTTCTTAAGAAATGTAATAACTTAAATAAATTATTAAAAACTTCCAAACACTCGAGTGTTTTGGAAATTCTATTCTAAGGAATAATGTAAGAGAGTTAAAAGTCCAAGAACTCATGGTTTTCAATTAGATTTACGCTCCTATTTCCCTTGTGTACTTCACAGAGACTGATAAAAAAAAATGGCCCCAATCCTCAAATGTATTTCTAAGTTCTTTTGATTTCAAAGAGACGTGGGCACAAAAAAACTTTGGAGGATTAGGTACTTGGTATATATGAGCAGCCCAAGTCAAAGTTACACTAGGCTTTACTGGAAAAACAGACTTTAAAACTTGAGAGCTGATAGAGATCACAGCAAGTAGTAACAGCATACTTTGTGTGAAGCTGCACTTAATGACGAGACACTGTAAAAGCTGCAATTTCTGGGTAATTTGAAAGTGTAACATCAAAGCATCAAATACCTTGTCCATTGTGGAGAGGGATGTATCAAAAAGAAAAGGTAGTAAATACTTTATGGAGTACACAAGTTGGGTACAACTGCACCTATTACCTATCCAAAAGCAGTAGAATATCTTAGAAAGCATTTTTGAATGTGAATGGGAAATGACAGGTATGGCAACTCAATCAAAGGAAGTAACATAATCTCTGCTTTTTCATTCAATTACTTCTCACAGTCTAAAGAATTTCTCAGGCTTCATCAGTTCTCTGTGGGCAGCAAAATACTGTCCCTGAAGGTGTCAAACTCAGAATCTAATTCCTTACTTTCTTATGCGTGTTTTCGGTGACTTCTATTAAACTGTGTGGATGATCCCTGTTATTACAATCTGCAAGAATAGCACTAAATTTTCCTGTTTGAAAATCATGGAACTGAAGTGGAAGGATGCTAAATCGGGTGTCTCATATCATAACAAGGAGTCTGTGGTACAGCAGGAATCTGTATCTAAGACTAAATCTAAATCTAAGATAAGTGCTCTCACCCTGTGGAACTTAACTCTTTTCTGCAAAGGCAAGCTACAGGAAAGCAGCATATCTGTCTCCCAACAGTGGGTTGAACATACATCCACTAAACAGCCCACATGTCTCTGATTTTATTGCAGGACTGTTTATACTAAAAAATACTTATATTTGTCCCCCTCACCAAGCCACAACACAGATATACTTTTGCACGTCATGCCATCACCTGTCATATGACCATGGATTCCTCCCTGAGGTGATCGAATGCAAACTGTTGTAACTGAGCACATCTGTATTGTTCAGGCACTCTTCAGTCCACATGAACCACTGCACACCCAAAGATTACTGTGTGACGATCTGGGCCCAACAAACAATGGTATGGCTACAGTTTGTCAGATTATCATCCTCCTTGAGTGTAGGACACGGTCATGAAAAACTGTGCTGAGAAGAAAACAGTTCTAACATTTAACCACTGCCTGCCTAAGTCTAAAAGGCCTTCAGGAAAAAAGACAATAAGGAATAAAATACCAGACCCCCAGGTTGTTGAATGGTTATCTCTGCCCTAATAATTTCGAATTCATAATAAAGAAACTTTGCAGAACTCAGGTGGAAACATCAAACTGTTTGTTAATAGGTTTGTCATCATAAAGCCAACGACTGAAAAATCTTCCAGAGAAGTGACTTTTCAGTTTGAATTAGACAATACCCTCATCATTGAATGTTAGGAGCAGAGGAAGAGATATTCAGAAAGAAGGTTTCAGAATGAGAGAATGCAGTCAGACTTTAAAAAAACTACACCACTTCTCTTACAGGAGAAGAACTAAGTAAAGTGATCCCAACATCAGACAGCTAACCACCAACCTAGTTAGAGAAGAGAAAAAGAGTGACATTCATATCTTTGTACAACAGCAATGTAGCCAAGACTTTTTTTTTGAGTGTTTGTTAAAATATATGGATTTTAGTCTATTATGTTTCTTTGTTTTGTATCCTTTGTCCCCTAGTTATATATACCATATCACTAGATATTTTCTCATCTGCAAACATCAAGGTCACCCTGAGGACAACCTAAATAGTGTATAAGGTGTACATTTGCTTTGGCTAAGAGAACCTGTGGTTGAGTCATGTGATACTACACTGTCCTTTTATTTGGAATATTTAGGATTAGAGGATGATGGCCTTAAAAACTCACACAATACTCTGCAAATTAGTCCATCTGTCTATCAGTCATTCAATTCCCTCTGCAACCCGCTGTGGTGACTGTGAAAAGGACACTAGTCCCTGGGGTGACCTTCAAGATGGAGTTTTGAAATAAGTCTTTTCATAGGGTGTTTGAAAGGAATCAGTACATGTTTCTTTTTCTAAAATGTTCTTTAATGATGATAAAATGTCTCTAAAAAGAGTCTGTTTCTTTATAATATATCCTCACAATTGTATGTGCACAAGTACTGTAAATACAAGGCTACATGAGTAGATTGACATTTCTAACCCCATTAAATATGAATCTATGTATTTCTTTGGAAGCATGTCAAGGTTTGCGTGATGAAAGGCAGATCCAAATCCACAAACTATTTATACAAGGGCAAGCTGAACAACTGTGGTCAAATAAAATATAAAGAAAATATCAGAGCTAGAAATCATTTCTGAGAAATAAATCATGGAATTGGAAGAAAGTTTAACTTTAAATGTTTTGATTTTATTGACCAGCTCCATAATGTGGAATGTTTCAACACAGTCCTAAAACTGCCCCTTCACAATGGGGGTAAGAACACACTGATTTACATATTTTGGATCTAGATTGGCTTTACATGTTTCCAAATATGTTTTCCCACCCTCATATGACTCCCTGTTGTAAAATGTTATGCCAGTTAAAGGAAAAAGAAAAATAGAATATGAATCAGAGTTCACATTTTGGATGTTGAGTAATGGTGATTAAACTTATCTAGACTCAGTTACTGCCTTAAGAAATAATATTTCAAATGCCATTCAAACTTTTCTTGGAGCTGTCTGCAAAAGTCAGGATAAAGACCACAGCTTTTAAACTGCAAGGGTAAACACAAACTTTAGAATTTAGAAAAGAGTGACCTGAAACTAATTGGGTATCTGCAGATTTGATCACTTCAGATGTATTTACTGGGCTTTAGATGCCTTCTTGCACATCCCTTGTCAACAGGCATCACCAACTTCCTTACACAAAGCTACCAAATTGCTCCATAATGCCCTAAAGCTAGCATTTCTTACTCACTTTATAATTTGAAAAGCACTGAATGTAACCTTGATGAAGTTTACAGGTGCCAAATTCCCTTCATTTTACACAGCTAAAGAAAGTCACTAAGCTCTTCTTTAGAAGTGAGGACTTAACACTACTGTTATCTGTGCTTTAAGCATAATCACAAGTCAAAAAGAAACGCAAGGGTCTTTGCAAGCACATATGTGGGAGAAATAACATAATATGGAGACACATTGAAAGGTGGGAGACATACAAGATTGGCCAGAGAAGATGAGAGAAAAGGCAAAAAGAATATACCAGATGTAACCACAGAAGTAGTGTAAAAATATGAGAGGACTTTTTAGCCAGAGGCTGGATTAGAGAGGTTTGGAGCTATCTGTGAAGAATTTGTCTCCTCTTTGATTTCTTCAGTGCTTAGGGAAACAGGGCTTTGTACATTGTAAATGAGCAGGATTGCATCAGAGATGCCAGACTCAATTATCACTCCTCCTAATGAAAACAGTTCATGAAGCTCTGCACTTTGGCTGACTGTTCTGTTTAAAGAACAGTAATAATACTGATGCTAGCCTGGTACTATGTTGATTCTTAAAAAAAAAAAAAGGAAAAAATGGTGACTCTATGCTACATTAGGAGTGTGATAAAATATAAGGATCCTGCCTTCTGATTTTTTTTTTTTTGTAAATGTGAATTTCCACAGCATTTAAATCATGCTATATGAGGAAATTAAATGAAGCCTGTGATTTCAGCAAATGGCTGCTTGGGTTTTCTCCCCACGCAGAAGCAAATTTTTTTGTTAATCTATGAACCAAGAGTAATGCATATGAACTGAGCTCAGCTGTAGAAACTTGACAACTGTAAAGAGTAAGAGGGGTTCTCCTCTTGCTGGGGTGGTCTGCTACTGGTATCACTGGATTGGAATATGACTCTACCAAAAAAGAAAATAGTGGTGCATTGTTTGTATTTCTACAGAGAAGCACTCTGCAGTTAACCAAGATTACAGGCCTATGCAATAATAAATAGTATTCTATCAGCTTGAAGTAAGAGGCAATCTTCATGTTCACAACAGAAATTGCTGTCCTCCAGTTAGCTTTTTATTTTTGGAAGAAGAAAAAATCCGTAGATTAGCCACTAAATGGGATATGTTGCTACTAATAAAACTCTATCAACAATATTACTCCACCTGCAAATAATCCATAAAGTAGTTTTTTAATATTATTTATATAGTATATTAGTTGTATATATAACTGCTACATATAACCACTGAGTAGGCATGGTTTAGAATTAGAAACTCTTGGTTGGACCTCAGCAGAGCCTCAGACCTAAGTTTCTTGGAGATATGTCTTACAATCCAAGGCTCTTTTTTGAAACAATACTTTCAGAAGACAACATAAAGGTAGAATGATTAGCATTCTGAGGTAATATACTAACATATACCACCACAGTCCCAAACTTTCTTGTGACCATTAATTTTAGTAAATATTTTTTAAAACCAAGACTATACCTCTCACAACTGATAAACATGTTTGTTGATAACTAACAGGTAAACCAGCAGATAGACTCCAATAAACAAACTGTAACTGCATACACACAATATTGTTATTCTTTTTGTAATTTAAATGAGAATCTCAAGAGAAATTCAGCTGATTTCCAAGACTTGGATATTGAAAATTCCATTGAACTAATCAGGTTTCTTAAAAGATGATGCCAGACAAAACACAAATCATATGTTTGACATTAGTTTGTGCTGTAAAATGTACTTTATAATCATTGAATAAATACCAGTGAAAAAGGATGAGCTGCCAGGTAGCAATTGGTTACACTGCTGCACAAGATCTGCCAGAAGGCAACAGTACATGACATTTTACAAGTGAAGGTAATAAGGTGGAAATTTGGAACAAAAATGAGAAACAAATTCATGGCATGTACTTGAACTGCACTGTGGTTAGTAAGCACCCCTTTTTCATCACTAATTATGTTAGAGAGTTTAGCAAATATCTAGTCATAATATTAGAGTGAGGAACTTATTGATGTAGTACTGAGATAAAGAGAATAAAATGTTTAACACCTGCTCCTAATAAATCTCTGGAATGTTGCATTTGAAGGACTGCTGGAACAGAATGAAGTCTCTATTTCACTTTGCAAACAAGAGAAGTTTGGGGGAAAAAAGCAACACAGAGGAAACAAAAAGTTATACTTTAATTCTCATGGTCATGTCTCATATGGTCATGTCTCATATGCTTATGTTCAGACCACAGTTGCCAAAAATTTCATATTTCAGCTGCGTGTCTTCAAAACTTCAGGAGTTAAGGTCCCAGGATTTCAAGTTTAGCTGCAAGAACATTTAGTTTTTCAGAACTCTGAATTATTGATGTTCTGTGAACATCTGTTGCAAAGCCTGCATTTAAAATGGAGGTAGGTTTGGTCAAGCTGAAAGTTAGGGGCCTTCACCAGTGGGGATTAACACTTTTAGCATTATCTTAATTCTTGAATAGAGTTAATAAACTACTCATAAATAAAATTAGATACCAAAGAAGGAGATTCATAGCACCTGACAGCTAATATACCAATAGAAAATGATAGATGTGGTGTGTGGAATTTGTCCTAGATTTGAGGACATGAAATAGGTGGCTAGACAGAGTCTGATTGACTTGATGGGTAAAAGGTGTATAAAGCAGCCCCATGGGCCTGGATGAACAGTTGCTCATTTCTTAGAACACATGGGAGAAACTATCTAATTATATAATGTCCTTACAGCTGGACAGCTTCGTCAGGAAACAGGTCACATGAGTAACAAGATACAGCTAAGTTTAGTGTGTCTATCTCACAGCTACAGGTAAACTGCTGTTTCTTGTTGAAGGTGGAAACTAAGCACAAAGGTAGTAGAATTT
The DNA here is from genome assembly GCF_003945725.1 of Corapipo altera. NCBI lineage: Eukaryota > Metazoa > Chordata > Aves > Passeriformes > Pipridae > Corapipo > Corapipo altera. The sequence goes on from NW_020884886.1 coordinate 4,091,376, forward strand.
GTACAGGTCAAAGAAACAGACAATGAAACTCTGTAGCAGTGGTGAGAGCATGCTTAAATACTGGGAATACTTGGTTCTGGGTGTTTTCTCCTTGTTTTCTAACTGTTAGCAGGCAACGAGACATTAAAACAAATGTTTGAACCAAAGACAGGCTGAGAATGGTCAAAGTCTTGAGTACTTTGCTTATCAGGAAGTCTCAAGCCACTGGGCTATTACACGAAGGTGAAGATTGGTATTCTTGCCATCCCAGTGTTTTTGAATAAAAATTGTGGCTGTTGTGTTCTGGGTGGCCTTATGTTTAACACCAATATTACTCATTGAGCATATTTACCAGATCAGATGCTTCAAGATTTACTGTCAGGATTCTTAATTTGTGAAGTCTCAACTCACTTCAAGAAGGATGTGGCTGAGGTAGATTTTAAATCCAGCATTTAAAATACATTTATCACCCAATTCCCCATCAGGTAAAGCAAAACATTAATTCCTGATAGGTTTCTGTGGCTCACAGCTCATAGACCTGAGATTTTTGGCCAGTTATGTTTAAACTCACCAAAAATAAGGCAACTCTGGTCTGAAAGCTCTGAATCCATTTCGGTGCTGTGATGTACCCAATCTATAGACCGTAGAATTTAGAAAAAAGCTTAAAGAAGACCACTCTTTCTTTTATGGATTTGGATTTTTTTTTCTATATTAAATAATGTAGATTCAGTAAACAAGCAGAGACAGAATTAGTCTAGAAGCTTAGGTTCATCAAATGATATTCAAGTGATATAAAACACTTGTCCAGAGACAGTGTCTCCCTTAGTGGATGTATTCACAAGCTGTCTGGACACCAGCCTGACTAACATGTGCTAGGTGACCCTGCCTGAGCAGGAAGGTTGGACTATATGACCTCCAGTGGTCCCTTCCAACCTTTCCCATTCTGTGATTCTGTGACAAGGAGGAATGGCTTTAAACTGAAAGAGGTTAGGTCTAAACTAGATATTAGGAAGAAATTCTTCACTGTGAGGGTGGTGAGGAAATGGCACAGGTTGCCCAGAGGAGCTGTGGATGCTCCATCCCTGGAAGTGTTCCAGGCCAGGTTGGGTGGGGCTTTGGGCCACCTGGTCTAGTGGAAGATGATTCTGCCTGTGTGTGTGGGGGGGGGGGGGAGTTGATCTTTAAGGTCCCCTTCAAACCAAACCATTCTACAAATATAGGATTCTATAACACAATCACATGCCCTTAACTTAGACACTTGAGACATGATGCAATGTAGCTGTTATTGATAAGAAACAAATCAGCAGAAGAGTGGGGCCAAGGGTAGCTGAAGTAGACGATAAGCCAAACAACTATCTTTCTCTAAACAAAATTTCTTGGCCAATACAAAATGTTTCTACAAATAGATAATGTCAGAAAATAATTCGTCCACCCTACTTCATAATATAAAGGATTTCCATAGCTCTGACTTGTGCAGACATCTAAGGAATTAAGTTTCTTTCCCACAAGCTATCTGTCTACGTTGTCATTCCCAGCACAATAGCCAGATAGATATAGCAAACAAAGAGGAGATGAAACAATGATTCAGATTTGTCCTGCCTCCCAAACAAAAATCTACTAAGAGACTGCTCCTGCAAAGAAGTAGCAAGAGATTATGGGCCTCACTTACCTTTTCTACTGAAATAATGACCACAGTAATTACGGTTTGGTATGTGTGAAACATGGAGCTATAATAGTCACCTGGCAGAGAATCAAAAGCAAACTGATATTGAGTTAGCTTTTACTTTAGCTTTGATTACTGATTTCTCAAGAATGAAAAATTTGGACAGAAATTATGGGTTAACCACAGTCTTGTGAAGATACTGGTGCAGGGTCTATGTGTATGGTATATCATGGGAAAGTAGCACAGGTAGGGATGGAGTTAGGGTTCCAGTTCATCATCACAATGTCCTGTCCCTACACCTGACTTCATTGCAGAGCATGCACAGCCTAAGAAAACTGACTTCATCACTTTTATCCATCATATTTCATTACAATCCCATACATCTTGTGTTGAAATGAGGGGCTACTAAGAGTAAAGTCATTGTAGTCTTCAGTTCATATATCCAAGTTGTATGAGTTTGTTCCCCAAGAAAGAAATTTAAGTTCAGCTGCTAGAAATCTAACTGTGACAGAAATGGCACATTAAATTCTCCAGGGGTAATGGATGTGTAAATAGAATGTAGTGCTTCCCGCAACTGATACATTTGGATTTAAACCAGAAGGTCAAGATTGCCTGAGCACGTAGTTCAAACACTTAAGGAAAAAACACTCAAGTCCCAAGACAAAGTAGAAAAGTATGGGTTTATGTTCCTGGTAGAAGCTTGTGTTTTTTTTTTTAAAATTACAAGTGTTATCAGTTAAATAACAGCAGCTGCCATAGTGAAGATATGGTAGGAAATCTGTGTTTCTCAAAACTCATGCTTGGGACAAAAATTTGGGCTATTAGGCCTCAATCCAGACAAAAAAATATTTTAAAGTTACCAAAAAAATGCAGAGGCCAAATATATATTTATAGCTGAAAGGTCAATAAATAAGGAACAATTTTTAAACCACCTATTCACACTACAGGAACTGGACTTAAATATATAAATAACCGTTAATAAATCTTTTCAAATGGTTTTGTTCTCAGGGCTGGATACTTGTATATCTCTTGAATCTGCAGCTTGATTGATGTCTTTAGGTATTTTAGAAATAAACATGACCATGGAAATGTATTTAAAATGTGGTTTACGGTGAATGGTCTCTAAAGTTGAATGTATTAGCAGCTCCCCAAAATCTCTTCCATCTTCCTCTGAACTGCAGGACCTTACTGTATCCCCCTGTGTTGCCAATAGAAATGTTAGCAGAATCAAACCCTTAACAAATGTATGTCAGCATGGCAATAATAGATTCCAGTCGTGCACAGACTTAGGTGTGTGCTTAATATCAAGCACATGAGTAACTCCAGGCTAGAACCTGAGCATACAAAAGAGCACAGTCCAATCCATTGAACTCCTGTGTACTCTTTGACAGGTATCCTTCAGCTTATCACCTCCACTCAACCCCACAAAACAAAAGTCCCCCTTTTATTAGTTTCCTAAACAAGTATTTTTACCATGACGTAGTGCTTTTAAGGTCTCAGAACAAAGACAACATCTAAACCCATTGCAACATATCAGACAAATTCAAAAATTATTCAAGATTTTATTAAAATAAATTAATAAACATGTACCCTGACCTTTTATGTTAAATATGCAAGAAAGGCAACAATTTAAGGAAACAAAATCAAAGCAAAGCAAAATAAACAAACTATTTTCAGGTAAAAAAACCCCAAAACAACAGAAATTCTTCCAGTTTTAGGGTGGTTTATGAAGACATTATAAGTAGAGTTAAAATCTCATCTCGTATTCACCTTGCTCTTCTTTGGCACACTTCTGGCATAGCCTCCAAGGTTACTTAAGAGAGTGGATGATTGTACCCAATATTTGAGGTGTTATGTTGAGCACCTCAGGGTATGCTGAGAAATGTTTCAGTCTTGACTTCCTGGCTTCTGTGGGCTTGTCAATAGCCTGACAGGATGTTTGGTGCTTCTTTCCCCATCTATGAGTAGAAAGCTGTACTGAATAAAGCCTGGAAAAATATTATGTCTTTAAATAGACACAGTACTACATGCAAAGAGTTTTGAGTTGTGTCTAAACATTGAAATGACTGTAAGGACCTGAATTAAACTTTTAGTGGGTACTAGAAAAGTCCTTTTTAAGTAGGGTATCTTGGCTTCTTGATTTCCAGCTGTAACAAATATTTGTTTCATTATTTTCTTTTTTCTAATTTTTTTAAAATATTCTCTACTATAAAATACCTATTATTTTACTGCACTGTTTCCATGCTTGTTGACTCTTCAGAATCACTGCCATTAGTGAGTTTGAGTGGCTGGTACCGTGGAAAGGATTACTTTTGATAAACTATTTGAGTGGTTACTGGTATTCAATTTTCTTTAAAAAACAAGCTATAGCAATCAATCTTCTCTCAATGTCAAGCAAAATACTTTGTGGTTTGAGAAGTGTCTCTAAAATCTCATCCCCAAAGCTAACTTGTTTCCTCCATAAACCTCAATTTCAAACAAACTGATGTTGCCTTTGCAAATGTGTTTATTGTTGCCCATTTTAAAAACATCTGCTGTAGCGTGCATCATAAGAAGCTTTTTAATTAAGTGAAACTTTGCCCTTTGTTTTCATGACATGACCATAGGACTGAGGGCCTTCAGAAAAGCCCTGTACACATTCAGCTGGCCAGGGACAGGGCTCAGCAGTTCCCCAGATCTGAGAACCATACGTGGCCATTTGGCAGGAGTGACCAGTAGAAGGTAACTAACCAGCTGTCCCCAGAGACAGACAGATGATCACATCCCAGGACATAGACTGTGTGATATTCATTAAAATTGGACGTTCTGAACTGCTGTAACCCAGTGCCAATTTAGCCACATGTGCAAATGATACATAAATCACTGCAAACAATAACAAGCCTGGGGAAATCCAGGCACTGGAATCAAATAGTCCTTTCCCGCTCTTGTCCCTCACCTCCCTCCCCACCAATTCACCCAGTGCAATGGATGAGGCCTCTACCACCTGAGGTGTGGTGGCATTTGCTACCAGTAACCCTTCTGCCACAAGTAACCCCTCTGCCCTTCCCAAGGGTCTTCACCTCTTTACTTATGCAGCAGATGCCATTCAACCCAGGTGGGTGCTGTAGAGGGGAGACAGAGCCAGCCAACTCTGATAGGGTGTGGCAAGGGTAGGCTGGCCACCATTTGGGAAGCCCACTGTTCTCTCCCTCGGAAATCAGCCCCAGGGATGGAGGGACATAGGGAGCACCTGTTACAGCAGCTCTGACTGGTTATCGGTGCCCATAGAGGGGGAAATGCAAGAAAAGCAGCCATGCAGAGTTTTTCAGCAAGAAGCTTGGCCCCTACAAGAGATGGGACTGACAAGGTGGCTGGCAGGGAGATGGAGGAAGATCTGCATGAAGTTACAGGGTTTTATGTCCTTACAAAGAGAACGGTTGAGCCTGACTAGATCTGTGAACAGCAACACGCGATCCCCCGCAAAGCACATGGCTGCCCTCAGCTAACCTGAGTGCCTGTAATTAGTCCATTTTTAAACCCCATCGTGTCTGAGGGCTTCCAGCAGCTACTGAAGCTGGTGCAGCGGGAGTGGCGGAGGTGAGGAGTTGTTGCAGACAGATCCCCCACCTCACAGTGGTACCAGGGCTCTGCGTGGGGCCGGGGGCCTCATTGCCAAACACGGGTGGCAGTGGGAGTGGTAAATATTTCGGGGTGTGCAGACAGTGTGGAATAACAAAGATTGTAGTGCAAAATATTCCCTCTTTACTCCTTGCTCTTTCACATCTTCCTCCCATACCACTACTTTCCACAGTAATTCAGGAATGGGTATCTACTCCGCACTAGAGGTAGATGTCTGATGGTAGGCAACTATAATCATAGTCTTTTATTTCCATGACAATCCAACAATGAAAAGTTTCCCCGCTGCCTTCTCACGAAATAAAGCGGAGACACAAAGAGAAGTGGTCAGGCAGAGAAGTGAAAGACCCTCTCTGGAGCCAGCGTCATTTAACAATAATTACTTTGCAGCTCCTTGCCCGGCAGAAATGAGATGGAGGTGCATTAGGGTAAGAAAGTGATTACACTGCCTCCCTTTCAAGCTCTAGACCGGTGCTGTGACTTGATACGGTTTTTATCAGAGACTGCAATGCTGCATTACCAAGTAAGCAGTAAATTATGTCGAAATCAATTATACTACCCCAAGCAGAGATTCTGAGTAGAAAATGAATGGGTCTGGGGGTGGAAGGAACAGACACTGCTTATGCATTTTGATTAGATAGCTAGCTATCATCCTCCACAAGAAAGGAACAGCCAGCAAGTCATGAGATCAGGAATATTAGGGTGAGTTTATCACATGTTATATTTTATGTATGTTTTACTGCAGCTTACAAAAGGAGATCATGGACTTTACCAGGAGTCTAGGATGATACAAGCTTTTCTGTTTTCAAGTGCTTTAATCTAGCTTCTGAAAAAAAAATAATTATATGATCTATATGTATAGATTGGCAGAGAAGATATTCACTGTGAACCTTTCCATCCAGAAAGTGTATGGATCAATGAATCTTTATTTCTAAAAGGCAGGGAGATCAAAAGAATAGATTTATGTTGGGAAAAAAAAACAAAACCTAAAACAAAACCCCAAAACATTTTGGTGCAAATTGCAGTGGCATTTGCATGGAAATGATCAGACAAAAATCCCTCCTGAAATTGTAATGGATGAAAAGATTCTTGTTACAGTAGATTACTACGAACAAAACCCTAAGCATTTACTGCTAGCCTGCTGAACAGAGCAGGAGGAAAATTACGCAGGCTGACATTCAGAGTCTAGTTACAGGCCTGTAAAGATGAAGTAAGGGTAGTTAAATTTCTAGAAATGGGGTATCTCCCACATTGGTGAGAAATATTTCTGTCTTCTCTGAACATCTTGAGAGTTCCTTGACTGACATCTTTGTATTGAGTGAAAAATAATTACTGCTTTTGGGGTTGTGGGGATTTGCGACAAGATGCTTCCATCATGGAACAGGACATCTGATCATTTTTTCACAAGAGATTACCATTCCAGCAGACATGTTACCCTACAAATTTAGCTCCCACTAATCTTCCTCCATTACCATCGAAATAATGTGAATACGGTGAGATGCAATGGAAGGGAGAATTTGCTTCCTTAGGTGTAAATATAAGCCTCTGTTGGACCTCTGTTGATTACAATGCTTCACCCTAAAAGCATTTCAGTCTTGGAGTTTCTTTGCACTGAAGCAGTAGGCACTGGTTTCTAGGAACTCTCAACTGGTTGACAGGGCTTTTCTCTCACAGAAATGTGTACTTCTCTGTGTCACTGCCTTCTCTTTTTTTCCCATTTCTGCACCAAAGATAGTGGGAGAGAAGCCATTAGAGAGGTGCTAACCCTTGAAAAGGCTCAGGAGTCCATTCTCTCCCCTAACAGCCAGCCCTAGGGATAAAATCCACTCAGAAGTGAGACTGTATTTTCTAGAAAGATGAGACCTAAAATGACCTCATCTGCATTATAAAGAAAATAAGTGTAATAGAAAGAAAAGAAAAAAACTCCTAAAACTGTTCTATAAATTTTAGCACATTTTCTAACATCCTGATACTTAGCTTCCCCCATATTTGATTTACACTTTTGCTGCCTGAGGAGCCTTGTCCTATTAAAAAATGAAACCTGCTAAAGCAATCACACCTGTTCTAAAGTACTTCTGGAAGCCTGCACATTGAAGAAACCTGGATTTCATTTCATTTGATTTAAAACTTGGTTTCTAGTAAAAAAAAAAAAAGTTCTATACCTTACTAACAGTTTTCTATAGCAAATTAGAGGCTTGCTTTATTCTGCAATGGGATGCAGCATGGATAGTTTTCATGACTGAACCACTGCCTTTATGGATGACACTACTTTAGTTACTGTGTGCTTCAGTTCCTGCACCTGCAAAATGGGAAGTTTTATCTTTCAAGGTGTTTTGAAATCTACTGTGCAAAGAGATATTTGAGAATTTACCATTGGAATGATAATTAAATCATATTATTGATAATAAATTCAGATGTCACCAAAGCTAGCTATGTTAAACCTAATAAAAAAGGTGCTCCTCTATGAAGCTGTCAGAACTCTACCAGAAGCACATTCTTTAATAAAGTTGCCTTCCTAAACACTTGTAAGTACAAGATACCTGTGCCACGTTTTAGCAGTACGGTTTACAGAGCTGGCTGGAGCTTGCACATTCTATAGCCCAGCTCTTTTGACTAAGTCACAAGGATATAGGATGTCTACACAGTGTCTTCTTGATGTTTACAAGCAACCTTTTTCTGCTGATACCTACAAACACCATCTTCCCTGTTGGAACTTGATATCATGGCTCATGTCAAGTTGCCTGACAACAGCTACACGATGGTACCACAAAAAGGCAAATGGCATTCATGGTACCAGTAACCATGTTACAGGTTTAGGCACAATCTGGGCTTTGTTCCAAGACAGTGTTCTGGTACAACAATAATGTTAAGGCAGGTGAGTGTGGTCTTAAGCACAGGTTCAAGCTGTGCTTAAATTGTCTAACAGCTGTCCAAAGTTCCCGACTACCTCATGTGAAGACAGAGGCATTGATGTCTTTGCTTGCCTAATTCTCTTGTGATCTTTTTCTAAATTGCATTGTCTTGAATAGTGAAAAAATGTCCTATTTCACTCTTGAGGATGAAGTTCAGTAGTCATATGTAGGGGCTGCTAGAAACCCTACATAAGATGGGAGTTCCTATAATGCAGTCTCAAATCCTGGATCCCTTACCAAGAGCAGATGGGATATGGTTTTCCATTTTCATCACCTCAGCTGGAGAAACTGAGGACATTTATAAAGTGCCATGAATCCTCTAAAAGTCTCTGTCCTGCCACCAGCTTCACCTTTATGTATCCCAGAAGAGGGGAGGGAGGGCCTGAACTTCAGCTATGGCTCTGCACATCTATAAGACAGTAGCCACACAGTGTGGAGAAGGGTCTTGCCTTCTATGGAAGGAATCTTTTCCACCATTTTATTCAAACCTCTGCACTTTTTTACTGCTATTATCTAGTTTGTTTCTGTCCTGTCAAGCTGTCAGGTAACCAGATCTTTTTTTCTGTTCCTAGATCTGAACTAGACAGAGACCATTTCAGTGGAATGGATAGGGCATAGAAGTGCTTGTCTGCTTGCCAGCCAAGCAGAAGAGGCAGATAGAATGGGAAACTCCTTGTTCCCTCCCATTGGAAATGAGAGATTAGAAATTCTGATATTATTATTTTCATATGTAAAGTTTAACAATATAAATAGTGGGTACAATAACCTCTTTCTTTGGGACTAGGATGGTTAGTTATGTGTGCACACCAACACTTGGGGAGTAAAGTACAACTGAAGTTATTACTGAGAGTCCCTTCATCCTTTAAAAAGGAAAATGTTACCTGGGTGTAGAAACATGAATGTCATTGATGATAGACAAACTTTCAAGGATATTTCAATGGGTTTGGAACCCAGATATGAATGGCAATTGAGGGGACCTAGGATCTTAAGCAGTTTCATTGGTTCTGAAAATATTATATATTTTTTATATGTTTGTAGATCTCCTACAGAGGCTTTTTCTGTAGTTCTCTTATAACTGTCCATCAAGGTATATTTTACAGTGTAATTTAGAAAGTCTTGATGGTTATAATATAGCAAATTTTGCTTTTTACATGCTATTTAAATGCTTTTTGTCTTACCCCTTTCCCTCTTCCATCTTTAATTTTCTGCATATTAAAAACCTTCTTCAGACCTTCAACAGACACTCAAAATTTAAAGGAAAAAACAATGAAGCAAAGTTCTCTTTCACTTGCAGGCAAGTTTCCTCTAGTATTTCAGAGCTCTGGGGGAAAATAAAGCACTTGATCGTAGTGGCATACAATTCCATGCTCAATGTAAAGGCACTATCAGTGAAGTGTATACAAAGTGATAGTGTAGTGTCTGTTCCCTGAGGAAGAGTAGATAAAGTAATCTACCAACACAAATGGACTTCAAACAGTAGTTTTCAGCTAATAAAAACAAACACCACATCCTAGATTTGAAAAAAAAAATGTAAAAAAATTCTTTGCACTTCTCAGCTTTCCCCCAGGAATATTCTTCCTTCCTCTGAGTTCCATGTTGTCATGGAGAGTGATGTGTTAAGGTCTGTGAAACTGGCAGGCTGCTTACTTTCAATGTTTTAATTCACAACTAATGTCCACTAAGCAAAAGGAGGCCTTTTTACCGCTGCAATAACAATAACTTTGCAGTGCAGACCTGGCTTCAGAATAGGAAATGTAGGTATCTTTCCCTGTAGACTCCATATTTGCTCAGGTGGTTGAATTAAGTATTTCACTGAAAGCTCTCGGGCTTAAATTTGTGAGTACTGTGGATTACCCAAGCAAGGTTTTTTCCAAGTTAGTTATAGACAAAATTATTGAAGGGAACAACCTTTAAAATCTGTGTCTGTATCTGACACCTTACAAGAGTCAAATGTTCAGAAGAGTTTGATTTGTTGATTGCTTCCAACTTACAATTTCAAATATGAGTTCAAGGAAGAACTAGAAGGCTGTTTGTGGGAAAAGATCTGAAAAATAGTTGTGAAAATGAAGAGTCAAATCAACACCAGAAATCTAAGGAACAATTTAGCTGCAACTAAAATGACAGGAAAGATATTGGCAAGAAAAAATAGCAGCAGTTAGCAAGAAAATCGAGTCCCTATGGGACAGTTATTTGCTGAATTGTTGCTTCATTTTTAAACAGTTTTCTTACAGGAAGGATTCCAATGTAACTACTAAGAAAAATATTTTGTTATTTATATTTAAGATAAATATTATCAAATTAAATTATCATTTACCTTCTTTGCTATAATATGCATTTTTTGTTTTCATTCTGTATTTTGTGGTGGTGATAGTGTGTTAAAAGGCAAAATCTTATGAAAACAGCATTTTATGTATTTATTAATTTAACCAAGGAAAAACTTTTTATTACAGAAGTTAAAAGCAGCATTAAACACTTTAAGTGAAAAAACATACATGATTATAGAACTAAAACTGGAAAGAGAATATACCTTATCTGTATCTGTATTGAGAAGTATAGAGTATCTCATATAGCTGACAGAGTTGACACTGTGGACATGTAAAGAGGTAGCATAAATTAGCTATTGACACACATTCCTTCAGTCCACAGTGTAAATACATGGAGACTATTATCCAGGTTTTCATTTTTTAAGGCAGTACTAAAATAACTTAGGTGTAGATTTCTAGAATCAAAGCTTCAAGTCTAATATCCCAACTCTTGACTGGTGATATTGACAAATGAAGGTAACGTCATTCACATTGGACAGATTACAGCAAATCTGGAAAATATGAAATTATTTAGGACAAAGGTAAAAATCAACAATCTTATTTATGATATTTGCATTTAAAAAAATGGCAATGAATATCACTTCTGCAAAGAGTGTAAGGGGACAGAAAGGATATTTTACACACAGATTCACTGAGTATATCCCCACTGTTTACTAATGTAAGATTTTCTTCCTAGCCTGGGGTAGAGAGGATAGATTACATTGTTTATCTGTGCTATCGCTAATTATCTTCACAATTGTTGCAATTTTTGCAATGTTTATTACCACTCACATGGAAGCCTACTTTGTGTGGATTCTGGCACATAAATAGTTATGCTTGGTTTTTGAGAGTTTGTGCATATTGTAACTTTTTATGTCACCATGTCACTTAAGTCACCACTACTTCATTTTTATTCCTTCTGGTGCTCATAATTCCCTGTCATTCAAGTCTTTGAAATGGGCTGTGAATGAATCCCCAGAAACTTTTTGTCTGATGATACTGTGCTGGTCATAAAATAAAATAGGACTCTGAGCTGTGAATGGATTCTCTTGGTTCCCTAGCCTCATTTCAATCAAACAGAAATTCCTTCTATTTCTGTTGACCAGGATTATGTTTTAGTAGGAGATAATATATATACGTCATTCTCTATGATCAGTAAAATAATTTTTACTTTCACAGCCTTGATAATAAGTAATCTGTGCTGTGTTTTCTATACTAGCTCTCATACCTTAGAAGTGTTTCAGGATAAGATCTACTACAAAATCAGCAGCTGTGAATCCTATAAATAGCTGAAAACAAGAAAACACATATTTGGATGTTTCCTCTGCTGGACAAAAGAAAGCTAAATTCCTGCCAGAAACCATTAGGTCAGCAGTTGGTCAACAAAGGCCTAAAAAATGAATAAAATAAAATTAATTCACATTTTACATAGCAATTTCAAAATCCTGGAGATTAATTTTGACTCTTTTCCTCTGCATGATTTGAAAAGGAAAAAAAGACCGTGAAAGCTTTTGACAGTCAGTGTATGCTATTCAATCAGAATAGAATTAATTGGCTTGGAGGAAAAATAATTTGTTAAAATAACAACTAATACAAGTCGTCGGTGTGGTGACTGAGCCAAACCCACTAAATCATTGCTGAGATCTAGCCACTGTACATAAGTCAAAAGTGCTAATCAGAGAATTTGCAGCAGCTTTTGTATGCACTAAATATTTGAAAGAGCCATCTGTCTTCTTGAGTCTTATTTGCTGATGCATATTTTCCTGGGTTGCCTTTAAATGTGGACTAAGAACAAATGAAATATTTCAATACCATATTCAAAAACATATTTTCAAGGCTATAAAGCCAGAAATGGTGACCTACGGCACCCTTACATTAATCCACAGGGGACAGGACTGACTTTTAGTAGCACTAAAATGTTTATTTGAAGGGAGTTTCTTTTTTCTTTTTTTCTTTTTTTTTTTCATGCTGACATGTAGATGAAACTATCTTGAATCAATGTCTGATTTGCCAGGCAGAAGATATTTATGTGCATTTCTTTCTGCATAAACCCAAGCAGCAACTGTGTTCAACCAGTGTGTCAGATGGAAGAAAATACCATGGAGTTGGCCAGTCCATGCCATGTGGTAATGTAATGCTGGGGTTGGCACAGCTTGGGAGACTGGCCAAGCAGTAGCAGCAGAGAGTCTTGACAGTGAAATTAAGTGGGGATGGTAGCAAAACACAAAACCAGAGGCAGTTACAGAGAGCCATATAAGACAGCACTGTCACAAAAGAAAATGAGTAAAAGGTTGTTACTATTTTGTATTAAGTATTGTATTCATATTACAAACATTCAGATGATCCCCCACCACAGAGCCTGGTATGAAGTTTGGAAAAGTGCACATGCACTGATATGACTATGTTTCCCATTGCTGGACATGACCTATTTCCCACTACTCATATTTTATTCCTTTTTTTTTCTTACAAAAAAAAAAAAAAGCAACGCCCCCAAAACCACAACAAAAACACCAAAGAGAACCCCACCAATAATACACTAAAACACTTCCTTTCAAAAATATATCTCTCCCTCTGTCTTTTTCCTTAGAAGGGTAACTGTGTAACCTGTAGAGAAGGATCTCATTCATGACCACGCATTTATATTTTCCCATATTCTACATTCATGATTAATAAAATAACTATATCCTCTGGAGAGCCACAAACTATCTAGAAAAAAGAGTGACAACTCTTTGGTCTAGTAACCTTAACATTGTACTTTTAAGCTAGTTCACTGTTAACTGCTGAGTTATAGAAGGTGAATGAAGGAACAGCCTCTGTATGTCAGAATGATGCAAGTATCCCATAGCACAGAGTATTGCTGCACATAGGCTGTGATTCAAGATATTTTGCAATAAAAATGTAAACCTGTGGGATAAGAAATGCTATCATTTTGATGCACAAAGTGTAGTAAATGAGTAATATTACAGAATTTTAATCCACTGTTTGTGAATGGTCTCCAGACTAGAGGGTAGGAGAAATAAAAAGATGCTTATATGCAATCTTTGCGGTCTTTGGGGGATAAAGCAAATAAGAAAATCAAAACTCCTTTGTTTATACTTGAGGGTAATTCAATTTCATCTCATTTAGAACATGACAGAAAGATGAAAACTAAAATGAAAACAGCTTTTGAATTAAAGACAATCTTTTCAAATCAATCAACATTAAAGAAGAAAAGAATTGGAAACAATAAGTGAATGACATGCGCTATTGCTTGGAATCTTTTGAAATCTTAGCTTTGTAAACAAAAGAAAATCTTCTATATTTGTGTATTGATGGGACTAATTTCATCACTTAAATTCCCTAAACCATAATACACCCATGACTCCAGTCATATTCTGTTCATAAAGCTGTTTGAAATTTACTCCCATCTTTTAATATTTGGGTAGTCTTTACACACCTAAATATTCTGTTCTCTTAACAGAGAATATCTGTCATAACACTTGTAAGTAGTTCTGTTTACATCTTGGTTGATTAACACTAACCTATGAAGTGGATTGCAGAAGTGTCCTCTCAGGTTTGTGGAAGAGAGCATTCAGGATGGCCAGAGCCAAGAAATCCATTAGAACTAGTTTGTGCATGACATATCAACCTCATAATACAATCCTTAGTAAGAATTTTGGTGTATAAAAGCTCATTTTATATACTTCCACGTCATTTTGTGGGATTTGGACATTTAATTAGAGAGCTTTAAAAACAAATTACAAACTAGTCTTTTCTCCACTGTATTTCCCCTGAGAATGCATTAAATTAGGTGAAAATAAGGTGAATTTATATTGCACTTGATTGAATAGTAGAGTGAATTAAAATGGAACTAACTGGAAATGGTTTGTAATTCATGATTTCTTTTATGCCACGTGTTCAACTGCAATTCAAGTATATGTCCATGCTATGCCTAGTTGCAAGAATATATATATATATATATATATATATATAAATATATACACACACAAAAATGGGTGTTCCTGTAAGAAAGTTCAGCTGAAGACACTCACGAAACTGGAGTGTTAGGCGTTATGGTTATTTGTGATACTGATGGCATGTTTACATCTTTTAGTGCAAAGATTTTAAAGTCACATTTTAATTAAGAAATACCATCTTTCTACTTTTTCTGCTTATCCACTCTCATCTCTCACACTTTCCCCATGCTGCTCACTTCAGCTGACATATCCTCTATTTGCTCATAAATGTCTCTGTCGCCCTTGTGTTTTTCCCTGCACTACTCCTAAAGCTAGGAATTTCTTGCCTGAAGTAAATATTGCTCCTCTTTCATGTCTCTCTTCTATGGTTCTACCACAAAGCAGACAAAAATTAACCAACTTTAAATGGCTAATTGAGAGTCATTTGGAGCCTGAGGGACTAATGGGGAAAGACTAGTGTCATACATTTAATCAAAACCTGATTAAAATATATACGAATAAAAAAAGTTAATAGTAATTATCTGTATTTTTCCTCGCTCATTACCTTTTGGTTTTTTCCATAGTTCCTTTGTGGAAGAGGCCATATACAGTTCCTGTTATATACCACCTAGTACAACAGATTGGTTCTCACAATTTTTTGGCTTTGCTATAGTAAGAAGAAACAGTAAGGCTAAAGTTTTGTCCAGCATTATGCAGTCATTGTAGGCTAACTCTTATTCCAGTAGAAGTCAGTAGAGTAAACTTCAAACTTTTAGGAAACATCACAAAGTCAAGTTTATTTTACTGTTTTTAAAAAAGAATAAAAAACCCCACAACAACCCCCACTCTGTCCTTGAAATTTTATTACTACCTCCGATGAGAACGGTCAAGTATTTTAGGAGTTTTTTTAACTCAGACACCTGAGTATCATGATCAGCCAAGTAAACCTGACATCTAAATTGCAATGCAATCCTAACACAACGTAAAATAAAGTAATAAAAAAGTGAGAAATTCAACAATCGCTTTTTGGTGAATTAAGAGCTTTATTTGACTCTCTGCATTTCTTAATTTTCTTTATGCTTAGACTAGACTGTGGAATACTTTTTTGTTCTAAACATAACTTCAACTTGTACATCTGTCATTGAGTAGTAGCTCTGATGCTTAATAACCATGCTCAATTCAGGAAATATCCATTATTCATTTCCAGTGTACCTTCTGGCTGATTTAGTGAATCTACCTTCTGTTGGAGAGTTTTCTGCTAGATTGAATTGGCCTTTATGTGGCAGTGCCTGAGTGCCCAGGTTGTTTAGCTTCAGCTTTTTGCCATGCTCTGTGTCTATAACTCCACTTGACATCAGCCTAAGTCTTGGGAATTTCCAACAGGAAATGCTGCCCCCAGTAAGATCAGACACACTGCTGTTGTCTGCAGTTGGTGTTTTATTTTGAACACCAAGCATTCCTCCCTTCATATATCTGAGAGTATTTCAGTTTTGTGATTAAGGCGGGTATTAGATGACCTTTACTCTTCTTTCCCTTGCTTTCCTCTTAAGAGTTAAATGAAAGCCTTCCGTTCCTCTACAGGGTACTTAGAACTAAGGCACTATGGCGCTAGCAGCAGGTTGGTTTCATTACATTGATAGGATACATGTGCTGTTTTTTATCTCTAGCATTTTCTCAGTAATTCAGCACTTTAAAGTCTCAGCTGTCTACCGATCTGCAGACAATTGTTTGGTGTAATACTATCCGGAAAAAGCTGATAAAACACAGATGTGACTAGGTCTCTGAAATTTGTGGTTTGCTAAGTGGGTTTTTTTCTTTTTTTTCTTTTTTTTTTTCCCTCTTTTTTTTTTTTTTTTTTTGCCATTCTTGCCTATGGCAAGTTAGCTTCCCTACCAGGCATGAAGGCACAGACTTTTATTAAAATGTTGCAACAAGAAGGTAATTGCTAAAAATTAAGAAAAGTTAGTTGAAATATAAACCAGAAACATTGTAACTATTTTCCCTATTTTTCATTATAACCCCTGGCAGCAATTTCTCCATATTTTGCCCATTGTATATCCAAAAAAGTTTTCTTTTTCAAAGCCTTCACACTGAAGTGTGTATTTCTGGCAATCCTGTACAGATCTGTTTTAAGCAAAATGGATTTTAGGCTCTTTAAGGCACTAAGAGCCAAGAGCTTGATTTTTCAAAGTGGCTGAGATTTTACAGTCACAGTGAGGCTTGTCTAGATAAAAGATTTGATTGTGCTTGAACAAGATTGGAAGCAATCTACTTAGATGGCAGGATGTTACCATCTCTTAGTGGTTAGTGTTTAGACAAGGACAAATTATATTCACCATAGCATCAGCTGAACACAATTTTTCCTGGCTTCCATTGACCTCTAACTTGTGACTGGCCTCCCGTCCTCTCACTCAGTTATCACAATTCCATTCAAACACAAGCACATTTTGTAATGTAGGCAATTCTTACTGACAGCATAAGAACGTTTGCATGTGCTCAGTTATTTTACAAACTGGCTCACATCATCTCAGGCATGCCTGCATGAGGGTATTGCTTAGACAGTTCACATAATGTAGATGTTTCTGAGCATGGAAGGCTTTCATTCTGATTATCTGAATTATGTTTTTAACTGTGATTATTAGTATATTATTATTCATTTATATAAACTAGACTAGTACACCCTTGAATGTGAATGCAATTTATTGGCATTATTTGTTTACTCAAGAGTTACCACTAAGACTTCAAGCAGTATAGCTATTTCCCTTCTCCCAAAGAAACTCAGTCTCAGCTTTGTAGTAACCAGTTTTACTTAGAAGAGACTGACTTTTCAGAATGTTCTATGTTGCAAAGTAAGATGAGAATTTCTAAAGACTAAATAAATGAACATGTCTGAAAGAAACCAGACTTTGCTATAATATTCCTATTTAGCTGCAGAGTGTGGGGGAGGGAGTGAAAATTGTAAAAGGATGTTGATTGACATCTGTGTGTCTGTATGATAACTACACACAGCTTTAGTGATTTATGTGCTAGACAGGTTTTCCATTCCGATTCAAATGAAAGGCCATCTTGTAATTAAAGGCTCAGTTTGCAGTTCCTGATTTCTGAAGGAAGAGGGCGTTTCTATTTATTCCAGAAACATTTAGTGGTTACATGCATGGCTGGCAGCAATTTCCCACAATGTGTAAATTAGTCAATCCCAAAGTCAGTAAACTTTTGCTTTGAAGTGGACATTAATGAAGTGCACCATTAGAGCCTAATGATTGTTCACATTTGTATTTTAGGGGCCCCTCTTGCTTTTGATGTCTTAGTGCCTTGGTTTCTTGACTTTAGTTATCTAAATGCCAGGACTGCTAAACTCCTAAGAGAACTCAAAAAAAATTTAATGAAAAAAGTTAGTACTGGCCTGACTGATGTTGGCACTTCAAAGCTGGAACAGACTAAATTGCTGTAGACTGCTTAATTCAAAAGTGCTCCCTTGTGGATGACAGTGCATGGTGACAAAGTTCAATTGGCAACAGGAGACAGGCAAGATCAAAGACCCTCTATTGTAATAGTTTTGTTCCATGAAGAATTGCTTATTGTCAGTAGTTTTTCAAGCCTTTACTGGCTCCAGCTTCATATCAGGATTCCCTGGTTCAGAACCAGCTTAAATAAATAATTGTAATTACATCCTTCTGATAATACACTGCAGTTCTAAGTGCTGGATGTTGTGTCTCTCTCCAAGGTCCAAAAGAGAAAAGTGTGTGTTATGAACCAGGACTCGGGTGAGAACTTTCTTTTTTGGAACCTTCTTTGTTCAGAAGCATCCAAAATACAAAGTACTGCAGAAAGTTAATGCCATGTTAGCAGCAATTGAGACTTGCTCCAGACAAAGCCACTGCCCTTCCTACCACAGCAATGATACTGCAGTTTCTAGTTTACATTGCCTGCCACTCTGATTTAACATTAATTTTAAAATTAAATAAATATAATTCTGTAAACTGTACTTTCTATCTGATTGAGGCCCTAGTGTGCGTGAACTTTTAAGAGATGTTGAACTTCATGCTGACAATGTTAAGGCTACAGAAATCTCAGGAATATTCATCATTCACAGCATCCTGCATCTTTGTTTTCCTCTCCTGACACTTACACTTCTGAAAAATATAACTTTTTTTTCCAATCAGAAGCAGAAAAGAGGCTTTGTCTGATATTAACCAGTTACACTGGAAACCATGTTCATTTTCAATATTTTTACTATTATTTTTTTCCCCCCAATAGTGTTCACCATCTGTAAGGAACTGCTGAAAGACAAGAAAGGCACCAGCCCTCAGTAATAGTATTCAGGGATGTTGTCTCATAAAATGTACATGGTAGTGTCAGAATTGCTTGTCTTGAACTAATTATGAAAACATGTTTGGTGACAATTAAGGAAGCCACTGTGTGATCATTTTCATGCATCATATTGACAGAAGTTACTTTTATTTTTTAATAACCACAAATGACAACATTTTTTCACAGAAAATTTCATCGTGTTTAGCACAAGATGAGCAAGTGGAAAGGAGGGATGAGCAAATGCACTTAGAAAAGAGGCAACAAATTCATTGCAATTAAATCACATCTGCAGGGAACTCAGATCTCTTGATCTAATTTTATTGATAATTTTAATTTAAAGAAACCAAAAGACAGCATAGTATTTCAATCTTTCCTTAAAAGTCATTTATGAAGAGCATCAGAATTGTGGTTGGGTTGTTTCTTTCTTTTTTTTTTTTTTTTTTTTTTTTTTTGACAAGAGCTGAAAAAGCATTTTAAACAGGATTAGAAATGTACTATGTCTGTGCAATTTAGCTCTAGCGACTTCATGGTTGTAAATTATGACGGAACACATCATTAGCTGCAGACTTGTATGTTCTCCCTTAATCATGCTGAAGTACACATAAGCCCCAGCTGAGCAATTATGAATAATTAAATCAATTAGAGACAGTCTAACGCCAGGTCTTGTGGCTAAACTGGTGTCAGCATCCATAATATTTTAACAGTAAATGCAAATGTGTGCATTTGGGTGGAGGAAAGGATGTGGACAAAGGCTTAAACAAATGCCAAAGCATGTTGCTTAGTGATGGCTTTACAATAATATCATGAAGATTATAAGCTGCCTTCCCAAGGAAAACAATGGTAATGAAATTCCAATAAAATATTTTTGTACAAGACTTAAAGCTTAGAGATGAGTTAATTAAAAAAGGATAAAGTGCAAGGCCCAAAAAATATGCTGAATAAATTAGGATTTTACAGTCACCCAAAATAAATATTTCCTTCATCAGTTGTGCCCAGCCTCCTTTCTTTTGACACAACAATTTTCTTCAACTTGGTGCTAAAAGCAAATAAATAAACCAATGTGCCTGCCTTAGAACTCTGTCAGGAAAAAAAATTACACATTTTCTCTACATTTTGTAGCAAGAGAGAAAACCGAAGAAAATGTGGAGATTTTGTACATTAGCTAGACAGTAACAGCTCTATCAGACACCTTGTAGAGCAAGCCCAATGTGTTTGCTAACAGAAAGACAGGTTTTAGACCTCCCTCCACTCTTGCTAGGATATAGATTTGAAAGAACCCCTTTATTCTCTTGCCACAATGTGTCAAACATCTGCTGTGCAATGTCCTGCTCTTCTCTGCCAGCCCACAAATGTAGCCCTTTTTCTGCCACTGCATCATGACCATGTCTGCAACAGGTTTGAGTGCTTCTGCTGCCTCTTTCCTCCCAACGAGGAGGAGAGGACAGTTTTGACTCTCTCTTACCTTGACTTCTTGTGCAGGGCAATGGCATATTTCTGCTTTCTCCAGATTAACTACAGACTAATGAAGCAACTCAGAATTAGCATCTATTTAGAAGGCCGGTCTTGCAAGTGTATGTTTAAGAACACATTTCTCTTCTATTCACCGAGGTCCAAAGCAGCTCCTTAAAGATATTTAAGTGCTCTCCTGACCTAGAGTACAGTTCTGTACAGCAGTCATGAGGAGTTATGTTCAAGACTTAGTATCTCCACAGAAGCCAATAAAGACTGAAAGGAATAATTAGGGTTTTTTTTCTGCAAATCTATTTATTCTATAAACAAAATTACTTAGAAGTTGTATTTACTATAACTTACAAAACAAGAGATTGTAAAAATAGTGATTCTGCAGTTGTTATTATTTGAGAATGTAAAGAGTCATTATAATCTCCATCGCACAAACACAGATGAACCAAGCATTCTGCTTTGAGAAGATCCAGGGTATCTTAAGGCACTTTCCACTTGCTATTACAGGAAACAATGTAATAGGAAAGTGTCTAATGATTATAGACATATTAAAAGATAATCAGAATTAAAAATTTTTAATGGATATTGTATTTAAGACTTGCTCAACATACAAATTGCATAGATACACTCAGTGTGTTCATCCCACATAAGATGGGATGTTACAAATGCAATTATTAAAGCCCATGTAGCAAGTCAAGGAGGGACTCAGAGGAACAATCTGTTTCCACAGTATCGGCCCACTGTTCCATCTGCCAGGCATTTCTGCTTCTTTGTCCCTATGCAACTTGATCACTATTGAGTAATTCCCATATTTCGTGGTGTCCTTTGTAAGAAACGGAGCCTCACACATTGTGCACCACCTAACTCAGAGCATCATGGTAGGCAAGGAAAGCTTTACCTTCCTCTTACTTGTAGAGAGTAGGTCAGTTTCTCTGTAACATAAAACAAAATCTTGGACACTTTCACTTTTGAGTAGGATTTTGTTGTGCAAGAAATATAATTAGTTATGTCCCAACCTCACTACAAGATCTGCTAAGAAAACATTTAATGCAGAAATCAAAATATAAACTACATTACAAGCAAAAAATGTCCAAACCTTTAGAGGTGGCATTTATTTCTCTAGATGTGACATTTTGTGCTTGCCCATATGGTCTACTGACCACTTTTTATAGTGAAATAACTGTCCAAGTGAACTCCCTCTCCTGGAATAAGAGGTGTCTTTCTAGAATGTTGACTCTTATTTGGAAAAGTAGTGATTGTTCCAGGATTAAATTGCTATTCTGCTAGAATAGACTACCCCTGAGTGGCCATTCTACCATAACTATTCCAGTGGTTTTCCTCTTTAGACAAGCCCTTGTGGAGTTCAGGGGACTGGAGAGGTTCCAGAGCAAAAGCTATGACTGGGAATGTCTGAAAATAAGGCTGGAGTTACAATGACATGGGGCTTTTCAAGAAAGAATCCTTGCCAAATTTCTTCTTCTGCCTCTTCACCCTATGGGAACTAATTAGCCTCAATAGTCTGAACTCATGTAGCCTTCTGAGGACCTGCATAAGCTGCTACAGGGGCTTAGCACTCCCTCTCAGGGGAATGGTTGTATTTTATACTTACTGCTTTTGCAGAAGTGCAGATGAGAGGAAAGTGTGATTCAGGAGAACATAAAACCCTGCCAAAGAATAGGACTATTTAAATATTTGAGTGATTATGCTGCTTCAGTCTGACCGCAAAGTTATTCAGAGGTGCCAGAGACGGATCCCTGACAGCCAACCTGAGCCCTGCAAAGTCTGGTGAGAATAGTGTGCTGATACCTGTGCTGTTTCTGCATAAACCAACTCAGGTAGAAAACAAATCTAATTTTTCAGGTACTTTGCTAAGAAGAATAATCCTTGTAGGTGAACCGGTTAGTAGTAGTGCCAGAATCTTTTCACTCCTCTCCCTTATGTGGTGTAGACATATTATGCATGAATCAACTGGCAAAAAATTATATGATGATGATGAGCATTTGAATTTGAGGATCTTACATATGTAATCCTAGTCATTCAAATAATTGGACATGAAATTCCTCCATGGAACTGGTTTGATGAGGCAGGATTACTTTCTGAAGGACTGACAGATCAACTTTCTATAAAAGAAAGATATGCTACTTCTGTGGTTAGTGGTCACTGCAAAATCAGATCCAGTTTGCAATTTACCATCTCTTAAAAAATCCAAAAAGCTCTGAAACATATATATATATATATATATATACAATACAAAACTACACTAGCTTGAATGAGCATTTCAAATACCAGCTCGTTTTTATGCTGATCTTTATAAAAGGTAAAAATTAGAATAGCACAGAGTATCTTTTAAAAGTCTAGTAAGCATTTGATTTTGTCTGAAATGCAGTACTTGCTCCACTACAAAATAATTTGCAATATCCATCAAAACTACTACTGCTATCAACCATTTTTAACTATGTATGGTGCTGTATCTGAAAAGCCTTTGAGAAAAATTCTAGCCCTTGTAAAGTTTGTGGCACAACTGCCAGTAACTGAAGGAGCCAGGGTATTACAGCACTGTTTTTGCAAGCAGAATTGTGAATTTGTTAACATATCTTTAAAAACACATTTTTAAATGATCAAATGATTAAAAGATTAGAATATAATTACATCTTGGCTAAAAATTCATATTGTATGGAAATAAATCCTGAAAAAAAAATATTAAAACTGCCCAGCTACAGGAAAAAGGAGTCTGCCTGGTTTTGTTTTTCTACTCTGCCCTTAGGGAAAAGATAATACTAGAAAGAGAGCTCCTATATTAGGCTGTCATTATTACTGCTTTAGTTGTTCTTGCTGGTGATTATATACTCAGGGTGAACTGATTTCATGAAAATAGCAAGGTTTTTTTCCTGAGCAAAAAGAAAGGGAATAAAATTGAAAGCAAATTTTTTCATGTTTGGATTTTTTATTTGTTGGTTTTCATTTTGCTTTTCCTCAAAACATTTTCTTCCCAATGCATTGGCTTCTTTAGTGTTTTGGCAATCTGAGTGACTATGGATCTGCTGTGACATTGTTCATACAAGTTTTCAAAGTTTTAGCCTACGCATGTGGAACAAAGTTTCCTCAAATCCAAAATCAAGCCACAATTATATTGAATTCTCTGGGGTTTTATATACGAGGCGTGTCTTGCCTTTAGTAAGAAGAGATGTGTGAGTGCATCTGTAACCAATGTCACAATAGTTTTATGTCTTGAAGAATCATTCTCTAGTCCTTCTTTCTCATCTGTTGCTCCTAGGAGAAAATAAACTGTATTTCCTTATGGTTTACTGCAGTATATTTTCTTTCTCTCCTTCAAGTGCACTGAGGTGGTGGTGAGGCAACATACTTTTCTGTTTTCACCTTGGCTACATATTCCTCTGACAGGAAATACGGAATATTGTCCAACGATCTAGGATCTGCCTTGTGAGGACATTAAGATCAAATATGCAGCTAGTTCAGTTTTATATTTCTGGAAACAGTTTTCATATAAGAAACTTTATTTTTCTGCAAAATCTAGCAAGGTAAAATCTGCTGATGACCTCAAATTTCATGTTTAATGTAAGGCATGCATATTTGACTGCCTTTTGGTGTCTGTTACCTCCATTAGCTTCTCTGAAGTCATACATTAAAGTCAAACTTTTTAGGATCAATCCTTTCCTACTTTGTCTTGCATAATACTAATTAATTTGCTTGCAGCTGAACAAAGTTGCCACTTTGTCATTAGTCTTATTTTGCCATATTAATTGGAGTCAGCTACCAAGTGGAGACATGCAGCCATGCCATCCAACATAAAACACTGCCTCAGAGGATAAATCAGGATATCTTAGATTTGGTTTAATTCTCTTTTTGGGAGTTTACTCTAAATCAGTTTTCTTACTGAAAACCAGAATTAATCTAAAATCAGTCTCACTGCACATCACTAAGTGTATCCAGAGTCTGAAGCACTGTGTGAAGGAAATAGGCATGACATGAATGAATCACTGTGTTTGTTCAGGCACTTTTAGCAGGCAAAGATAGAAATAGGGTCAAAACCACTACATTCAAAAGAAAATCAGACTCTGCATGAAACAGGTTCCCAGAAGCTGCTGGGTGTCCATGACACACCTCTGCACAGCAGAGCACTGCAGAGGTGCCTGCAGCAGAAGTATCTTTTTTTGTCTCTGAAGTGTTTACTCTCTAGAAAAAGGAGTTATCTACTTCAGGAAGCTACATGAATTAAAAAAATAAAAAATAAAAACAAGCAAAGAAGACAGGAAAGAAGTTTTCAGGTGAGAGAGTAGGAACTTTGAACAAAGAGGTATGAACAAAAAAAAAATTCTGATATTTTTTCTGGTTGTCATAGTAAACTTGTTTTCTTACTATCTTAATTATATGCAAAATAATGACAAGAATCACATGGTATATTTATTTTAAAGTGACATTCCAATTTTTTACAGACATTATTAATGTAGCATGATTAGCTGGCCTGGAGGGGAAAATTGAGGATAAATTGTACGGTTATCAACTGCAGGTTTATTGGTCTGAAACTTCCACCACAGGGAGTGGCTGCTGTATGGAATTGATAAACATAGAGATTTATAAGGTCAAGTTTTATGAGTCTACAGATTCCTTGTGGTGTATTACCACATCCTTATTACAAGCCCCTGCTGCTGTCCAGCTAAGCCAACAGAGGTAATATATTACACTTGCTTGTCTGTTCTTCAGGTTTTTCTCCGAAGGACAAGAGGAACAGGTCAAAATAAAATACAGCTTTCTGGGATTGTATTTGCAGCCTTCTTTGGGCTTTGGGAAGTGTAAAAGCAAAGTGTCAAGAACTGGGGAGTCAGTCTTGAAAAGGCATGAAAAAGTGATTTTTTTTGACATTGGGAGAAACAAAAGTTAAAATCTTATGGAGGTAATGATTTTGTTTTCAGAAAGATGAAGAACAGTTGCATTTAACAGTGACATCTTCAGCATAAACAGACTCAGTGGCTCAAGCACAGTAAGAGAAGTAAGACTAAGATTGTGACTCAGCAGCTGATGAGTCACATTTATTAGAAATTATAATTTCTAATAAAAATCTAACTGGGGAAAATATGAAAAGTCAGCAAATTACCTGATTAATCTAAGGTGTTTGTATATTTGATAAAGTTGTATATAGTTTCAGCAAGCTATTTGTGAGATACATTAATAGAACTACTAACACGTCTGTGCTGTAGCACCACACAGAAAATAGTGTCTGTGGGCTTTTATTCTATCCTTTTCACAATTGTTTCCTCTCTATCATATCAACAGAGAGCTATTGCATGTGCTGTTGATGGCATTGATAGAAACACACTCACCTCATGGCCAATTAATATGTGATATGCCAATTAATGAAAACACTATTGTTGGGGGGGTTTCCAAATCTGTCATATGTCACAAGAAGGGACATGACTAAGATGTTCTATGCAAGTACTTCAACAATTACTTAACTCAAACTGATGACATCATGCTTTAGATGGGCAAAACAGATGCCAATATATTTATTCTGCCTATTCCTTAGTTAATGCAAAATTGCTTCTGCTATGAAACCACAAAATTTCAAGTTATGTGGGATTCACGTAACTTGTGTTATTTCAGTGGCTTTGCATTGAGTGCTTGAATAAAGGGATAGCTAGATGGAATGACAGTGTAAATCCTTCTTGATTCACACAGTATATAATCAGGCCAATTGACTCATTCATAAAAGACACAGGAGCAGAATGATACCTCTATAAGTTTGTTTGCCACGTTCTTAGTGGATTATTCATGTGCAATATTGTTGACACTTATATAAACAAGTTATGTTCTTTCCCTAGAACCTGATTCCAAGTCATACCAGACATTAAAGCCTAAAAAGAAAACAACAAATAAACTTTTGAAGCATTCATCATACAACTATCTTACTATGCAATTGTGAGCATCCTTCATCGTATTCTGTCTTGCACACAATTAACAGCATTGTAGATTAGATGTGTCCCTGATCTTTAGCCTTTAATCAGTTGCAGAAGTCATTTATTGCCTGAAGTAGTACATGTTAACAGAAACATAACTTGAATGGCCAAATTCTTGTCCACAGACACATGTCCTCCTATGTCCTCGGACACAGATTACAAAAATCCTTGATGTTGAAAATGAAAAAAGAGAAGCAGACTAATATTAGCACAATCAGAGTTACAGTACACAGCTTGAAAGAAACTGCATTATGATATCATTCCAGTCTACAGGCAAATACAATTATCTGATGGAAATGGCTCATTTACAGTACAATTTAGCACGGTTTGCATCCAGTGGACAAAAGGTGGTTTCAAAAATAGACCTTGTTTACCAGGAGTGATGACAGTGGCAAAGTGTTGTAGCAGCCAAAATCAGCTGCTTTGAATATGAGATTATTCAAAATACTGGAAAAGTAAAAATTGAAAGAAGTATGAATTATCACTGCTTTCAGGGTTCCTTTATTCTAAGAATGCCTCTTAAAATCCTTCTATTTTAGAAGCTAGCTCAGTAAATAATCTTACTTGTATACATGTGCATGAACACATTCTGCCTTCTTTCACCAGCAAAAACAAACAAACAAACAAGAGTAAAGTAGTGGATTCTTTTTTTGTTACTATCTGTTGCAACTTATTCACAGATTTTAAAACTGAAGAGCTTTAGGTCATCCACTCTGACACTCATCTGGCTCTAGTCCTCTAGACACATTGCATAAAAATCACTTAGGGTCAGAAATTAAGTATTTTTTAGTGACTGGCAAAGTAAAATGACTTTAAAGGCATTTCATTTGATGTCTGGGCTATCTGCTGAGGATTTTGGAGAAAATGAAACAGAAAGGCATTGATGGGGACATAATTCTTTTTTCTTAAAGGAAAGAAGAATCTCTTGAAATGTTAAAAATAGTAAAAACACAATAGGAAGGTGTTGATAAAAAAGAAAAAAGTGGGAAATAAAACATAAAATCGTGAACATAAACCAAATAAGACGATTGAGAAAAAACAGCATGTGGCAAGAGAGAGAAATGCTTCAAATTACTCAGCTATTTTATAAAGTAAATATGATAGTAAACTTCTCTTTCTCTGAGTTTTTACCCGTCCTCTGGATATGACAGTTTGGTCAGTGTTCTGTGGCTGCAGAGATGACTATTAAATGACAGAGACTTGGAAATGAGATGAAGTTCTTCAGATGACAGCCTGTGAATTTGATCTCTACTGCCTTTTGCTGGTAGAGATGATAAAAAATTGGAAAATATCTTCTCTCACATGAAAAGACCATACATCATGTTGGTAACTTTAGATTTAAGCAACAAGTATTTAAAACATCATATACACTAGTTTTAAGGAATTTATGTAAAATGAGTAACAATTAATAGAAAAAAATTACATAGAGTACAGTGCAGGAAAAAAGATTCCAAGGGATGCAAAAATGCAACTGGAGAATATAAGAAAAAGAAGGGAGAAACTAACAGTGAAAGCAAGAAAAAGAGGAAAAGAATTTTTTTTCTTTCACTTGATTTTTGTCCTGGTTTTTTCAATCTTCCTTCTCTTTTCTATTACTCTTCCCTTCCTCTTTTTTAACTCTCCTTCCTTGCAGATGATCTTTTTCTTTTTTCTCCTCAGTTTGGAACTGAGTGGGATTTATGTTTAAAATGGAATGGTTTCTACCCTCACACTCAAAACAGACATTGAAAGAGATCTCTGTATGGTAGAAAGGAGAATGGAGGACTGCTTTTTATGTCGTGCAATATTGGTTCAATACTGAAAGAGAAAAATTCTGTAAGGCTGTTTAATATGTGTTTCTTGACCCATGGGAGTTGTCAAATCCTCAAACAGTTCCACTTTATTAAGAAGTAGTTAGAGACGGGAAAGTGCTTTGACCTGTTGGCACATCCTGAAGAGCCTCAGAGATTCTTTTATAGTTAAACTCAGCATTGAAACAACATTAAACCATTGAAATTTCTAGCTCTTTTTGTTTTCTATTATCTTCTCCAAGCCTTAAGAGAAAAAAGTGTTTTATTTGTTCCCAGAACTGTTGCCAGCTTTATGCTTTATTGCATAAAGCACTATTTGCATTATTTTAGCCTGTTCATTGAGCTAAAACTAGGTCAACATCATTTTTTAAAAAAAGTTGGCTATGTTATTTGAACTTCAAACATTGCAGTAAAGTCAAAATTGTGTAGTTGATAAAAAAGGGGAGATCAATCTTAAACATAAATGCAAAGGAAATGCAGAACTCCTATTCATACAGCTACTAGTAACTTAATTCAGTTTCTAAACTGTTCAAGGCTGGAGAGGTGAACAGATATCTAGATCTTAAAACCACATGGAAAGTCTAAATCTTTGCTCTCTTATTTGGAAGGGCAGCTCAACCATTTCTACTCCATAGTGCCATATGGTGTTAGGAACAGACAAGAGACAGATAAAAAGACCTGTCATAGTCACAGTTGCCATAATATCCAATCTAGGTCTCAGATTACAATCTAAAAAGATGGAAAATGTCCACAGAAATTGTAGATTTGTTTTGTGTAGATACATTCAGCAGAGCAACATTGCTTTCAATACCCTCCTAGATGCAGTGCAGCATAACACAGCTGACTACTGCAGAAATGTTAGCAACTGAGCTGGATTACTGTTGTTATCCAAGGAACTAGAAGCTTGACCCAAAGTTCAGTGGATCAGAGAAGAAGTTTGTATGGATTTCAGTGAGTTTGGAATCAGAATGAATATGCAAGATTTATTTGTGTATTTGTGTCTCTTTCTTCACAGATCTTCCCCCTCAACATTTGACAAGATCTGTAATCTAGATGTTGGAAGAGTGCACCTCTAGCTACCTATAGGAATTATGTCCTAATTTTTTTCCTGAAGACCCAACATTTTAAATGTTTCCCTTCTGTTAGGCCCTCCATCTTAGGTTCTAAATGACTTAGGATTCTAGGTGAAGTCCTGGTTTGCATGTCAAGCCGCTCCTACCTGGCAATGGCTAGGTCATTTTCCATAACGCCAACTGAAACAGTTTGTGATGGTTTTAGGATAAAGGAAGGTTAAAAGAGGAACAACTGCCAGCAGGAGAAGAGATGAAGGTGTTTCAGGAAGTTAATGGTTTGGCTTGGAAATTAAAGTTTTGATTTTACCCAGGAGTATTATTACTGAATTCCTTTGGTGTAAGATCAGGCCATACTTAAATATTTCTCAGATGCTGGAATACTCACCTAGCCTCAAAACTCCAGAGAAAAAGGCATAACAAAGTTCCACAAAAGCTTTTGCTCTGAGATTTACATCTCAAACTGCATGCCAGTTCATACTTCACAAAGTGGACCTTTGTCAACAGAATAATATGTCCTTTCCTATTGGCTCAGCCAATTTTTAACTAATCAGCTGCCAGCATCTAGTTCTTCCAACAGCTGAGCTTCCTGCTTTACTCAATGAAGATTGTAGATTCAAATACTGTGAAACCTCTGGTTGCGTCATAGCAGTAGAACAAAGAATGGACCTTATAGAAACCCATGCAGAATAAGACTCTTAGCAGATTTTAACTAGTAAACTTTACAGTAGTTTAAAGGATACAAATGAAACAGTTATGAAATCATGTCTCAAGCTTGAGTCAACCATCTGTAGTATATACTATTCCTTAAGGTATTTCTTGAACATAGATAAGAATAATATTAATTATTCCTGTGTACCTCCTGTGCACAGGAGCATTACTGTATGTAACGGACCAAGAAGAAAGATTGCAGAGAAAATCACAGGGAGATGTTGCTTGGATGTTAACATTAAGCCAAATAATGAGCAACTAAAGTTAGACTTCTATAACATGAAATATTAGACATTTTAACAGTGAGAAGTGTCATCAGTCTACTTCTTCTACCATGTGCTTTCACTGTGGTAGTTCAGAGCAGACTCATCTTGACCCATTACTGAATTCTGCTGTCAAGAGAGTATTTTAACTGAGTTAAAATACACCTCCTCGTTCCTAAAAGCTATATTAAAAATCCTCTCTTCTTTTATTATTATTTAGTTAAATCTCTAGTTGTAAACAGAAAATTCCTTCAAGCAAAGCTCATCTGTGATTATGGTTTTCACTGTGAACGTCTAATTGCTGATATAGTCACACACATATATATATACATGAAGCAGCTGTGATTGCTGTTTCAGGGTTGTGCTTGAAGATACCAACAATGATCCTCCACTTCAGAAGGCAAACACTGGGTGTTGGGAAGCTACTATCAACACAGCAATACAAGTTCTAGTTACTTTTCTTGTTAGAGTTGTAAATTCAAACCACATTGGTAAAGACAACAGACGTACTGCAAGTCACCATTTGCACCTGAGAAGTGTAATGCCTAATTGAAGCCATTTCACCACCTTAAATTGAAGTTCACATGGCATTACTTGACTACAGAGGAGCTTTGCAATAATAGAGCAGTGGCTGGGGCTGGATATAACTGGGGAAATCCCCTACACAGGACAAGGTATGTTTATCTTATTGCAGGTGTCCCCATGTGATAACAATAATATTGATCTGATGGATCAGTAAAATATTAGCTGCTCCCTCCCTCAGTACATTTAACATGAAGTAATGATTCAGTTTGCCAAAAACAAAGGTGAGGGAGAGCAAATGTTGTGTGAATCCTCAGCAGACGATGCCACCGTGTTTTTCCTCAGTGTCATTCTGCCCAGAGATTACAGTTTTGACAAACTCTGAGTAAGCCAAGGGTTGTGTTCTGGGGGACCTGAGCTTTTCTGAATAACACATGCACTACAGCTGCAGTTGAAATCTGTTTCATATTTAGTGTAACAAATTATGCAAAGTACACCAAATAAGACCCATTTCAAATTCCAGTGGGCCTTTCTGAAAACATTTTAGAGAAATGTTTTCTTTGCTGTTTCCCTTCTGCTCTCATTAAAAAGGTGAATCACTAAAAGCAATTGTGTAACAAAACAAAATGACAATCTGTTCAGAAAACAGTATGATAGGCCATAGAATTCCCAAAGAAAAAACTTCATGTCTTTTATATTAGTGAGAGTTTGACTACATAATCTGGAATGGACACTTGGCTTAGAAACTGCACATTCCTAGCCAACAAGAAAAGTTTTAAATATTTCTCACCATAATATATTTTAAACTGCTCTTCCTAACATTTCTCTTTACTGAATATTTCTTTTTATTTACAAGGAAAATACCATGCAGCATCAACAAGACTGAATTATTCTGAGGATTGTTTAAAGAAGAAATAATTGGAAATATTTTGGGGAGAGAGGAAATTTAAAAGATGGGAAGTAAATAGATGTCCCTGGCTCAGATTAAAACTCAGTTGGTGGTTACCAAAAGTTAGAGCAATTTTTTTGGGTTCCTTGGAGGACAAAGTTTTGCTGTTTGTTTGTTTGCTTTTTTAACATGACATTAACATCATATTGTTAACCTCAGATGTTAAAGTCATGTCAGGCCACAGAAATAATGATACTTAGAAAATTAAGTATTTGGGGGCTTTCTGTTTGTTGTTTTGGTTTATAACTTTTCTTTTTAAAACAAAACAAATGAGACCAAAGCAAAACAAAAACAAACACCACAAAACCAATCTTAAGGTCTGGAAATTTTCTGTCTAGTGTAATCACATAGCTCCAAAACAGGGGCTTTACACAGAAGTATCATATATCACAGCCATGATAAAAATTACAAGAACAGGGAATACTCCTCATTAGTGGTTGGTGATGAGGGAAAAGTAAATCTGACTGAGGGTCTTGTCTTTGGAAGTTATTGAGCCATCCCTGTCTTGGCACAAATGTCTGTGGGGAAAAAGGCTGCTCTATTTGTGTGTCCTGTATCATACTGGTAATTATTTATAAGCGTCTGTGGTGTCAAGATGCAGGACTCTATGAGGTCATTTGGCTCAGCATCCCCAGCTGCTCACTGGCTGACATCATAATACTAATCTTTATTGGTAAGTCTATACAGCCATGTTGGTTTATGGCTCAAGCTAGCATGCAAGACTAAATTCCCCAGCCATCTATACTGCTCCTATAAGTTGTCTCACACTTTGGCTTAGACCTGGGACAAGGAAGCATATTTGCCAAACAAGAAACTCAGGGGTGAATTAAGCAGTATAGATAAAACTGAAACCACAACGAATAAAAATCTGGGTGTGGGTACAGCTAATGCAGTATAGAGACACCCTGTGATATTGGCTCAGTGACTTCAACCAGCTACTGTCCTGTAAAGGCCTTCACCCTACAAAGTGCTGGAAAAACCTTGCATCCCAATAAGATCTTGGGATAACTCCTATTGCCCTTGGTATTTTTCTGCCCATGTCACCAGACAAAAAAAAAAGGCAACGAGGAGAAAAAATACTAGAAAATTTGAACTTACTCAAGATCAGGGGTAAATATGAAGGAATTCCCTTTCTGATTCCAACATCAGGAAAAGAAGACAACTGATCATTCTCAACTTAACTGCATCTTGCCTTGTCTTTGTGGCCTATCATGAGCGTGGTATTCTCTGCAACATTTTTACTATTTCCTTCATTTCAAGGGAATGTTTTGGGTTTGTTTTTTTTGTTTGTTTTGACTGAGTTGGCATCTTAAACTATCTTGTTAGGTAAAAAAAGACAAATTGTCAAGAGAATACATTGTTAAATCATCTCTTTACAATAAGTTCTGTAAGATATCCAATACCCAATATGTCAACACTAAAAAAAAAAATATTTCCTTAGCACATTTACATTTACATTCTAGAAAATGGAGCCTAAACAGCACTACTTGGGTTGTCATTCTTCTATTGCTGTATTGTTCATCAAATATTGCTATTACTCAGTAAAACCTAAGAGTTTAAGATTGAATTTCACTATTTCTTTTTTGCTGACATATTGCCTCAGAAACTCAGATGTGATGTCCAGTTCACTCAGTATTATTTCTACCCATGATCTCAGCATAACTGCTTTCAAAGCAGTATTCAGGATAAACTCCTAACAAATACAAGGATTAAGTATGCTCATATTACTATATGGAAAAATCCCATTCTTCTGGTAAACATGTGTTTTGCTTGTATTTCTAGCCTTTCAGTCTCCAACACAATATCCTTCTTAGGCAGTAGCATCATCATCACTTTGTGTTTGTCAGTCAGTGCTGACAGCAAGGCTGGTGCTGTACAAAACCTTGGCATTAAGGCAGAACTGTGTTTACGTGCCCATCCCTGTGCGTGTGAATAAATGTCAAGAAAGTCAGCTAGTCAGACCACCATATGCCTTGCTCTGGTTAAATTCCCCCTCTCCCTTGATCACAGCCCATGGGCAGCAGTGTGGCAGCGCTGCTCCCCCCGCCAACCTGAGCTACAGGGAAGAGTGCATTGAGGAACCCTACTGACCATTCTACCAAGACACCAGTGTCCTCCCCCTCTTTTCTCATCATACTGATTTTGTTATGCTTTCCCATAAAGAAAACAAAACAAAACAAGTAAACTCATCTGGCAAGAATTACTCTTCACCAAGCAATTGTGGTTCATAGATCAGTTATCCTCTGAGGGGAGAATTTTCAAAAGAATTCAGCACTAACCTAATTCAAAGTCTGTCAAAATCTATGTTATTTTTACCATTGGCTAACCAAAGTTAGGCTAATGTTGGCAGTTTTAGTGTCCCCCTAATTCATTCCTTTGTACAGTTTCTTCATTATTTTTAAGGAATTATTTAAAATTCATGGCAGTTCCATTTTCAGTGGGCTTTATTCTTATTAATGTCTATCAAGGGAACTGAGTTTCACATCTGATGCTGGGAAGATTACCAATCCTATCCTCTGTTCATTTATAAAGAAACTCTCCTCCCCATATATATGTAAAAGCATATTTTCTTCCGAATGCCTCTAGGAAGAAAATTTTAATTCCCCATCTGTAAGTTTTGAATGTTCTTCTGTTGGACTGCATTTATTCCTACTTCTCTTTCTCTCTTCTCCTTATCGTTGTCCATAATCATCCCTATTCAGTACTGACCTTAGATGTTTATTATTTTCAATTCTTTCATTTTCGTGGAGAGTGTAATCTGTTGCTGCTCACATTGGCTCAGATCCTATGCACACTATTCAGTTCAGATTTGGTCATATTTGTAACTACCTTGATATTTAAATGGTTTTGGCTTTGGCTGTGGCTATGTGGCTCTGGATAGTTTGATGCACTGGTGCAAAAATAGCATAGAAGAAGTATACAACATTTACTAAGTATATACAGACTACTCAGTTTTCAGATGCCTTCAGTTTTTTACAGCTATTATTGGTTGTTTTCAGCTTTACATTCAGCTTTATGTATTATATTCCACTTGTATTGTCAGATTATAGCTGTGAGCTTGTTTTTAGTTATGACACTAAGGATATCTCATCTTTCTGCAGATTTCTTTCCTATACTTGAACTTAGATTTCACTTCCCAATCCACCCATCAAAATTTTCATTATGCCTCCAAAGCCATAATCATTGTCAGATGCTGTATCATTCCTCTTGATCTCTTGACATATTCCTCAAATATACATACAGACATGGAGGTAATTAAACTCATGTATCCTCACTGTTCTTCTCTTGTGTCAGAAAACCCTATCTTCCCTTTTACTTTGCAAGTAACGATATCTGAGTTAATGGAACTCTATTCAACTGCTATGGTTTGAAGTATATTCAATAACATCTTCATGTTTATCAGTGCTCCTCCTACTACAATGGAAACTGTTTCATCCAAAGAGACTATTGCCTCCTTGAGACGTCCTGAGAATCAGAAACCAGACTCTTTCTACTGCCATGATGAAAATCACACACTCTAGATCTGTTTCTTCCATTTAGCCGAGGCCTGTTTCTTTATTCTGAAATTTCCTCAAAACCAGTGCCCAAACCAAGTTCTTCTGGAGGCTAAAACTTAATAGCATCAAATTATTAATCTTACCCAAGTGCAAACGATATTTCTGTCATGAAAGTGGATGGCGTAGTCTGTTCTTAGATTAAGAAGTTGAAGGTATTAGAACTGAGAACTATTTGTAATTATTAACAAAAGGTAGCTCAGTGGAGGCTAGTTGAAATTATGTATGGTGTTTGAAATTATCTGTAGTCTGAAATTATGCATATTAAGCATCTCTAGGTAAAATTATAAAAGATCGGGGCAACATGTTCATTAAGTTGCTTAGGTTGCTGAAAGCCCCGTTAGAAACGCTATATTGTTCAAGAGAGTTTTTTGAACACAAGTCCATCTGGTGATTTGATAAAAGTATTCAGTTTCTCAAGGCAATCTGAGTGTATACTCCCTAGGCGCCACAGTTTATAGCTTAAATATGACTTGCATGTGGATTCAGCATTACAAATAGGAAACAGCAGCCCTTGGACTTGTACTGTGATGTAGTCCTTTCATCACCCAGTTACCCTTAAGCATCTCCTTTCCTATTGTAATTTGGGCTAAATGCAAAGCATTAGTCCTATCAATAAAAACTAATGGTTCTACTTAGAAAAAGAGGGGTATATTTAAAATAAAGGAGATAGATGGCTCACTTTTCCTTGTATCCAGGAAGTTAACTGGCCTGCAGCCATCTACTTCTGGACATAGGATTATAGAGGCAGCACCATTGTCATGAAGGAACAGCCTACACCTGCATCCTTAAAATCAATTTACCAGAGAAGGTATCTTACTAACTAATGCATGCAGCCAAAATCAAGGAATTACCTTGTTTTTCCATTAAGGGTTTTACTGAGACAAAATATTGCAGTCCTAGTGAATATGAGGAATTATAATTGAAGAAATAGGTAGCATAGGTGCAGCACCAGGAACTTCTACAACTTTTTGTCACTGTGAGAAAAAGGTACCTTGACTATCTTTCTTAACTTAGCTGATAAGGTAATTAAACTTTATATTTAGTGCTGATGTTTCAATTAACATACTCAAGTCAAAACCAAGAGATCGTTATAAAAAAATACACAAAATCAATAAAATGCCATATTCTAGAAAATCAAGGCAAAAATCACATTTTCAGCTGCTGTTAAGCAAGGTAATTACAGTAAAGTTAAAAGAACGGCTTTTAACTTCCAGTAGCTGAAGATTTGACACCACCTCTGCTGTTGGTACTAAGATGTTTGAAATAGCAGAGTTGTGTAAATTCCCCGTGTCATCAAATATGTAATTTGCATAAAAAGACAATCTGCACTATAAAGCTGAGAGAAATATTTGGACAAGCTTCAACTACAAAATTCAAAGTGCTGTTTTTTTCAGGAAAGCAGTACTGAATTCTTTCATCTTCACTGAAGAGAAAAGGTTTCTTCTTGGAACCCTTAATGAAGTGAAGGAAAACAGTAATAAATCTTATGCAAAATTTTTAATGGTTATGCATATTCACTACAGTGAAGAAATTAGTGAATTATGGTCTAGATCTCACCTTGATAGCCCAACAGTTTCTTATATTGGAAGTCAGCCTGTTCTTAAGCTTTGGCTTAGCTACTGTTTGGCAAAGGTAGTTGCAAGAACCGTGTTGGGTAAAACTAAACTATCAGCTTTTCAGATAGTAAATTCTTTTGTGGCATGGACAATGTCCTCTGTGTAGTGTGTAACTCCACAGCAAGGGATGTTAGCAAATAGTCTCTCATCCTCACTTTCCAAGGAAAGGTTTGTCTCAACCCCCCTATTGACTTACCCTGTTTCCCCCTGGCAGCCCAACAGATTCTACTTCCGTTGCCCTCTTTGTTTCACAAAGGACACATGCTTTTGTTTGCTTCATGCTTCTTATCCCTGTACAATGCTCCTGCCTTCTTCAGATCTCTCTCCAAAGCCCTCAGCTTCCAGTTAGGCACCCAGTGCTAAGCACTTCAGTCTTTGTTCCAGTCTTTCCATTTCAGTTTGCTATAAACAGGCAAGTTTCATTCTGTAACAGTAAGCATATTTGCGACCTTTCAATCTTGCAGTAATTCTTGTCATCCTGCCCTTTTCCCAAACACTTACACCTTTTTTTAATAGTTACTGTTTTAGTTAATTGGGCTATGGCCTTTTTCTTAAAATTGCCTGTTAAGGTCCATAGGCACCTGGGGCACTGGATGCATAAATAATACTTAGTAAAAAAAACAATGAGATCGAAGCTCCCATTAAATCGTTTCATGGCAACTTTCACCTAGTGAACTCACATCCGGCAACAGGAAAACCAGATACTTTGTAAGGAGTATTAAAGCAGGTTTTGAGGTAATTGATAAAAGATATACAGTTAAGAAATCTGGAGGATCTGGGAAACACCAGCTAAAGGTCTTTGATAAATGGATATATTTACGTAGTTGAAACTGAGGAAGCATGTGCTAGATTCCAAACAGTTATGGAAAAAAAATGATGAACACTTGCAATCAGTTCCATGTACTAGGTGAGAGGGAAAACCTATTAGTCTGTAAGCATGTGTGGAACTATCACGGGACAAGGCACATTTTTAGCATTCCAAGAAACTTCTAAAAGTTCATGATGTTCAGAAAGAAGTAGTTCAGTGACAAATGTCAAGAGGAATATTAGCTACTACAGTTCTTCTGATGTCTGTTTTAGCTGGGAGAATGTTACATACTTCTAGATCTCATTTCAATCATTCTTTACTGTCCTGAACTTAAACCTCACTTCTGTGAGGTATAGTGCAGTAATTGTCCTAGCTTTAGATATAGAAAATAGCTACCCAGAGAGTCATCCCTAATCATCCATTACGTGGCATCATGATACCATGCAATGTTGTACCTAACCTTTACAACTCACTGCAATGCATGGATATAAATGTTTCAATCCTGTTTACATTCCATTGGGAGATTTGAGAGGCCATGAACATGGTCTGGTTTGAATATTCATTCAGAGACAGGAAAACTGTGCTGAGTTGCCTACTCTCTAGAAAGAACCTCCCTTCTCCCTGTGAATGATCTCCTTTGGTAGTTACACAAAGCCACAAGAAGCACATGAGGTGGCTGTATATACATATCTTCTATTTGTCTGTTTCTGTTTCCTATTTTCTTGGTATAATTAAAATGTCATTGAGCCAGAAAGAGATGAGAAGAAACAGAGAAAACATATATAAATAGAAAGACAACATAACCTTGTAGGTAAGAAACATACTGTGAAGGGGGAAATGTGTATCCACGTAATCTTAAAATTAAGTCTGAATCCAAAAAACACCTTCAGTAAACATTTGCAGGACTCAAAAGTTGGTTTACTCCTAACTGAATCCCCTAACTCAGAAGGTTATTTATACTCCACATTTCTGCTCTCCGTTATTAGCAATTTTAAAAGATGCACATCAGGGTCCCATCTCAGTCTAAAACTTCAAGTACTCAGGTAGCAGAAAGAGAAGGCTCAGATTGTTTTATAAAGACAACTAAATTTAATTTAACACACCCATGTCACCACCAACCTTTGAGTTGTGGTTCCTGCTGAGAGCTGTGCGTTTCAGCAATGATATCATCACAACATTCAGTACAGAATCAAGGCACCATGTTTTCCTAAAGCTGTGTTTTGGCTCCAGAAGAACCTGTTCAAAAAATACGTATTGCTCCTCCAGAAGTGAAAGATCTGAGGAAGCGACACAGTGCAGAAACAAGAGGAAGAGGAGGAGGTGGCTTTGTGAGGACTCAAGAGACACCAGCAGCCTGATGCAATGGAAACAAGAGTGAAGAGGCAGCACATGAAGGCCTCATTTGGGGAACAGGAAGATAAGGTCACGAGAGTCTGAGAGAATGGGTGGAAGAAACCAAGAAGGAACAGGATTGCCTAAGCCCAGACACTACTGATTTTGTTAAATGAGTATCATTTATCAAAATATCAGAAACTCTTGCATTAGATACAAGTGAGACAAAACCTCCCTCTCCTGATAGGAGTTACAATTTGGCTTATAGATCAAATCCTGCAAACAGGATGGACAGTCCGGCTAAACAATTCTACCACACTTGGGCAGTTCTGGGCACTACCAGGAGCATGTTGTCTAGCAAGCTTTTAACTTCCATAATTTTTTTCCAGTTAATCTGAAGTATTTTAGTTAATTTACATTAGACAAGTTTTTGTTGCAATATGTAAAAATTCATCAAGACATGAAAATCTATGCACAATCGAAAGAGTTCACAATTGCCTGTTCTAGAAAA
Source organism: Corapipo altera (assembly GCF_003945725.1). Classification (NCBI taxonomy): domain Eukaryota; kingdom Metazoa; phylum Chordata; class Aves; order Passeriformes; family Pipridae; genus Corapipo; species Corapipo altera. Next base: position 4,130,656 of record NW_020884886.1, read on the forward strand.
GCACCTGTAAAAGACTGTATCAATGGCAGTTTTCATTAACCTTTAAAAGTCTCAGTTTGCTCTTGGTGTGTGTGTTTTCAGAACATGGCTTTGAGACTAAGAAATAGGTGTATAAGTGTATAAGCAGCATGTGTGAGAGTGTCTCTGTGTGAATGTTGTGCCTGCATAATATACTTGGACTTAGATGTACAAAAGTGCTGCAGCAGCTGCACAGAAAAGGCTTTAATTTTACCTATGACACTCCTATGAGGATAAAACCCTGGCCTATAAAGATAACCCCTAAATATGTTTTTCGTACTTGTTCCTTTTCTGATTTTGTCTTCCACTTGTTACTGAAACTGTGAGGAGGAAGGCAATAGACATTGGTGGTCCCATAAAACGTGTTCAATTTATTAATAAGATTTTAGAGAAAGATGAGACCCAGCAGCCTGTAGACAGGAGTAAGTTCTACAACAGTCTGGTTACCAATCATTCTAAGAGCCAGCTAACAGCTGTCTGACCATTGGATATGGCTATTTGCATGGCTAACAATTGGATGTCTATCTACTATGTGAATGGCTTGCAACAAGCTGTTTGTTTGGGGACTATTCATAACGGCACAGTCAAAAGTCTCCTGAAAGGCATACTCGTTTCCATTTCTGTTCTTTACCCTTCTAAAATTGGCAATTTATTACATCAAAAAATAGCAGTCAACCTAGAAAAGGACAAAATTGACACAGTTCCCTTTTGATCTTTCAGTTTTGAATAGGCACCCACCAATGAACTTCCCAATGAATATTCATTGGATGCAAAAGAAGTACCCAGCATTTTTCAAACAGAGAATTTACTCTAAATATTTAATAAAAGAGATAAGTCTTGATACTTTACATAGCAGAGATGCGTTTTCAAAGATCTTTAGAAAAGGCAGTTAATCTCCTTGGTTGCATTTGCTGTATTATTCTCTTTCATTTTATATGTATATATTTTTCCTCTATTTCCCCATATTACTGCCCTTGCAACAGGTTATTCCATACCTCTTCTTTGCAGTTTCTTTTACCTTTCTTTAAAGCAACTAGTAATGTTGCCTTTGACATAAGCAGTTTACACCATCAGTTTGACCCAGTATGCCAAATGCTGTATTCCTTTGCTATCTATAGAATTATTCAGGAATTTACAAGGAAACTATTTGAAATTTCCTTTTACTGTAAAAATGTAATGGGCCAAAATACACTTTGTATGTGTCAAATTCCATTCATTGAAAGTTCCCTTATTTCAAGGCAGTAATTCCACATTTTCATCAGTGTAATCAAGTGTGCAGGTTCGTCCAACACTTTCAGAAGAGGTTCTGATTCACTACAAATGACTACAAAATAAAAATTAATTAATTTTAGGGTACAAAAACTCAGCAGAAGTGCTTTTTTCGTTCTATGGCAGCATAGATGGATAATGGGATTTCATGTATGAGACGTGCAGTACATTTTTGTCAGTTGTTCTTCCTATTAGACCTAGTAATATAAAAGCTAAATAAGAGCCCTTAAGGACAGAGCCTACTGTCTTTACACAAGATATTTCATGGCTCCCAAAGGAGAAGATATATTAATTAATATAATTAATAAATTAATTTTACATCTACTGCAATTTCATACCATATTGTAGTGTCATGCTCTACATTAAAGTATTCAAATGTTCTCATACCAAATCCATTTAAAAGCACTTATCAAGAAAATTGGCATACTCTGCAGTATTTAGTTGCCTCTCCACTGAATAAAAGACCAGTCTTTTCCTTGAGATGTCAGCTTGCTACTTCAGATATCTTGAACAAAAATTTGTTATGGCTTTGAAAATGTACAAAATTCAGTCCCAGTGCATGACTTCAGCAGGATCCACTTCTAGGACCCTTATCAAAGCAAGGAGCCTGCAGATTGGAGTTATCTGCAAAGAGGACCAGATGCTTTTGCACATTTCTTCAACTCACATTGAAGCTGTAATTTACAATGCAGCAGTTTACAACTGGTAAGATACAACCTTATTTAAGATTTCTGTTGATATGATACTAAAATTTTTGGCAATGGGATTTATAACACAGCAAAGAAATTAGTTATAACCCTTGAAAACAGATTTAAAAATGCAGGTTCAGAAATGTTGAGGGAAGTTTATTTTTTTTCCTTTTTTAAGTTCTTCCCATTCTGCCACATTTTGCCTACAGTCATGCTTTTCCATTCACTGATTAGATTACCATGCTGCTTGCTAAACATATTATGCTCCTGAAAGTCACTCAGAAGCTCCAGCTGGTGCAGATGCAGTGACCCGCTTCTTTAGTCAAACTGGTCAGAAGAAACACCCTGCACTGGTACATTAGTTACTGCTTCCCTTCAGAAGGCAAATTACCATGCTTTTTTCACTTTGAGAGCCTTACATGATCTGAGACTTAACTACCTGAGACACACTTTTTCCCCTGCACTGCTGTAAGCCTTTTGAGAACAGCCGAGAAAAAGTGATTTAGTAGCATTTTAGCTGCAGATGAGAACATCAGATTCTCACCAGACTTCCCAACTCCGGAGATTTTATCCCTATATTACAGGAGCAGTTGGGGCTGCATCTTCTGCATGTGGAAATTGTACCACTTTGATTGATTACATCTGCTTACTTTAAAGATGTTGTCCTAGCGATGGATATGTCGCTAGATTGGAATTAAGATCCTATTTTTACTTTATTACTCTTCGGCTCAAAACATCAAAAATAGGATTCATCTCAAGTAGTATATCTACAAAGTGAACTTCTCCAGCTGAACAAATCATCCAGCCTTCCTTTAGAGTAGGTTAGGAGAAATAGAGAGAAAATTATTCTTGTTAGTTTAAGGATCAGATCTATAGGGATCCAACAGTTAGGAAGTGGTGATTAAGTCTGTATTCTGTAAGTCAGAATGACAGTAAAGATCAGCCAATTGATTCTGAGTGTGCAGATTTGTCCACACTCCACAGAGCACAGCGCAACAATAGTTTAAAGCAGATATTAAAGCCTAGAAAGTAGAGTCATATTATCACAATTTTGTGGTTGACTTCCTATAAGTATCTCTCAAATTGCTCAATGCCAGCTGAACAAAGCTACAATTTCTGACTTCTATAAGGTGGAATTAGACCAGATATCTCTGCAACAGAATACATTAGAGTCATGCCCCTTCACAGTCACTCATCAGTGAGTTACACTTGAGTTGAAAAAGCTACACTTGCTCTACTAAGATCAAGCATTTTCATACTGATAGAAGTACATCAATGTCAAGGGTCATAAGTGTTTAAAATCAGTCCCCAAACTGACATAGTTATACTAGAAAGCTGTATGGGTAGCCCAAGTCCCTCTTTATGGACCTTCAGGGCACAGTGCAAAGCCCATCTCTTTATTCAGGCTTTTCTCCAGTGTAAATAGTCTTTTTTTTTTATTTGATTGCTCAGTCAGAGGGTTAAGGACATTACTTGTGTGTCTTTGTTGTATTATATCATAGGTAATTGAAAACTTAAATAGTTTAGTCTTCAGGCAGGCAACAGTTGGCAACGTATCAAATTTTATTGAATGGTTTTAATGTGGGGTGCACTGTGAGGCCAAGGGTAAAGCAGAGAGTTTCAGCTTTATTGAATCAAATTTGGAGAGTATGTATTTGGTATCCATGTATACTCTATTCATTTAGAACATCAAAGACTTTTTAATCATCCAAACCTTGGAATTTTATCTCTTACTGCTCAGGCTGACTTGACCTGTTTACATGCTCCCTGGTGGATGTAAATTTTCCAAAAGCCAGTATAAATGCCTCTCTTAGGGATATGGGAATTACAAATTGTGGCTAATAACAATGATGTCTCTGCTGAAATACTCCACTGTGTCACATTTTGTTTCAGTAGTTAAATAAGACCTACGAAGTCAATGCTCATGCTTGTGTAGCCTCAAACCTGTAGTCTACATTCTAGGAGTGCTCTTAAACACCAATGAGGAGGTTGATTTTGCTTTAGTTCAAGATCAGTGATAGAGCAAGTGTAGCTCAGCCCACCCGAGTGTGAATGGTTACATAGCTACAACTTAGAGGAAATACTCATAGTAACAGGAATATTCTGCAACCCGTGTCCTGAAAAATTGCCTTTCTTACAGCTGTAATGCTGCCTTAAGGTGCACAGAGGTGATCTCAGTTCAACTGGTATTGAACAAAATCAATATGCAGGGACTAGAAATTGTAGTGGTTCACTTAGCAAGAGGCTTGAAATTCAAGCTGAAAAAAACACAGAGTCAAAAGCAGGAGAGAACAGTATGTCCAAAGTTGGGAAATGCAGATTGTAAGTCCTGGATGGGTTTGTAGATGGTTGGTGGACTAGAATGACTGACAAATTATTTTCCTTTAGCCTATCACCTGGAAAGTAAATTTTAAAATGACACTGTATGAGAAATTACATAGAAATTAAGATTTTACCTCTTGGATTAAACTATTAAAATGAAAATGGTTTATTTTCTTGTTAAAAGAAATCTGATGACTATTCGAGTAGCAGGCAAAAGCTTTTGAAATTATATATCCAGTAAAGTATCCAGTAAAGCGAGTTAAAATTCATTAAGAAGTCATCATTCTGTTCACTATAGAAATCATCTTGGTTTGCTTGTTTAGTCAGTAATGCTCCATCTTCCAAAACTGAACTACCTTTCTGACACCTACTCTTAGCACTGCAGGATATGTTTAGGTCACTTGCAAGCCTAATTCCTATAGGCTTTCTTTGTTTCTACAAGTTCTTAAACACAACAATCTATCTACACTGATAACTTCTCATCCAAGTTCTTATGTGGCATCTGGATTATTTGCACTGTAACAAATACAGTTTTGTCTAATGCCTATCAACACAAAAAGTTCCTATTCATCACATTGATCACATTACATATCCCATGGCATCTCTCAGTTTGTTCCCATTTTCCTAGCAGATCAAAGACAGGTTCTTTACCTCAGTTACAGAGGCCTTCATGGCATCCTGCATCATACATATCATTCCTATGCAGTGTCCAGAGGTTACTTACCACCTCTCATCATGTAAACTGATTTTGTACATGTCCCAAATAAGCACTTCAGTGATTTCTCCCCTGTTGGGGAGAAATTTTCTGTAAAAATATTCAAATTTATTTCTATCTTCTTTCTAGCCTGACCTGAAAGTCATCTTTTGGATACATTCTTCTGGCCAGCCATCCTCAGGATGTTCTGTAACTCTCAAGCTCCTATTAGCTTCCATGGAAACACTTTGTACACATCTTGGGGTAGAATATTACAATTAGTGGTCATAGAGCACATCACAGCAACACTGTGCAGATATTGGTACTGCGTAGATACCTCACAACTAAACAGCCTCCACTGACTTAGTCAGCTCTGTGTTGTCCATTGGTATCTTGGTGAAGATAAAGCCACTGGTTCTGAATTCATAGTTTTGGGGACAGGGCTAAGAGCAAAGCTGCTTCCACCTGTAATGTGACAGAAAGGATCTTCTCAGTCTCATGCTGCTGCTTAAGCCTTCTCTGAGGTTTCCTCCCAGCATGTTCCACACATGAAATTGCTGCAGGGACTGTGATACCACCGTTACCTACCAGAGGATTCTTTGAAACTGAAATTTCCAGTTGTAGGCACAGTTTTTGCATAGACAATTTAATACAAAGATATCCTAGCTGAGTTCAAGGTAGAGCCCTATGAGTTTGGAAGAATTCAGGTGTTCTAACAAACTTGACAGTGCCATGTTGCTATTGACACTGTAAACACTAGATATAGTTCAAAGGAATATTTAAACAATGGCAGTTTAGCTGATACATGCCAGAAAGTGCTATAATTACTCTTTAACATGCTAATTACACTGTATGTGTGGGAGAGGTGTGTTATATTAATAATTTAGTTACCAATAAGCTCTATAAATAGACTGTTAACTCTCAAATAGATGTTATCATGAATGCAGTCAGATTTTAAAATATTTGTTAAATATGAAAGTGAAAGTGCAGTAATGTATTTACATGTTCAGTATGTAAATTTCAAAATTAGTCACAATTACTAAAAACCACAGCACAATGTAAAAATATTCTAAAAATAATGTATCTAAAGAGTTTATTTATGTATTATAAACAGTATTTTTTCAGGATCTGCATCATGACATAAAAGTTCAAAGCATGTGGCCCAAACCACATGCTTCTCACTTCTCAGTCATTGATTCTTCTTTGACCAATTTTTCTTGGAAGCTATCCTGTATTTAATCATGAGAGTTATCTGTTGTGATACAGAGTTGTCAGAACAAAAAACACACCAGATTGAGATTATCTTCCTAATCCAAGATGCACAATTCATATCATATAAGATGTTTTACTTGAAATGTTATCCAATGATGCATTTTGTCATTAAGTATGTATTTTATTATGCTCTTCACGAACAACAGTGAAAAGAGGTATTGGTTTTAGACTTGCCCCTAGGCATTTAAGGCATCCCCTCACTTTAATATGTGAATATTTTTAATTTCTGATTTATTTATCTTTGTTAAAATTTCTGTGGTAATGATAAATTAATTCCCATTTGTAGGTGAGAAATGAGACACAAATAGAAGAATTATAAAAAGACTTATTCTCAATTTCTAACTTAAATTCTACACATATTAGCAGACATACCATTTCTAAGAGAAGTATTCATGATAGACTTGTAGCTCCATGTACCAACTGCAGTTCAATATTTCTGATGAGATCTGTGAAATAAAACCTCACACACCCCCTTAGGTGAACATGTAACAGCAATGAATCACAGTATATGTTTGATTTTCCATTCTTCATTTTGAAAATTGTCTGGGTTTGTTCTCAAATTTTCTCACTGTTCCCTTTATCTGTCATGGTGTTTCTTTTGGAGATGGAAAAATCTGAATACAAGCCATTGTATGTCATTCATGAAAGTACCATATCCTGGTATAACGCCAAGAATAATGTCATGACACTGTATTTTGGCAGACTTAGGCAAGCAAATACTCTTCAAACTTCTGATTACCAGAAATAGCTGTTATTTTTCTTATAAAAATATTCATAAAATACTTTTTTGTTGTTCCTCAGTGATTTCTACTTCTCCACGAGTGTTTCTTAAGTCCTTTAGTGTGGTATCACAAATTCACCATCCATAAGGAGTTAGCTGAGCAGAGTGCCTTACTTCTTTGATGCCACAGATGTACCACTTGACACAAGCTTCACTTAAAGCAGCAGGAGAAGGAATCAAGTCAGTAGTGGTGGAGGGGAGGAAGAGAAATACATTTCAGTGCCAAAATTCCACCATTTGTCTATGCTTCCTAGCCAATAAGTTGTTTAAACTGTCACCAAATTGGTTTTGTTTGATTGGAATATCAAATACCACATTTTCCAGCATGTCTGAAGGATAAAGCAAGCTGAAATGTTAGATGGGATATCAATTTTGCTCACTGTATAAAATAATACTCACTGTACATTACTAGAGTAGACAAGGCTTGGTAATTCATGGCCATCAGATTGATGAGGAGAATTTTATTGAATTACTGAAGCTTCACAGCAATGACAATGAGACCCTGGGAAGCTAGTTGAAGAGAAAACAAGATTACACAAGTCCAACAATTCAGAATGAAATCATCAGTCTAATGAGCCGTGAAGTTATCCACACTATTGTAAAGGAAATTAATTGTGGTTCACAATACCATTCTGTCATAGCTGATAGAACTCAGGATTACATAGATATAATATGCAGAAGAAAAGTGTCCATCTTCGCCACATTGACCCTGGCATGCAAACCAACAAAAACTCGGTTATAATTTCCTACACACCAAACAATTCCATGGACTTAATTGGAAAAATTGCTTAGTGACACTGAGTACTTGTTTGTAATGCACAACACTCATGAATAAATCAAGAACATTCTCAAGATATTGTCCATAAGTAAACATGCTTTCAAGTGTATGTACATTTTTAAGTGAGATGGGATTCGTAGATCAACTAGTCTGCCCCTTCTCTGTAAAAGAGCAGTTTCAACAGAATCTAGTATCCATCCATATGAGACATTCAGAGGAAATTAAAATTGGAGATATAAAAACTTAGGCCAGCAGTGTCTCAATGTGAGGATGCCACTGTAAATGTGCTCGCTTTAATGTCCCACACTCATAAAACCCCTGATGAGTCTGAAATAAAAGTTTATAAAAGAGGTAAAACATAACACTAAACATAGTATGTCAAGTAAATTTTGTCAAAGAAAAGTTAATGAGGCAAAGAACTGATTCAACTGTGTCTATTATTAAATAAGCAGAAGAAATTGTCTAAACATCAGACTTGGATCCAACAGCACCTCCACAGCCCAAAGCTTCCTCTGCTATTGCACTGTTAGAAGAGACAGCAATTTTATGTAATCAAAGGAAAAGAATTTTTCAGACTGTAGTACTTCAAAGAAGTTTAAGTGTGTTTTGTCCGGCTGAAGACCGCGTTCCTGTAGGCTGATCTGAATGAATATCCACAGCTGGAAGGAATGTTTCCTGTTGATGTGAATGAGCAATTTGCTGGCCGTGAACCTGAGGGAAAAGAAAAAATCATGATTAAGAAATATCCCCCACTCAGAATCTGACCATATGAAGTATAACTAGAGACATTTTGCACACTAGAACAGCTCCTGTTGGGAGCATGCAGTCTGGTAACTGTCTCAGCACAGCTGCAGTCCCTTCAGTGTGACAACTTCACCACCAACTGCCACAGAAAGGCTGTGACTGCAGAGCCCCATAGTTGAGCCACCTCCAGACTAGATTGAGGACAGATTAATTTATTTTACTTTTCTACCAACTTTGCCTGCAGTGTTTGTTTTTATACTTACCAGCCCAAAGATTCGCAGCACACACTGTTTCCTCAAATGTCTGCTTTGTTCAGAACTGTCCAGCTTTGAATGCTCTGCAAGCATCATGTCGTCATTTCAGGTCATACCAGGGGAAAGAATGCTTTACTGGTGCCTTACTCTTTAGACAAAGCTGTGCATTACCCAAAGGAACAACATAAGTTTAGACAATATGCTTAATGCAGACAACTTAGAAAAAGGAGCAAAAGGAGGATCTCAGGTGACCCCTTTTAAAATTTCCCTATTGTATTGAAAAGTTTGTTTCTTATAGCTTATTCCCACTCTCTCTACCATTGAAACATTCTTGCTGTATGGGACACTCCTGTAGCTCTTAAAAATACATCTAAAGAGAAAATTTAGTGAATTTGAAAAGGTGTTGGACAGCAATTTAAGCATGTCTTTTCACCCAAAAAGCTCAAGGCAGAGGGGGTATGAAATGTTAGGACCACTGGCTACCATAAGATCAGGGGAATTCATTCAGAAGTAGAAACAGCTATTAAGTGCACAGAGAAGTTGCTGTCAAAATCCAACAATATGTTGAGCAGATGATGGATTTGATAGACTTTCTAAGTACAACTATGAGTTGAAAACCTGGATTTTCAAGAAAAGTGTAGAAGTGGTCAAAATGGGTAGAGAAGTGTGCAAAACCATCAGTTTACCTGAAAATTTGACCTCAGCTTTCCATTTTAGAGAGACTTTATTTGGAGGAAAATACTTGAATCTGTGAGAATATTCTGACCTTAGTGTATCAGACAAAGATTGTATTTGATGAGGCAAATAAGGCAGCTGCCAGTTTGAGATGCTTCTGTCCAAGAAGCAGTATAAAAATATACATAGAGAGATAAAGAGTTTCAGAATCATTTTCTGGGTAATTTGTGTGCTATAATCTCTTTTGGGCCAAGAAGCACTACCTTAAAAACATATTTTATTCAGTGGAGAGATCTTAGCTTGTTTTTGTCCTAAGTTACATGTACAGAGAGAGATCCATACATCTTGCTGCATCACAGCTTACACATTATGAGAACGTTTTGATTTTTTTTAATAGTTTTAGAAAAACTGATGTTGAAGAGTAGCAACGGTAGTGAATCGGATCCAGAAGCTTGTTTGTAACAGCAAAAGATGCTAAACATTTTAAAGGAAAAATTATACTAATGATGATCATTTACCTCTCTGGATTTTAGAGTAAAATTCTAATTCCTGAGGCTATTTCCTTTACCTGCTTTTGATCTAGTAAGGTAGAAGCCTAGAGCATGAGTGATTAATTTCCACATTCCATTACAATAACTTGACTAATTTTGAAGTGAGGTTCCTCAGTGTCATCTCTTCACCTGTTCATTACTCATTTTTCACTTTCATACCTGATCAGTTCCTTACAAGCACTCGTACTGCAGTGTCATTACTAGTCTCGTCTTGCTATCTGTTACTGCTCTTGTGCAATCCTGGTCACCCCTACATGCATCTGAAGGGTACATAAACGTGACAAAGTTAACCATGCATCATTGCTAAGGATGAGTGTATACTTCACAGCACTGTGATCAGCCAGACTTGCAAGAAAGCAGTGCAGAAAACCAAGCTGAATTCATCACGAACTTGAATTTCTTACGCACCCACTACACACATATAACCTTCCACATCCACTGCCTCTAATGAGGCATAGGTTGTTTGTATAGGTGTAGTACTTTCTGCTACCCAGTAAACAAATACACTTGTTAAGTAGGGTCACTTAAAAGTAAGGAATTCCACAGAATAGCAAACTGCCTAATGGCAGGTCAGTGCACAATCCTTTCCTGTCCTGTATCTCACAATAGACTAGAGCCATAGTCTGTTTTGTAGCAAGTGATAACAGTATCTTATAGTTTGGAAATGTAGATATTCCTTGTAATTTCAAAATTATAAGGAGAATGGAAGAAAGCAAACCTGGGGGCATTTTCTAGAATATCTGTCAATGGAAAGAGTGGACTCAAAAGGTGCATGACTTAGAGAACAGCTAATCAATGACAATAACTGTGTGATGAATAATTTTCAGCAGACCTACATCACTTTTAAAATAGTTAAATTTTCCCACTCAAGAAAATCCAGGGACCCAGTAGAACCCCTTATGTAAAATTCAGCTGCAGTAGCTGGAATAAAAAGACAAGTAGTTCTGTGTCTTTCCAACCATACTGTATGAGTTGGTCCCTCTCCCTTGTTTCTGTTACCTCCTCTGCAGCCCATATATCTCCACTCACATCCTGGCCAACTGAACAGCAGCCATAACTCCATCCATAAGTGTAACACACCAAAGAGCTTCGGCAGGTTTCAATTCTGCAATTTCCTCATAAAAAATTAATACCAAATGTAGAAAAAATCACTTAAGTATAGATATCCATTCAGACATTTCCATGAATATTAGTGAAATACAACTTACAGGTACCATTTTTCACTGTATCTCACTTTCTTAAGCATCCAGTAGAAAACCACATGCAGAATTACTTAACGTGCAGTTCATGAAAGCCACACCAACCCTAGACTAATCATTGTAACGTAGGAATTCATAACCAATAAATGTTTTTGGAAGTACAAGGCTATATGCTGGTGGCTCTGAACTGAACTGGGAGTGTGTGGGTTGTGGGTGATGGAAGGGAAGTAGTTGGGGTTGAGAAGAAAAATCGATCAGTGACTGTAAATGGGGTGTGGAATGATTTAACTACTTGTTTGTTTTCATTTGTGGGCTGTGAAATTAGGAACCTTGTCTCAAAGTTCGTGAAGATCTGGTGCACGTGTATGAGTCTGTAGTATGGATGTGGGTGTGAAGTAAAATTAAATATACATTGCAGTGCATCAGTTTTCTTGCAGAGGAAATTAACTAGAGTATCATGCATCGAAGTTAAAATGGTGTCATTGAACTGAGAACTTCTCAAATGATACTGGTAGAAATTGTGTGAGAATGAGAGTCAAAAGCTAGAAATATATTATTCATGTCCAGTGTTTTACTCGGAGCTTACAGAGTAGCATTTAAAGAACGGACACATCATCATCTAAACGCCCCCTCTTGTGTTTGTTCTGAAAACGGCAGGTTTGTGTTTGGCAGTGGAAACAGAGAAATCTGCTTTTTAATTTGCAGATCCCTTAAAGCAATGCATAATGACATTTTAAAGACTGTCCTACATAACCCAACTTTGAATGTAAAGACAAAATTGAGTTCCCATGTAAAGATTTTTGTAAAAAAATAACTTTCAACGTGCAAAAATGTTTTTCTGATATAAAATCACAGTGGTAGAAGGAATCTTGAAGTTTTGACAAAGCTTTTGCTTACAGAGCAATCTGATATATGCTTTGGAGATGCGAGATATCTGTATTCTATATTTTACAGTAAAATTATTGTAGAACTGCAAAGTAGACAAATGAAAAATGTGAAAGAATATTTTGTTGAAAGTCAAGCATAGATTACAAGGCATTAAGAGAGGCATTCATAGAAAAGTCAAATATGTGAGTAAAGTTTCACTAAAGAAAAGTAGTTTATATAACAGGTTCTGTTGCTGTTCAAACCTCAGCTCAGAAATTGCACATGAATAGTGTCAACTTCACATTTGCCTGGAAATCTGACCACTCAGAAAGAGCAATATATTTTGTTAAAGGTTTACTGCCTGTGGCTTGAAAGCATTAATATTAAGTACAAGAATTTTAAACCAAAAATAAGAGGTGCTCTGGCACATGTTTTTATAGCTTGCATACTTGAGGTTTGTTTAAAATTTGATCCACAAACTACTCTGATGTAAACTTGCTCATTTAGATGCTGGTGGCACTATTGGCCATGCACAAGTCTCACTTGGCAAAGCAAATGTATGCAACTTTTTGCAATAAAATGTTACTTTTGCAACATTTTCTGTCACAGAAGTTACAAAATCCTTTACTTCATCATTTCAGTACATGAGGTTGGTTGGAATGAACATGAGACAACCACATGTTGGGAGATTCGTAACTAGACAGATAAAACAAGAAACTGCTCCATGTTATCAGCTGCAAGATGTCATGTCATTTTTCAGCTTCTAACTATTTGAAGAATGTCTGCTTGTGATGAAATTCTGAGAAAATGTGTACAAAAGCAGATATGTTTCATACAGTTCCATCAGGCCTTGGCAATTTTTTATAGATCCTCCGTTCATTTCAATGAGTGTTTTGACTAAGGACCAGTAAGACATATCTCAGTCTTTCATCAAGATTCTCATACTCACCTTAGCTCTTCGAAATTCTCATTCATGTGAATTCCTCTGCAAGTATGGTCTGTCCCACTGTATCCAAAAAAAAAAAAAAAAAAAGAAAAAGAAAAATGGAAACCCCTGCTCCTAATAGTGGAGTTTTACAGGACTTGGACCAGAATATTCCCTGTTGGAGCATATGGTCACTTACATGATTTTTTTAATCCAAAGAGTTGGGAACAGTTACAAGGTAATTTAAAAGCTCAGGTATCCTTTTGCTATTTATGCTGGTGTAGAATGTTTCATGTTTTATTTGTCACAAAATGAGCCCTGTGTCCGTACATGCAACAGTAAAGCAATCCTCTTCCTGCTTCATTCCTAAGTATTCATGGCAGATTCCAGCTCTAAATAGAGGATTTTTTTAGCCATTTTATAACTATCTTCCTCAAAACATTCTTTAAGAAGTTCTAGAAAGAGTCAAGGCAATCTGTGAATTAATTCCAAAACTAAAGATGGGGGAAATCACATGAAATTTCCTAGAATCTGTGTGCTATTATCCCTCAGCTCTGTAGACCCAAAAATGTCTTTGGCAGATTTTCTTCTACCTCTTTTAGCCAAATGCATATTTTTCCCTTTGATGTTGATTCATATTACGAGCAATTAGGTCTTACTCAATATTATCTTTCCTTGTTCTTCATTGGCCTGAGGACTGAAACTCCTAACGATGGCTGTCCAAAATAAGCCTCGCTGGTCTGTCTTCCATCATCCTAACCACATACTCTGCCCACTCAGGTCACTGCGATTTCACTCCATTCACTGCATTTGGCTCTTCACAGACCTCCCACAGTCCCTTGTTCAATAGTTCTCTCCACACGTTTCTAACTGGTCCAAACATTTATCACAGGGTTTTATTCTCAGAGATCTGTAACTGTCTTTTTTTCTTTTTTAGTAAATTCCCTTGTTTTCCATCCATATCTCCCAGTGGTTCTATGTATTGTCGGTCTGGTCTTACTCCACAATTCCCTCGAGCTAAACATTATCTTCAGAGAAAAGCAACAACTGTTCCTCCTCTGTACTAATTGCACATTTTCCATCACCAAAATGTTGCTGAAATTTTCTGTAATTCATAGGTGAAATACTTGATTTGGTAATTATCTTTAGAAATTATGGGTTTAATGGTTTTGATTAAAAGGCTATATTTATGAGATTTTAGTAATATTTCATCAATATCTATCACAATGGTTTTTTATCCCTATCACCTAAACAATGAAGTCTCAAAGCTAAAATGTAATTCCTGAGTTTATTCCAAGTTTCTAGTATGAATTATGTATGCATTATCATGCGTACTTATCTTCCCACAGCTATTGTTGTTTTTCCTGTTGCTGACCACCAAGTTACACAATTCCAATGTTGCATATTTCTTCCAGATTTACATGGAGGTTTCCCATACAAACAATAGTTTTATTACATTTTACCCATATTTACATTTTTTAAAAATCAAATCCTCTAGTATTTGATTCCATGGCAGAGAGGGAACATAATATGCTATAAAATTAGCCTTAAATCATGTAAATATCCCTTAATTCCTTTAGCTCCAGGCAAAAGATGGTATCTCTGAAAGAAAAGATTTTTAAAGCTTAAGGACTCCTATTTTGCATCCAAGCAGTAAAAGCCACTGAAGTATTGTTGTTACCTTTGTATCAGTATTTGTAAAGAACAAAGGCCTTTTTAAGCAGTGAAAAGCATATTGGTGCAATTAAAGTCTTTAATAACAATTGAAATTATTTTCATAAGTCAGTGCAAACTGGGGTTTTAGTCTTTGGCAAAAAAGTTTTATCAGGAATTTCTAAAACACTGTAATTGCTGTAAAAACTTCCAACTGGTAAGGAGTTAGAAAGAGATTTTATTTGATCTTCATCTCTCTATATTCTTCGTATTTGATAGTGCCTTGTAAGCTCACTCTTTCTTCATAGCTTTAATTTCATTATCTGTTTTCATTCATACTGCTTTTAATCTTAGGCAGAAGATGACCACAACTTCTGTCAAGTCTTGAAGTCAGTTGGGCTGTAAGAAATTGCTGTTTGGAAGTGTACTGCATTGTAAATCAAAGTCCAATATACAAGTGTTAACCCAGAAAGAAACAAAACAAGATGCAGAGTATAATGCAACAAGAGCATGAGAATGCAACAAGAACATAAGAGGGCTGGACATCACTTCAGTAGAGTTATGTGAAAGCTGATTAGAGAAGAAGTTATGCTCTCTGCTAAACATTTTGCCAATGGAATAAACAATCCCTGACATTTGGGAAAGAGACAGCAGCAGGCAATAATGCCAAAAGACTTTGTTAAAAAGATGTATAAATACATGTATACATGTATAATATGTAAATACATTCTGGTATAAAGAAACTGCTTTTCTTTCAGGTGTTTCACTGGTTGCAAAGCTCTATATTGCAACTTGCTGGATAGATATCAGGCAGACTATTTTTTTCTTTACATTGGCAACCAGCAGCTTGCCTTCGGAAAGTTTTGCTTGCAGAAGGTGTTTCCTGTCCCATTTTGCCCAAGTTTAACGTTGTTAAACTGCACTTCATGCCAATAGAAATGTTGAATTCACATGGGCCTACCAGCTAATGTAAGCAGGGGAGGAGTGGTGACGGAGCAATCCTGGAGGCAGCCTCCTCGTATAAAAGGTTGATGGGAATACTCCCTTTACCCTGTGTTTTGTCTGTTCTTCTGTGTAGAACGTAAAACCTTTTGACAAATTACTGTCTCTGCTCACAGGCCTAGTCTAGAGTCCCTGAAGCAAATGGAGAGACTCTGATGATCTTCAATAGCACTGTGTGTCTGTGTGTAATAACCCACCCAGGTCATGGCATCGGGATGCTGTTGCAGCTATAGGGAAGCTGGCTGTCCCTCTGCCAGGAAGGCTCAGTTACTGTGAACCCAAAGCAGAGAATGTATTATCCAGCAAATCCACCCTGTGCTTACAATACAGTTTTGGAGCACAGGATCACTCTTTTTAAGTCTCCAGGTGAATACATTATTTAGCCCATAATTTGTTTGAAACTGGTTGGTGCTTGAAGAAATATAGCATCTGTGTCAGTGGGGTTTTTTTGAGTCTGGTTACACGTAATGGTAATCCAAACACATTAAGATCATGGTAGTCTGGCACCTACATAACTTTAACTCTGCCCTTCAGTGATACCACAAGTAGAGAAAACATAGGATTGGAGAATCTCATGTGCTTTTAAAAATGAAGTATAATCTAATGCAGGACCACAAATACAAAATGTTTTAATTATAATCATACAATTACCACAGAGTTAAAAGATGTGTGAGAGTCTTAATCTTCACTGATTATCTTAATAAATGTATTTCTTTTAAGTTTAATCATGTTTTACAGGTTTGACCTTGATGTAATTGAAACAAGTCTGTACAATATTTTGCCTTGAATTAATTGTTTTCTTGGTTTAACACTCTTAATTTAGTTTTTTATGAGGGCATACCAAGTAATTGATTTCTAAAACTGGTAGCTATGTGCCTTGATTAATGGAAAAACTTATTTTTTGAGAGATTTATACAGCATGCTAGAAAATACTTCACTGTGGTTGAATTTAATACCCTAGTAGTAGGATATAAAGGGAAATTTGAATGAATATATGCTTTTAAATTAAAATATTTTAAAACAGTTTTCACATTATTTAATTTTTGTAAAATTTTCCCGTTGTTATAATGATATTGGAATAGTGTATTTCGTTAAACAGAGCAGAACGAAAAAAGTAAGTTATAGCAGGTAAAATTGTAGTTTATATATATCTTGATCTTAGAATTACCTTGTCTGTGGTCTAAATAGGTTAGTTTTCCATATGTTGCTACAAATTGGTCTGTCAATAAATGCCTTTGATCAAACTCTAGGGAGAAGCACCACGCTTTGATTGTGATATCTAGTTCTTAAAGCCACTGCATAGTAAAGGTTGATAAGAACAGAGATAAAAGGTTACCAACAGCCTGAGGTTTGGAATGTATTTGAAAGCTAAGATACCTGCAAATCAGCGGGGTGCTGTTTAAAGAGTGGGGTCATGAACAAGAAACACTCAGAGTGTGTGTTTTGCATGTTGTGAGTGCTGTCCTTGCTTGTCGACAATGTTCAACGACTAATGACCAAGCACTGCATTTTGAAAAGGCTGTAAATTAAAGGTAGAGATTTTTAGGACAAATAATTGAAAGATTTATGTGTAAAACTGTCACAGATACAGTTTTTGTGTCAAAACCTGGCAATCTAGACCTGTTATGCTGTAGCAGTACCTACATTTGTGGAGTCCCAGTCAACTGCAGGAAAATGTAAGGGTGAACTGACCCACTGCTCTCAGGTCCTGCTGCAGTCAAGAGGGGTGATTGCAGAAGTGCAGCCACACGTGAGGTGAACCGGGAGGACAATCACTGGCAAGCCCTCTGGAGGCTGTAGTAGTACTTGATACAAAAGCACACTGCCAACCATTAAAGAAAATGATGATGACAATGACAGCCATTAGCAAAATCTTTTAGAAATAACTGCATATAGGTTTCCTTATTGTCATAACCATTGTCAATGCAATTGGTAATTCAGTGTGACCCAGTCTGTGCCACCCGTGACAATGGTATCTTATTCTCTGTGGTCCCATTACTTTGAAAGGGGAAATTCAACCTCAACCCAGTGAAATTTAGACAAATGGTACCATCTACATCCTGATGTGAAGTAGATTGTAATGCCTTCTTTAATGCTTTGATGAATGAGGACTAAAAAAAAAAAATAGAAAGCAAAGCAGTATCTCAACATCATAAAGGGCGTGGGAAAAATCAGTGAAGTTCTGATTAAGGAAATACAATTCATGGAACTATATAGGAAGTATTTAATTTAGACAGAAATATTTTACAAGCAATTGTGTAGAAGGAAGAGCAATGACCATGTGAACAACAATTTGCTCTGTTCATGCTGCTCATTCTCTGTTCCCTTCAGCACTTTTTGAGTTAACTAAAAAATATTTCAAGCCCTTCTTTTTTGATTATGTAAAACAAACATAGTGTACTCTAAGGTAGGATATGACTCTACTCTTAGACTAAAGTTTCTGCAAGAGTTTTCCATTATGTGTATATTGCTTCTTTTGACTGTACACCAGGAGTCAGTTTTTGGGATATTTGGTGTTGAATATGCTAGCAGAGGCACATAATATGGCTGAACAAGTGATGATACCTAAAACCTGGGCCTATTCAATACTCCATGCAGCAAAGCCCTGTCTGAGACCAAGATTGTCCCTGCCTTCAGGCAGTTTCTAGTCCATTCAAGACAACTATTCAGGCATTCATAAAAGGGTATTAAAATTAATACTTTGTTTATAAATAGATGCTTTCCATTAGGCTCACAATTATTTATAGTCACTGGGAAAGCTCTCATGATGATACTAAAGGATAAAATATATCCCTAGAATGCAAGAATGTGAATATTAAAATTAACGTAAGAAGGGGACAGTAATATGATAATTATTCTGAACTGGTAGCTGAGGTTGTTTTAATTAGTTGCTACATAGTTATTAGCTATTTTACACCTATAACTATCATTTATTTACTGTACACTTAAGACTAGAGTAGTCATTGAATAATTGCATTTGTTTTATTTAGTTGAAGCTCATGTACTCAAAAGCTTTTCTTGTCACTTCAAAAGGTCTATGAATTTACCCCCAGCTTAGTAGCCTCATTCAGGTCCCTGGAGAAAGTGAGAAACTGCAAATGGGATTTATCTTACCTAAATATAGCTACCTAAAGGTTAGGATTCTAGTCTGCACCACTTACCCACACCTCCTGTATAGCCAGTGAAAAAGTACACTCATTTTATGCAACAAATTCCATCTAGTTTGCATGCTTTATTACAGTTACAGCTACGTAGCCATGAATCTACAGCTATGCTTTCCTGCTTGCTTAAAACATCATGGAGGATGCACTGCTTCTTCCAGATTCTCTAAGCCTGCAGAACGCTGTGCTCCGGGGTGCTTCCTACACTGCTGTGTTTGTGAGGTTAGCTCTGTATGGCCCTTTCTACCTAGCTTTTATCTTCAACAAATGCTCTGACTTCAAAGAAACCCTGTTGGTTTTCTTTGTTACTATAAACAGTCCATGAGATGATTAAGCCAGAGACATGCACAAATTGCTGAGGGGGACAAGGAAGAGCTGCAGTCACAAGCTGATCACATGAGGCTGCAGTGATTGCAATGGCAGTGGAGCAGAGCCATGGTCCAAGCATTTGGGAGCTGCATTTTCTTGTTGGATCAGGAACATAAGTCCTAACTGCTGAGAGCCATACATGCTAGTTTCCTAATCCACCTTGCCTCTTTAGCTACAACTGTCTGAATAATTATATTCTATTTTAAATTACAGTCAAATGGATAAGTTTAAATCTTCCTCCCATGCAGAGATTTCTACCAGCCTGCTGGTTTGGTTTTGCCTTAAATAGCCTTGGAGCCATCATAAAGCCTGCCAAATTTCTCAACTGAGTAGCTACTACCTGAAAATCAGCACCTCTTAAGCCATTTCTCATATGAAGTTTGTGTTTTCAAAGCCAAGTCAAATCTGTAAGATTGAATTACTCTTAGAACTTTAATAACAGGTTAAGCAAGTAGTTTAAGAAGCTGGTTTTCTCTGCTTTCAGTAGTGAATTATCACTTAGCTCAACCTAGGCAACCAAAACTTCTGTATATGAGGAGTTATTTTGTGAACACCAAATGAGAAAACCAATATGACATGTTAGTATAATCCAGTTTTGTGATTAGAATATAGTTGATTTTTTAATGCTAGTTAAAAATCTTTCTCTTTATAAAGGCATTCTCCCTCATAGACTGAAGTTCTTCTGCAGAAGAGTTCTTCCACAGAAAAGCTTTTTTACCAAAGCATGCTATTTTCATCTTCTGTTCCTCATGGATTAGTAAATAGTGCTGTAGTCTCCATACCTTCTGTAATGAAAAACTGCAGCTTTTGCAAAGCCTTTTTGAGAAGGAGAGATTTGAAAGACTGTAGTCTTAAGGGACCATATAATTTGCTATTTTATTCAATCTTATTTTCATGGTAAACTCCATGAACTGCCTGTGCATACAGCATCTAGCCTGTTTCCTTGATCAGAGTTCCCAAGTGCTGCTGTAAAGCAAAAATTAGGAATTTTCAGTGTTAACAGTACTCTCAGTTAAGAGCAAGTAAGGCAATATAAACCTAAGAATGGGTGGTGTACTGAGTCTGGCTGAGCCGGAGTTCATTTCCCCATGGTAGCCCTTACAGTGCTGTGCTTTGCATTGGCAGCTAGAAGGGTGTTAATAACACACCAATGTTTTGGCTACTGCTGAGCACAGCATCAGCACTGTAACATTCCTTCCTTAGCTGAGGGCAAGATCCTGGCAGGGGACACAAGTAGGCCATCCCAAACTGACCAAAGGGATGTTCCATACCATATGACATCAGCTCAGACACAAAAGCTAAGGCACAGAGCAGGCGGGTGGGCGTTCATTGTCTCCAGCGGCTGCCTGCTGTCAACCATCACAAGTGCTGAAGCCCTGCTTCTCTGGAGTGGCCGATCATCGCTGCTCATGGGAAGTAGAGAATAAACCCTGCTATTTTTTGCTTCACTTTGCCTTTGCCCATGCAAGCTTCTGCTTTACTTTTTGCTTTAAGTAAACTGCCCTATCCCAACCCACGAGTTGTTTTTCCACCTTATTCTCTCTCCTGTCCAGCTGGGAAGGGGAGTGATAGAGCAGCTGAGTGGGCACCTCGCATCCAGCCAAGGTCAACCCACCACAGGTGGTAAAATCATCAGGCATTCATTTGAATGTGTTTTAATATTTTGAAATTATCAAGAAGAAATAATTCAAGTGAGATGTTTGTCTAAAGAGCTAGGAAGTGACTACATAAGGCTGAAATTAAATGACGTACTTATTCACTGTGAGTTGAAAGAGAGTTTGACTACTCTACTGTAGTTTAAGTTACATCTAATCTCATGAAATTGCACTTGCAACCCTCAAATGGGGTTGTTCTGCTCTTGCATTGGTTTTTTCATATGCTCACTGCTATGTCACTTGCCTTGGACATAACAACCAAGTGATCTAAGTGTGAGTTAGTACAATTTGCTATTCCAGTGGAAAAGTAATCCACCAAAAGAAAAAAGAATAATTTTCTCTTGTGTCAGTTCACCGAACCATCTCGTACTCTGCTAGAGCTGTCACAAAGAAGCCTTTTTTTTTTTTTGCTTCAAAAAAAAGCAAATGTTCAGAGAAGGGAATGTGACCAGTCACTCTGGAGGAAGCCTGCAGAGCTTTAAGTACAACAAACCTCAGATCTCAGTCTTACAAATGTTTTAATTTTATCTGAAATAAGATACTGCCAAAAAGCCCTACAGTAACCTCCACGCTGCTGATAACATGTTCTCACATCATCATGTATGCTGACATTGCATCTACATGTACCTGGACCAGGTACCATATGTACAACAAAACTGCTTTGAAGCATCAGCAAATCCAACCACTAGATTAAAGAAAAAAAAATCACTGCATTTTTCAAGTTCTTTTTGGTAAATTGAAATTCAGGTGTGCCAGTTCCCTGACTGAGATCATTGGGTAGTTGTCTTATTGCTAAAGCTGGCACAGGAAGAAATATCAAGGTGCAAGCAGGGACTAAGAAAGGGTTGGTACAGTCCCTTTGATAATTCATTCCTAAATCATCTCAAAGCAAACATGAGATGTGAGACTATACTCAGGCCACAGTGGATATCAGGTTTAGATTTAAAACACACAGAAGGAAAAAATATCACCTATGTCATAAATTTGTTACATCTTTTTATGCATGTTACCTGTTTTATGCTTTTAAGGTTCATAGTCTGTGCAAATATAACTACAACAGCTGTTGTGGCTGCCCCATCCCTGGAAGTGTTCAAGGCCAGGCTGGATGGGGCTCCGAGCAACCTGGTCTAGTGGAAGGTGTCCCTGGCCATAGCAGGAGAGTTGGAATGAGATGATCTTTACAATCCCTCCCAACCCAAACCATTCATTGACTCTAGGATTCTATTTTGCTAAGATTATTTTCAGCAAGGCTTTCCTTTCTATACTGCTGTAGTCATTATTCTGAATATCTATAAATATTACACACCATTCTGAAGATGATTTCTGATTTTGATCTGTTGATTCAAATAAAATGTGTCTGTAATTAGCTTCTGAAAGGAAGTATTACATGTGCTGGGTAAGAAAAGTGCCATTTTTTACAAGCCTAGACAGATTCTGTTCAGCTAAAAGAAAATGCTGTGCATAAATCCACAGTATAACATAAATATTCAAGGAACTCAGCTGTACACAAAATGTGGATTACAGGCCAATAACTTCATGATATATTTTTGTATGATGTATAATCAATTTTTACACCATATATTTCTTCCTTCTTTCCATTACACATGAGGCACAGGTATGTGATCCCTTAGTGTAGAACTTTTATTTCTTTTATTGCACACTTTCTCAGGACTTTTCTCCTAGTTATCTATGATATATCCTGCAATTTCAACCTCTTCAGGGGACAGAGAGACTTCACCTTCCACTCTGGTGTACCCTTTTCAAATTTGGTTGTTGCTTGCAGCTAAAACAGGTCTTTAATTTTCAGCCCAATCTCTGCTTTGCAAAACCTGCAAATTAAGTCCATCTAGTAATATAATTATCATCCTCAGGCATTTAATATGATCCTTGCATATAGTTATTTTAACACTTTGTACCTTCTGCTTCCTGTGACAACATATTGTGGAAAATAGGCAAATGTCAGTACTGAAAAAACCCTGCATTTTTAAAAAATATAAGTAATGTTTTCCAAGATAATGAGTACAGTAGCTCTCCCATTATTTAGTTGTTCAGTAAGTAAGGTAGGAAATCAGTAACTCTCGTGAACGAAAAAATAAGACATAGAAAGGTCTTAGTGAAAAAAAATGTCTAAGATGAAATCCAGACTCCTTAAAAGTCCATTTTCCATTGATTCCTACAAAGTGTGGATTTTATCACTAGTGTTTGTACTATTTATGCTTACTATTAACTCCTTCATCCTCAGCACAAAACAGTAAACTCTGATTTTCTTTTTTCCTTCTTAGAGAAATCTGGGCATGCATAGCATTCACACTCACAGATTTCAGCAGCCTCCAAGCCAAGTGTCAGCATCTTGTAAGTGGTGTGGCCACATTTTGAAAAAAGTTTGATCACAAGTTATTCCTTATATTGTCTACATGAACTGGAGAAAGGGGTAAAATATGACACTTGGAGTTTACCTGCAGATTCTCTATTGCACAAGCCACAGAAAGATACTTGATGCAATGAGCTGCTTTTAGATCCAAGCATCTGAGCTCCTTCCCATTTTTACATAAGAAAAAATAATGTTGTGGAACCTTTCATCTTCATGAGTTTTCATGGTGTTCCTTGCGAAACAGTTCTTGGAAAAACACAGAGCTTGAAAGTGCTTAATGAGGTTGCCCTGCTGCCATTAATTTAACAAAGCAATTTAACAGAAGATGACTACCCATAGTAACCACAGCAAAGATGCAAGACACTACCCAGCCTCTGTCTTCTTCTGGGAACACACCCTAAAATAGCTCTAAAATATGAATAGTGGAGAAAAATTAGAAGCAATTTAGGTATCCATATCTCTTGATCTACAGTGCAGTGTAACACCCGGAGGCTTAACATTATCCTTCTTAATTTTTAAATAGTTAAATTAGCTGTTATCAGCTGACTATGCTGAATCTACAGAGGACCGACAAATATGCGAGTATTCATTCTTTTCACAATGAAAAACCACAGAACTGTGTCTGTGTTCATGACACCCAGGGTGCAGAGATATATGATCAGCCATGATATTAAATTATTAGCATAATCCCTGAGAAAGTTTTGGCCTGTGCCAAAAAAAACCAAACTGCATCTGGGACGATGACCATTATCTTCATATAGCTTGGATTTGGCTTCCTGATATCAAGAGAATTCAACCATAAAGATGTGAGCTATGTCATACCACTCAGCCATGAGGACTGTTTTACTTATTGGTATAGATATACTCGAAGTGTGTCAAAGAAGAGGAAATATATTTTCTGATGCAGCTTAAGAAGGCAAAAGGACTGATACTTCCACATTCTTAAACACAGCAGCTACAATTACACACACACACAATTCCATAAAAATTAAGTTGTATAAAAATGCACTTTAATGTATCTTACTGTGATGTTTACATTTTTAATTATTATTTTTGTCTTTATTAGAATCTTACTCAAAATAGCATCAACAGTAACCTTCCCTATGTAGAACTGCTTTGGAATTCTGATAAATTTAATCTTATTTTTATTTAGCATTTTAACATATGATTCAGACACATAGTTATGCAAGTTGTGGTTTCACTTAACCTTTTTAGTCCATGAATGTATTTGATGTTTTCTTAGAGCAAATTTAATAAATTCAAACATCCCTAGACTTCCTGGCCACCACTGTCCTTCGCTGGTATGTAGATCTCAAGAACTTGAATAGCTGGAGGTAACTTACACAGTCTGTTCATGCTACCTTTGCTACTTACACTTTAATCCATTATAAAGCAAATAAACTTTCATCTTCTAAGCACTTAAGCTAATTAAATTTAGTCACAATCTCAAGTACTGGAATCAGTTCTATATACAGCCATTCCAAAGACAAACATCATAAAATCCAGATGCAAAAAACATGGTAACTTAGTCTAACAAATTTTCTTTGGTGTGAAATATAAACAAAACCATATCAACCACTGTGGCACTTCAGATGTTAAACAGTTAATTAATGTTTTTGAATAAAAACTTATTTTACTACGATGGTTATACATATGTACATTATTACTAAAATATACTTTAATTCAAATACTAGTGGATATTAGTATAACTAGTAGAATCTTCAAAAGTATTTTCCCAGAAGAATAATCATAAGTTGTAGAATCAATTTCATTTTAATTTGATACTGTCTATTATTCTTTCCATTTAAAAGATTTTCTGTATTTTTATTTCTATCCCACAAGTGTTGGGGAATTACTGCTTTTTCAAAAACTACTATTAAAGATCATAATTTAAAGAGTCTTTTTCAAATTTGTCCAACTTTTAGAACTTGAGTTAACCCAAACTTTGCAATGCTTGATTCTTCTCTTACACTGCTAACGTAAAATTGTTCCAGCTTCAGTGTTTCCCAAATACACACCCTAGTTCATACTGTTGTTCATCACCTTAGGTTTCTAAGGTTACCTATACAAAGGTAAGCCCTAATTATTGTGTGGATTTTATAGGCTCCATAGTGCCTCTCAATTTTGCAGAAAAAATTCCATTTAGGATACTTTGGGAGTTTTATTAATTCATAGTGACTTGTTTACCACTGGGTTCATTTAGTAGAAGGTGCAGTGAGAATGAGTGTGAAGTTCAATTCCTTTTGTTGTTAGAAAAAGAATTTGAAAAATGGTCGTCTGGCATAGTCCTGAAGGCAGCCTGTGAGCTTGTCTGTTTTTGAATCGTTATGAATCCTCAGTGCCTGTGAAGCAAACATGACAACTAGAGTTCATCAGGGATTTTCTGTCATGTCATTTTCAATCAATGTCACTCAAAATCAAAATTTCTCAGTGGGATATTTGCACCAGTTCTAATGAAGGTGTGATTCTTGTCCAAAAGAAGAGGAGAATAACCCACATTCAACTAGTCAGTACCTGGGATATAAGAGAATAAGGCTCAGGATTTAGATCTAGTAGTTTTTTATTCTTTTTTAAAACAGTTCCTATAAAAAAGACTGAGAAGATCCATCTCTATAGAAACAGAATGGAATAATTCACGTGGGATTTAGAAGCCTGAGGCAGGCATGGATATAGTAGAACAGGCTGAAAATGTTAGTACTCATTTTTGTCCTTTTTTGGCCATGTCCTTTTGGACCACTGCCCCAGAGCTCTGATGGAGCAAAGAATCACATTCATGCTGCCTCAGAAAAAGTGAGTTAAGTAAAATTAAACTGGTAGTGTAGGTGTTTTGATATTGCTTTAGAGAGTGCTGCTATAATTCTTTCTGCATCTTGCTGCTGACAGAGAGGGGAGACTGCACAGTAGGTGTTGCTTAAGCTGGAAGACACTGTCTCCACTGCCTTAAATTCCAATCCTTTACCTACAGTGCATGATGTGGGTTTCCTCACAACACAGGTTTAGATCCTAGCTGCCGGTTGTCTCATCTTTTTCTGCTGTGACATAGGAAAGGCCTTTCCTTATCTCTTTTACTGGTAACCATTATGCCCCAGAAGCTGACAGTGAGAGCATTGAAGAGCAGAAAGGTGTGATATTCCAGGATTCAACCCTTTGCATGGTTGCCCTGCAAAATACCTGTTAAAATTTCACTAAAAGCTTCCTAAGCAAAACTTGTGAGTGAATTCTTTGACTGCAGCACTAAACACCAAACAAAATGACAAACCTGACTTGATCAGTCCTCTAAGCTCAATAAACTTCTGAGGTGCTTGAAACTAACTTTCACTGTAACACATTTATTACACCTTTAAAAAAGACTGGCGAGGATGTGTCACTGTTACATTATTGCTGGCATTCCTTAAAACATTATTATTTCAAGGACAAAGCAAAACCTAACCCTTTAAAAAGAGAGTAGTAATGCTGACATTTTGAAAGGTTACGCTCCAACTTCTTCACAAGGGATTGTCAAATCTTTTTAGTGTTTGGGGCACTCCTTCCTTTACCTAAATAAGCAATAAGGCAGCAATAAAGTGTTTATAATGCAGTTTTAACTACTTGTGTTATTTC
Organism: Corapipo altera; assembly: GCF_003945725.1. Lineage (NCBI taxonomy): Eukaryota > Metazoa > Chordata > Aves > Passeriformes > Pipridae > Corapipo > Corapipo altera. Next base: position 4,157,505 of record NW_020884886.1, read on the forward strand.
TTTTCCCTGTGGATGCTGCAAGCTCTGAGCTTCCTCACAACCTTACAACAGTGGCTATACTTACAGGAAAGGTGTCCGTATTCTCCAGATCAAAGCATGACTTATAAACCTCTTGAGACATCACCTATATGTTTTTAGGAAAACCTCAATTTCAGTGAATTTGAGTAAATATAATACCTTACCTATACAAGAAATCAACTAAATATATTAAAATTAATTATGATATTTACAATTTATGTAGATGCATTGGTGCAAACCCTTACTAAAATAAGCTTAGTTAGCATAAATAATTTAGGAGAACAGGTCTGACATTTCTTAGGTCAATACAAATTTTTGCACGGTGAGGGTCAGAACTAGATGAAGTGTGTAGGCCAATCTCAGTGCAAACTTTTAATAACTGATGACAGCATAGATTTTCAAATGCACAGGTAGCTCTAGATTAGTTTTCATCAAAAGTGGAAAGCAGTTAGACATCTAGTTTCCATGGTGATCTGGTCCTGTGCAATTTATTTTTCATAGCCATTAGATTTCTAACTTACAAATACATTTTAAAGCAATATAAAAATAATTCTTCTTTCACACACTGCTCATGAGCTCACAGATTGATTTCTCCCATGGAGAAAGGTGGTCTAAGGGGAAAGATAGGGTCTGTGATCAGTGTGCAATCACTGTAGAATAAAGAGCCTGTTTTAATCTAAGTATTTGATCATACACAAAGTTTGATAAGCTATGCAGTGCCTTTCTATGAAATGCTGTTGTAACAGTATTCAGACACCTAAGAGGTCTCCTCTAGCTGTACATTTCATTTTGGGATCAATTTGATTTTAGCATACATTCGTCATAAGGCTTCTGTAGAGTTAAAATTCGGAGGTCTTACTCTCTTATGAAGTCAGGGTTCCCTTATGCAGCGATGTCGCATCTCCCTTCTGGTTCACTGTACAAGGCATCAAAGGAACTGTCTGACAGAGGGCATTCAAGGACATTTATAATAGAAGTTCAGCCAGTGAAGAAGTACCAGGCTCAGTTCACTCAAGCTACAATTCCCATGAGGCAGCACGGCAGCTGAAGGATACCCAGGGCTGCAGGCCAAGGCTAGGGATTTGGGCTTTTATCTGTAAAAATGTCTATTCTTTAATTTTTTTTTGCATTAGTGAAATTGCATTCCGAAGGAAGATCTATTTCTTCAGATGTCTGTTGTAATAAATGAGTCACTTGAAAATATAATTTTCAATACAAAGTTAAAGAGCGAAATCCTTAATGTGCTATAGAACCAGCCATATGCTTTGCTTCTGTAACCAGAATGACAGAAAAAGTAACTGTCAGCAATTTCTTAGACAGTCACACATTCAGCTTTTCCAAATGACATGGATATCTCATTGCAATACTTGAACTCTGTTAAGAACAGCAGTTTCTTCTAAGGATGAGGGTGAACTTTCCTAACTACTTTTCCTTTTCTTTGTTTTTCCCCCAAAATACATAGTTTTAGTGAGGGCCCAGTGGGCCGTTAAGGACTGTCTTTATTTTGGCTTTCCTTTTGACTGAGCCCTTTATAAGAGATGTTGTGTGGTTTCCCTTTAGAAGAAGAGGAGTTTTGTGAGTAGTTAAGGGTAAAAAATTGAATTTGTTAGTAGTGCATTCCACACTTTTATGACTAAGCCCATAGCACATGTCTATGTAACTGGTACATAACATGATACTAAATCAGCCCGCATAACTAAATTGCAACATACCATTGATTTTAGTCACTAATAAAACACATACATGTGTTTCAAGTGGTTTTAATTATCTGTTTATTATTAAAGCATGTTTTCTCTTCTGTGTTTCTAGAAAGTTTTGATGTAAGAAATAATTTTGTTTCCAAATTTAAGCTCAACTGTATTACTTGATGCATTTTTGGACCAGTCAAAGAGTGTCAAATGGCCATTTACCAAACTATGGTTCTTTAACTTTGACCTCTTAAAGGTGGTACAGAAATCAGGCCTGAGAGTTGGTGTTCAGGGAAAAATAATTAAAGGTTTGACTGATTGCATGACAGGACTATGTTGTTAGCTTCACGGAAATGAACCACTTCTTGAGCTGAGGCCAGAACAATCTGTAAGCCTAACTAACAAACTCGCAGGGACCAAGCTCTCTGCCTCACGCTCTGTTCCCTTCTCTCTCTGATCTGAGAATTCCTGCATCTGTTATTCCCTGTCCTCCACTTCTCATTTTGCTTTTATGCCTTCTCTGACAGCAGAACTCCAACTCGCTCTCATTGCTCCCTTTCTGTCTTCCTGATCTTGCAGAGCACAGAAAGACAGGCCAACACTTGGTGGCCTGGATGCCTTCCTGCACCATAGATGTGTTTTCTCTTCCCATTTTGCCATTTCCTTATGTAACATTGTTCAGAGTAAATCTACCTAATTCCAGTAAATTTTTCCACTCACTCCTTAAGCTTCCCATCTTCCTGTATCTACTTATCTCTCTCCTCAGATGGTATCTCACTGACATATTCGGAGAGAAAATCAGCAAAGGCTTCTGCTTTACCTTGTTTCTCTTCTCCTCCCCAGTTTTCCTTTCCCCTTGAGACAGAGATGCTGTAATAGCTCTCCTCTTCTTAGAGCTCTGCTTTATCCAGCAGTCCCATCCCATCATTTCATCTCACTCCTGCATTTTATGCATTACTCTTCCTATAGCTTTTATCACTTTCCCTTTTCAGTGCAATCCTACTTCAGTTTATCCCACAGTCACCTTCCCACCCTTGTCTCTCCAACAATTGCCCTACTTACTTTTTACTTTACAAATTCACTGAGTGAAAAACTGAGCTTCTCTCCTCTGGTCCCATCCAAGGGCAACATTTGTATTCTACCAAATCGATGATTGCTGAAGTCTTTTTAAACCTTTAGACCATGGATCCTTATCCTGCCTTAGTATCTCTTGCTCATTTTCAACTATTGGCTCACAAATATTAACAGGAATATAATGGTGCTCTCAGTAGTTTACACTCACTAACTTTAAAACAAAGATCTCCATTCCTTTTCCTGCTTTGTACACTACGCTTCGGAGGAACTACTGACAAACATTGACAGGACACGGCTCCTGCACAGTCAGAATTCTCTTTCCTTGATGTCTGTGGATAATCAGACAAATGCTAGGTTATTGGCCTGCAGAGACTTTTACAATTAGTTTTGCTTAATTAGTCTGATATTGCCTAGTTTCCTTGTACTCATTTGTCTGCATCTGTTCCTTTGTCTTATCTTTAGATGATTTCTGAGGCAGGACTCTTTCCACAGTGGAGTCTTCAGTCCATGACTAAGGCACCACTTGAATTCAGTAATAACAGCCATGCCTTAAAGGCTTAACTGAATTTCAGCTGTACCTAAATGTACATAATTGTTAATAAAACTGCTCTTATTTTGCTTTGAATAGTTTAAATTTAAGGCCTTTTTCAGTAATTTACTCTTCTTTGTAATTAGGGATAGTGAGAAACATATGGTTACTCTTTTTGATCTGAGCAACTAGCCACATTTTGAGACCTCTTAGGTTATTCCCATTGAATGGAGAAATTGATGGGGTAAATATTCTTTGGTGTTTATTTCTATTTATTTCTGAGAAGGTTTATTTCCAGGAAAGAAATTACTTTTTTCTTGAAAAAAACAGGTTCGAGCTACCAAAAATAATGCATCCCCAATTCAGTATCCAATAATACACTATGTGGACTTCTCCCGAGGCACATACGAGCATTAGTTCTTTTTATGTCTTCAGTCATTACTGAGCTTTGCCCCACTTCTCAATTTGAAGTCTCTTCTATACACACTTGTCTCCATGCACATATAAGCTAAGCAAAACTGCTTCACTATTTTGATTTGGATTTCTGTTTTCAATCTGGAAACTCCTGCTTGCCTACATGGAGGGGTTGAATGGTTTCTTACAGTTATTATAAACAAGCCACAAGTTCACCTCTGTCCCAATAATGTATCATCAATTAAATGGAGGTTTCTTTCAATAACTGTATGCAGATGCATTTATTATGAATTTTGCTACATGGTCTGTAAAATCCTAACAGATAATAAAACTGCTTTTGGATTTGGGCTTTGTAGACCTCTGGAAAAGCTGTTTCACTGAAAAACATAAGGGATTTTTCACAGATGACTGGATATGCAACATTTACATTGAGACATCTCCAATTTAAAGCTATAAGAAAAATATTTTCTTCATGCAGTAAGATAGAAAAATATTGTGGGAAGTACTTTACTAACGTTCCCTGTGCTCTGTTTCAGAACCTGTCAGAAGCTCACTCAGAACCTTGGCATGTAGCTGTAGGCTTTGCTGTTTGTGTGCATTTGGAAGACACAGTTGTGGCTACGTGGTTACTTCGTGTGATTTTGTGGTGACATAAATAAAAGGCACATCACAGACCTTATTATAAAGTGTAAATAATGTAGTACAGGCCTTGTTAAACCATATATAAGAGCTTTTTTAGCTTTTCTCACACATTCCCTAGCCAGTATTTTGCTGTTACTTTTTATTAGCACATTATAACTACCAGTTATTTTGTAAAGTCTAATATATGGCGATATGTTAAAGAACGCATAACGTATCTCTGTCAGAAAAAACACTTTTCAATTGCCTTAGATTTTTCTTTGCACTTCCAATTCTAAATTTGTTTGTAAACTCTTCTGTACATACCTTGTATGCAATTTCTGTCTCCCAGTAGAAGTCTTGTTACTGTGAGGGAGAAAAAAGCTAATTTGGAATTTATATCAGTACTTTGTGTTATTTTCCTTGGATCTTAGTTGATTTTGAGATGCTCTTTGCTGCTTTAGTAATCCTATTGAAGCATTATCATTTCAGCTTTTTTATTCCCTTGTTAAGTTTTACAACGTACATCTTTTTTGGGAACAGTGCTCCCTAACGCAATGGTGTGGCTCCTGGACTGTGCCTACTGAGTTCATGACAGCTTGCCTATGAACAATCAAGGTAAACTTTTGGTGGTTTATATATTGTGTCCTTCACTTGACAGTGTTCAGATCACTGGAGCATTGCCTTCATTCAGCCTTAGATCAGGGCAGATACAGAAAGTTGAGTGGACACCTGCTACAGCTGTATATGTGCATCCTCAAATGATACGTGCAAATTTCTGCAGCCCCATAAAAGCAGAAGTTCTTTTTCAGTCTCATTTAGAGTCTAACAAAGTAGTTGTTATAAACTGTAACCTTTCAACACTGATCTTGATGAATATGCAACAAAAAGATAAGGTTTTTGAGAAAAGCAATTGCAGTGATCTAACTATAATAATACCTAGCTCTTGTACAGTCCTTTTCATCAACTGATCTCAGAGCACTTTAGAAAGGAGATCAGTATCATTACCCCCATTTTACTCATTGGCTTCATTTTCTTACAGTGCATTGTCCTGATTTGCAAAATGTATACAAAACTCTTTATATTCATCTTTCAGATCCAATGTGAAGTGGGAGTTATACTCACTCTGGCATGAGAGGGTGCTTTTTGCCTTTCACATCCTCCAACCCCTACGCACACAGACCCCTCTATTTTTTTCTGACTGAGTGGTTTTGCAGAGCAGAGATCAAAAGGAAATTTATCAGTATCTGTCTCCCTTCAGAGCATTGAAGCCAGACTTCTGACAACTGTGTAGCAGCCTTAAAGCTGAAAGAGGCATCAAGAACAGGGAAAGAAATGAAAGAAAAGTCCCATGGCTACATTGTCATTGTCAGATTATGGAGGAGGAAATTACAGTGTGAGAGCACCACATATGCTTTGTAGGTAGGGAGACAGGGGCTGGGGTCTCTGACCTCACTTGATTGTTGGTTTGTCCAACCCAAAAGACTCCAAGGTCTCCAGTCCCTAAAGACCCTTGAGCTCTGAAGTTGAAACAGATCCTCCTGTGTTATACAATTGTGGTTAAAGGTGCCCTAAAGTGCTTTAAATACATGAAGTTCATCAGAAATTACAAAGTGTGTAACTTAACCATAGTCCTTCATTCATCTAGCTACTAAAAATGGGGTAATAGAGTTCAGAATCTCCTCTGTTAGAAAAACTTTTGTGTATAAATGCTGAAACCTGGAATAAGAACTTACGAGTTAGTAGTCTGAACCTTTACAGACTCCAAGGGATTCAGGCTACGGATTGTCTGAAGGTCCTTGCTTAAATACTCAGGCAAAACTGCTGAGATGATATTAGATAGCACAGACTCTTTTCAGCTAAACCAGAGAAAGAGTGGATCCTTTAGTGTCAGATGTGCTCAGTACTCTTTTAACAGTATCCTCTGTCTACCGTATTGCAAGTGACTTCACTAAAAGCGCTGGGGAGAGTTCTGCTTCTGCACTGCTTGAAATAGTCACGTTAGTAATGTAATTCCCTGATGAAAGAGGAGTAGATAAATCCCTGAGCTCTGAATTTGGAAAGCAGAAAGAAATGATGGATGAACCTTCTGCATTGGCAATTCAATTGGGTTCAGATAATGAATCAAATGTTTAGCTGCTTATCCAGACCATATCCCCGCAAAACTCTCCAGTTATATCTGACACTGGGACTTCATCCAGCTCCCTTTGAAATCAATTAACAGACTCTCACTGACTTCAGCAGGGATGCAGGCCATCAGGCCCTAGGGCTCAAACAGGTTTGCTCTCCCGACTTACAGATTGGTTTGCATTTTGGCTGAGACAGGGACAAGACTGACAGAATACTAGTTAAAAGATAAATCTCCAGTCAGGGAGAAATGGGATGAGTGAAAATTCAAAGGACTTTAAAAATCCTCTAAGAAAACCTCTGGTGGCACATCATTATCATGTATTTATTTTCTTAAGAAAATAGTTGATTCACTTTGGGCTTTGTGGAAAAAAAAAAATTAAAAAAACCCCAAAAACAAACAAACAAAAAAACCCCAAACAAACAAAAAACCAAAACAAACAAAAAAACCCCCAGACATTCTTATTTTGATCATTCTGATTCACCTGCATTGGTAAAAGGCATTACATTTTATTGTCAATAGATAATTATTTTTAACTCAATGGCTGAGAGATGCTTTATGTTAATGAGTAGGACCAGAAAGAATCTTTTAAAAAAACACTCAGATTTACCTTTGAGTTAAATACTGGTAGCATACATAGCAAATTCTCCACTCATGGTCAGGGAAGAGTTTAGAGGTTCCATATGGCAACTTGCACCAAACAAAAGAAAGCTGGTCAAAGAGGTTGATTAATTGGGACACTACCTCTCAAAGTTTTGCACAGTGTCATTACTACCCACAGACACTCAACAGGATGCGGTTACATTTCATCTTCTCGGCATTTCAGAAATGTATCTGAGACTGCATTGTTGAGCCCTTTTTAAATTTAAGAGCTGTCTGTCCCAATACTTTTGTGTGACAGTGTAAATAAGAAAAGGATAAATGTTCATAGGGAGGTTGTCAACATAGCATTCATGTATTTACAGGGAAAAAATCTATACATTTCAGGCAACCAGATTTTTTTTTTCCAGAAAGTAACATTAGGGCTTAATTTTTTTTTTTCTAAAAGGAAAAACATTTCTAATGGAAATATATTTTTAAAAAAACTTTAAACCAAATATTTTCTCACTAAAAAATACCACTTTCTGATCAACAGAATGACACTTTCTGATAGGAAGAAACTTTGTGGTAAGAAAATGGACCTTCTATTAATAAGTCCTTGTATCTCCATAACTACTTGGGGATATTTCTGGACTCCATGGTTTTCCTTCCAAATCAACCTTATTAACGTGAAGGGGAGAAAAGAACACAGATGTTTCAGTCTCTCTGCAGCAGTCAGGGCACAATTGCAGACTTTTTTTAATAACCTTTTGGTCTGTAGACATCCAAAAAGGAGCTAGAAAAGCCTCAAAGAAGTGAAGCCCCAGCTCTCAATGTGGTGGGGTCATTTTAGGCCACCTCTGTGAGAGCAGTGAGCTCACCGGGCACCCCTGACAGGAGCAGCTGTAGGGATAACCATCTACCCAGTGTGGCCAAGCACATACTCCTTCTCCAGAAGCACAAGTCACTCTAATACAAAAAGACCACATACAGCTGTGACAAACAAGTTTATACACACCCTAAAGCGTACTGGCCCCTACTCTGCAGCATGAAAATTGTTTTATGAACTTCTGTAGAGTGACTGTGGTCTGAAGATTTTGGGGAAGGTACAATTTAGTATATTCCTGTACAAGGAGGTACAAATTGCCAGACAGAATTGGGTCCAAAGATATTTTTTATCCAATTTTCCTATTATTACCTTCAACTTAAGTTAAAGACAAATGGAAAAGAGAGGGGTCCATGTTACTTGTTTTTATAGCTGTTTTCTGGCTGGGTTCGTAGCCTGGTTCTCAGGTACTCATAGAAAGTTAGCTGGACTCACAACACTGGAAGGGAATATTCAAATGCAAAACATTTCCCTTTCTAATGAGCAGAGATCATGAAATATTTCCACTCCTACTGTCTTTCAAAAATCAACTTCAAGAAACCTAATTTGAGGCCCTAAGCCACATGGCACAGTCCTTGCAAAGGTAAAAAAAAATCTGAAATAAAATGCTATTTTATCTATTAGTTACTATTTCTGAAAGTAATCAAATATTTTTTAATTTCCACTCAGTTGTAGGTGTTTTTTGTGAAAGGTCTTAGAAAAAAGGCAGAGCTTATATTCTGCTAAGAGCTAATGTTGGCTTCACTGCATTCAATGCAGAAAAAAAAGTAATCAGGACTTGAAGTATTTTCCTTCTGTGGCTCTTCCTATGTCTCCTCCGAAGGTAATCTAATATTGGTCTTATCAGTAGCAGGTTACCTCTCATGTCTGCATCTGTTACTTGTGGTACAATGTACATGGTGCTTAAGAAGACAAACCATGCCTGATGTGCCACATCAAAAACACAGGAATATCATAAGGCTTTTTCCTTAGTCTACATTTGTCTAAAGGAATTGGCCATAAATCCTAATGCCCTGAGTGTGCTCATCCAAACATGATCACTGTGAGGTGTAGTTCGGCAGATACTGTACCACACTAATGTCCAAAGGCTATTCCAGAAACATCTCCAAAAGGGGCATAAAGATTAGATGGTTTCTTCAGAAAGCTAAACAATGGGAATCTCAGGTAAAAGGATCCTAATTCACTGAAATAACTAATGGAGTTGTTTGCACTCTCAGTAAAGGATATCAGAACATAAGACACAGATGATAATCCTACTCAAAATAGTTTATTCTGAATGTTCAAATTCCATTAAAATCACAGAAAAGGTCTTCATTGTCTTATGTTTGTCACAACATAATGAAAGTCTCTTTCAGACTGTTTTGGACAACAGATGCTTGTAGAAAACCCCTTTGTATTGCAGGTAAACTCAGCAGAGAACGTGTTTTTCCACTGAAAGTATTGGAAAAAGTAACTTTAGATTCACTTCGTCACACTGAAGATCAGATATAGCTCATGCAGGGGAAGTCTTGCCTGTTTCTGGAGGTTATTTGGCAAGACTGTGCTGACATTGCAGTTTCAAGCCTGATGACACCAATTATCAGAGACATCTACTGTTTTCTGTCTAACATGTACATACAAACCAATGACAGTCCAATTTTGCTGATGGAGGACACTGCTTCTGAACTGCTCACACATGTATTTCAGAAGAAATCAAAATCCAGAACAGAAACTATATATTCTTTAGAGTAATTAATAAGTTAATTTGTTATAAGCTATATTGTTTTATAAGACTGTAGCTACAACCACTGGGACATTTCTTGTAATGAAATGTCTCAGGTGATATAAGTCTTAATAGTTAGGTCAAATTACACATTTGCAAGTCTAACTGCTCCCTGGAAAGGCATCCCAGAGCACAGCTGTCACTGAATAGCAATTAAATTGAAAGCTGGAAAAACAAAACTGGGTAGAAGAATGGCAAAATTGTATATTAGGCCCTTTCACTTGCTGTCTTCAGCAGGCCTTATGCTGAAGTCCTGGTTCAATTCTTATCATACTTTCTAAGCAAAAACATCATTCAAGGTAAAAAGTAATAATTCAATGATAAATCAATGTAGGAGGTAGATTTGGGGATGGAGTGAATAAATAGTAAGGTTGATATTTTCGGTAATTTATGCATGAGAATAGCCACATTTTGTATGGGCATAATAAAGCAAGCCCAATTTTCAGGAGATCTGGGATCCACACTGCGAAGGATTTTTTCTCAGCTGGGAAATTCCTTTTTTTGCTTATTTTCTCCAGAACTCTCTTCTCCTTTCTTCTTTGGCATTCTTTGCTTATGACTACTCATCATGATTGTGATGTATTTGAAGAAAGAATATGTGTCGATAAACCTCCTCGCTTCATTACGGACTCAAAATACAATTACAGCAATTACATATAATAGTAGCAATATATTTTTAAAAGCTTCCTTGAGACAGCTGTTTTGAAACAATAATGAACACCCATGGTTTAAATCACTTATAACTGAGATTAGCTCTTTTCCCTTATTTATGTTCCCCCATTTCCTAGAAATTTTTCTGGAAAATATTTAAGGCAAAATAGCACAGACATGTCATTGAAATTTTGTGGCAAAACATGCAAAAAGCAGACTTAAAACCAGAGACGACAGTCACCTACTGCATTGATCTGATTGTTTAATTACTCATTCCCAAGCGTAGAACTGAGGTTCTGAAGAAGTGTTTTAGGAAGACATGAACACTTTTTGTGCCAAAATAAGAGACTGATTTTGAAGACTTCAGCACCACTTGACAGAAGAAAATGCCTCTCCATAAAGCTCTACTCTGGGATCTGCTGCATGCCAAGAACATTGGAAATCTCACTTACCTGGTGGATACACTTACCTGTCCAGGTGGGTGGTAGATTTTTCTGAAACACTGGTCCTCTGATATTCCAGTGATAAATGATTTAGAAAAAATAATAGTTACAAATGTCTGTTTCTTGTGGCTTAGACTGCAACATTCAGGTCTTTATCTCCTAAAAACACATTTGACTCTTACTTGAGCTAAAGAGCTATCTGCTGACCTCTTACTAATATCCATCAACCATGTTTTTCTCTTCTTCATTCTACATCAATTGATGGACATTTTATCAGACAGACTTTTCTGTAGAGAGGGAGCATACAGTCAGCATACAGTCACAGAATCTCTGCTTTTTCTCTGGTTCTATATCACCTGACTCACTATATTTTTGGCCATCATCATCTCATATTTTTAGATATCTTTAATTAGCACTTTACAATGACTGGAGACTTATGGAAATTGGATGATACTAAGCTATCGCAATCTGATGAAGTTTGCACATCCTTATTCTGCACAACAAGATGTCACTGCAGGAGGCAGTGAATTAGATATGTATTTATTTGTGCACGGTTACAATGACTGCAATATACGCTGATGTGCTGATGGTAGGGGCTTTTTTCAGAAATACAGACTTTGACTCCTAAAGTAGCAGTTAGGTAGAATTAGTGACTTTCTGTCTCACTCATTCTTAACCTGTAATCACTGGAATAATTCTGCCCCCCTTCATTACATTTGTTTTTTTAAATCACATTCTAAGTAACTTAACTTTCACATTGCATTGGAAGGTTTGCAGCATTAAGTTCTTCAGTTCATTTCAGAGGACAGATGACAAAATGTTAGCTATAGCACTATTTAGCATTATAACTATATATCTTATGAATCACAGCTCCTAGTATGGTAGGCGAAGCCTTCAGAGGAAGAGCAAGTGAAGAAATACATAATAAAAAGGACACAGTTGGACAACAATGTTTAAAATAGCAAAATTTTGGCAACAAAAAATACATTAACATGCAACAGTTGATTTATATTTCCATGCAACTCAAATGTGCTTGGAGATGATGAGGAGAGGATTGGAGATCAGTTGGTCAGCAGTAAGTATCTTGCAAGATTAGACTCATGAGTCCTTTTTAGTCATCAGTAGTCACTTCTACCTCCTTTTCTTTCTTAGTCACTTTATTTGTTTCAAGGGGATTGATAAGGCCCTCAAGGCAGTCCCATAATGATACTAATTAATTAATAATTGGTAGCAATTTGGGTGTGTTGAAGAGCTGACCTCAGATAATTCATGCATTGTGACATGATGTACTTGACAGTGCCAGCAGCAGAAACAGCAGGAGTGCCATCCTCCAGCTGCCAGAACTAATTATAAGCAGTTTGTCTTTTCCCTCAATGGCGGATTCTGTTTGTTTCACAACAGCCAATTTAAAAGTCACTTTTAATATCATCATCAACAAAAGAATACCTGGAAAAAAATATGTTCACTTCTGACTGAGAAACTGCAGAACGAGCTGGATTTCCATGGTCACTTTTTTAATTCAAAGAGAACAGAAAGCAAAAAGCAGATGGAAAGTCTCTCACAGGAAAACATAAAAACTCTTCTTGCCTTTGCACAATTGATGTGGTGCTGATGGTTTAGTCAACACAGAAACTTAAAACATAAAGTCCCTTCCTGAAGCTCTTATATGACCAAGGTTATGACAAAGGACCACAAGCTACACTCTCTATATGTCTTAGGAGCAATAAGCTCCTGAGAAAGTCATGCAGCCTTATGGAACTATCCCAGTGTTTGTTGAAGTAGAAAGTAATTCACTGTTATGAATTCTCATTCTTGCTATTACATAGTATGCTCATACCATTAAAATCCTGTCTTAAAATTTCATCCTTCCTCTATAGTAAGGTGAAAAGGTTAATTCCCAAGGGACTAATCCTGTGAGGTGCTGTGGTCTCTCAGCTCCCACTGACTTCAAAGCTAAATATTTGCTTCACATGAAAGCCTCTTTAATTCCCCATTACTGTAAGGTATACTTGTATACAACAGTGGGAGCAGTTGTCATTATAAATCAGACAGTTTATCAGGGGAGCTATTCTCCCGGGCAAAGCAGATTCTAACACACCACGACATACTTTATTTGTTAGCCTCAGTTCCACAGGAATTTTATTCAGGCAGACACCTCAAGGCATGCATCTTTTCAAAGTGTTTAGGCAGGAAGCGAAATTCAAATTAGATACACTTACGATGCAAATGCATTATTATTTAGCTCAAAACGACTGAGGCTCAGGGGTTGTAAATCCTGCCATAAAGAGATCTTTCAATTACCTTCTGTTCAGTGAATCAGAGAAGAGGAACCCTTTCCCTAGCTTTTTCATGCAGAACAAATTTGACTCCCAAACAAGTATCAATCACCATAATACTCTATATTTTGGCCTCTATATAAACCTAACTCCAAGCTGCTTTATATAAGGTTTTCTTTCAAGATGGTGTCAAACCAAAACCTTGTATCTTTAGAGTGTATGAATCTGCACCCTGTCCTGAATGGCTCCTCCCTTTGTAAGCTGAGCCAAAACTCCAGAGTAGAGAATGTGCGAAACCTGGAGCCAAATCTAGATTTGATTTAAGATTTTCTTTCTTTGCTTTGACATTTAATTTCTTCCTCAGCTCATTCCTGTCCTTCATTTTGAACTTCCAAAATACAGATAAAGTATATTACTGCTTTCCTTCTAATATTTCCACAGCATGACTTTTTCTCACATTTCCCTTCACTTCCTTTCTTGATATTTGGCTTTTCTAACATTTAGTTACTTCTCCTTCTCCCCCGTTCCAGTCTCCAGCTGATATGATCTGCCCGTTCAAAACATGGCTGTTATAGTCTTTATCCACCATGGAATCCTTTTCTTAATTTCTCTCATTCCACTGCACCAAATTCACACCTTATTCCTCTCAAAATGCCTTGAACTTCTCCTTTCCCTTGCCTTTCTATTTTGGTGTTATATTGGTCAGTTACACCAATTTGCTTCCCAGCATCCAAATTTTACATTGCATCCTTGAGTTTTGTGGCATAAAATACTGGGAAAGTTTTATGTTTGCTTCTGCTTTGATCTTCTGAGGAGGTATAAGAACAGACAAGTACAACATTACTTTTCTTTAAAAGTTCTTAAAAAAGCATTGAACACATGTGTCCACAGACAATGCCTTGGCTGGGATTGTTCCACTCTTTAAGGAGTGTTTGCAGTCAGCATAAGGTTTCTATTAATATAGTTTCTGGCATATATAGCCACTCTTTAGATTGTCTGTAGGAAAATTCACCTTTCTAATTGCAGAGTGATGATTGCATAGGTGGTGGTATAAAGCATCTGTATGACACAAAATAAAGGAAAGAAACATCTCCTCAGATACACAAAGCCATCCCAACAAAAATTCACAAAAAGCCTATTTCTCTGACAGGAAGAAACTGTAGGCTCAAGTTTTAAGTTTCTCATATTTAAAAAAAACCCAAAAACTTAGATCCCTATTTAAATATCATTTGAGGACATATTTATAACAATACATATATTCCAGCACCAATTTTGCAAATACATATTGTATGTATGTTCAACAGAACTTTCAAATGTATTGTCTCAGCAAAACTTGCTAGTGAAGCTCATACTCATAAAAAGAAATATTTTTTCATTCAAGTTGAAGATTTGTATTCTAACTGTACACATATATTTTCTCATGGAGTATATGAGTTGTTACAGTTCTCAGTCTATTTTAAATGGGAGCATGCTTTTTTCCCAAAACAATCGTGTGTGCTGGTGAAAGGTGCTGACGAAATATATTCAGAGACTGCAATTTTCTATGGGTTTCATCTAGAGATTATTACTTTATATCAACTATTGTAGAAGAAGTACAGGTCCTGTGGTTAGGGAACAGAGGTGTGTGTGAGAAGGTCAGGTTTCCATTCTCCACCCTGCAGGACCTGCTGCTTCACGTCCAGCCACCCATGTGAACGCTTTGTAACTCAGTTTGCCCACCCATGAGGAGGACTTGGTCTTTCCTACCTGCTCCACAGGAGTGATGAGGCTTATTTCGCTACTGTTCATTAAGTGCTTTGAAATATTTGGCTCAAAAGCAAAGCATATCTCTTGTGGGGGTGTTTCTTCCATAGAACTGGTACTACATTTATAGTCATGGTACCAGCTCTCCAACACCACCAAAAAAACTAAGTCCTAATGAAAAGAGTGGTGCCCATATCGTAACTTTCGCTTTTTTTTTTTTTTCTTTTCTGTTTCCTCTTATCCATCAGTTCAGGTGACGATTTCTTTTTTTCTTTCTTTTTTCTTTTGCTTAGCTTTTTCCAGACTAAAATCACAAAGACTCAAAAGCAAACAATAAACTTTTCAGACTACTTCTCTCAATTTCAGCCAAAAGGAGAACAAAAAAATAAGTTTGAATTGTGTTTTTAAATTAGGTCTTATGAGTATGTAAATACAACCACAGTGACACAGATTAAGAGATAATATCACTGGTTCTTGAGTTTGTGCAGGCCCGCTTAGGTCTTTATCTGTGATCCCACTATCTAAACAAAAGCTTAGCTTTCTTTTGCTGTCCTTATCTTGTTCGTCAGTTGATTGTTTGCTAAGTATCTCAGTGAACAAGACTCAAATGAAAATGTCTGTTCATGTATAATTTGTTTGGATCAGATTAAATTGGAAAGAAGGTAAAAGTGAGAGACAAAGTAGAATGCACTTACAAATGAGTAGTGAAGGTCAAAATGAATTAGCAAACATTATGCTCGAAGCTTTCTCTTCCTCTTGTCTGACTTATCTGTGTATTTTGTGGAAAAGGGCAGCTATAAGAGCATGTCCAAAGGAAATTCTTTATATCATGTGAATTTGAAATGTCTCTTTTTATTGTAACATAAGAAAATGCATTCAGAAGAATAAAAGAAGCTAACACAAAACTAACATAGTTCACTTCCTTTGTCTCACTGTCTGCTGACAGTTCTTCCAGTGCCTGCTATTTCTTTCTGTTATACCCTGTATTTCTTATGCTGATTAATTTTAACTGTTGTATGAGTGCAAGTCTTTGAAATTGATCCTCCGTTTCTTGCAAGAAGACTCGGCAGCCTGACTGGGATGTGATTTGGAACTGAGACACCAACCATGTAAAAGTCCTCTGTCGTTGTTCTGTTTCTGCATTGCAATAATACCTGAATGTGAGAGTTGGGCTCTGTTTTTTTCAGAAGTAACACTATCTTATGACTTCATTTCAAGTAGATAAGACAATCAAAGGATGCCTGGGGGATTAAAAACCTGGCAAGATACCATGACTTGCCAAAGGCACAGCAGGTCAACAGCATCAGGGCCAGGATTCTGGAGATCTGTTGTGCTCCAGCAGCATGTGCAAGCTGCTAGTACATACATGTTTCCCACTTCCCACTCTCTCCTCACCCTCTTTACTTCACCCTCTCACAGATATAAAAGCAGAGGGTAAAATACAGTTACCTAGTTAATGCCCCTTCATTCTACAAGCTGGAAAATTTTATTGTGGCATCCTTCTTCAATTTCTTCCAGCCTATTTCTTAATTAAGACAGACTTGTCAGTTTAAAACTGAAATTCAAGGCAAAACACCCTCATGTAATCTTGTGTAATCTCCTTCAGTGGCACATTTTCTAAAATGTGTGATCTACTTTTATTCTGAATTTGCCAGTTTCAGTTTCCAGATGTTGATCCTTGTTAAGTATTTGTCTGACAGATTAAAATCTCCCAACTAAATGGATGATTTTGAATGGTCTTAAGCTTCTTTTAGAGAAATTAAATAGATTAGAATTTTTTGTCTTTCACACAGATCTTTATAGCTGTTTTCTGTACTTCTACCTTGCCAGTATTTTCCTTTGGCAGAATGAGTATCTAAACTTGGTACAATATCCTCCTTCTGCAGCAGTTTCAGAAAGACCATGTACAGTTGCAATATTTTCCTTGTGTTTGCCTAGTCCTCTGCTGACACATCTAGAGATTTTCCGGCCATACCATATTCCGTTAATTATTTACCATACTGACAAAAAGTAGATAATCTGTCCATGCCTCTGTCCATGTAGTTTTGCTGGTCTACCACTACCGCAAGATACTGATATTGCTTTATGATTCAATCACCCCATTTAATTGAATCCTCCATTGAGCTATCTTCCCTCCCATATATAGCTGTATATGCATACACTTTTTAAAATTTACAGGGCTGTCATGTTTCTTGTTTTTGCCCATCTCATGGAGACATTCTCAGGCTTATTTAGTCTGAGTAAAAAAGAAGCCCCCATACTCCCAGAGTGATGAAATCACAAGTAATATTAAACAGCCCTCAGTCAAAAAACCACACCACTCTAAAGACTCTGAAAGGACCTACTCTGACATTCCATGATAGTAGTCTGATATTTCCAATAGCAAACCCTGATGGTCTCTTTAGGACTTCAGTACCTACCAGAGGGCTCATTTCAATAATAGAATTCCCTCTTTGTGAACTTTAAAAGTCGCCCTTAACGCCTCCAAGAGGAAAATGACAGAATATATCCTTTTCCAGAACAGTATGCGTCACATTTGAACATGAATTTTACTTTTTCTTCCTTGTTTACTGTGACCCTCATGCATGAAATTTCAAAATGCTTCCAGGCAGGCTACTCCTACAGGGAATATTGCATCGTGGGAGAGTGTAATCGTGGAGAATAGTTTATCATGTTGCAGCAGAGGACCAGTAAGTGTGACCCTAAATTGCCTCGGTGCTAATTGACTTGTTCTGACAGAAAGCTTGAGTAAAAAGGAATGGTTATAACTGTGCTGGAAAAGTGAAGAGTTTGTTAGTGTGACAACGCTACATGCGAATACCAGCCAGGGTGGATCAAGTTTTCGTGCCAATAAATTTCTTCGTGCAGACCAGACTGTGGCCCTTTCGTGCCAGTCTGGCTTTCTCAACGGCAGCTTCGTTAATCTGATTTACGTCCCGCTGCTGCCCCGGCAGCGCTGAGCCCAGCTCCAGCCCCGGATCCAGCCCCAGCTCCAGTCCCAGCCCCAGTTCCAGCCCCAGCCCCAGTTCCAGCCCCAGCCCCAGTTCCAGCCCCAGCACCAGTTCCAGCCCCAGCAGCAGCCCCAGCACCAGTTCCAGCTGCAGCCCCAGCCCCAGCTCCAGCAGCAGCCTCAGCCTCAGTCCCGGCCTCAGCCCCTGCCCCAGCTCCAGCCCTGGCTCCAGCCCCAGCTGCAGCCCCAATCCCGGTCCCGGCCCCAGTTCCAGGACCAGATAAAGCTCCAGCCCCAGCCCCGGCTCCGGCCCCAACCCCAGCTCCCGCCCCGTTCCTAGCCCCATTCCCAGCCCCATTCCCAGCCCCGCGCACCGTCCCCGGCCCCGGGAAGCTGGAGCACCGGCGGTACGAAATGGCAAAGCTTCCTCTGACCCCTAAACCGATCATTATTCACTTGAAAGGCAGACTTGCACAAACAAATATTTTGTGTAGCTGTTATGATTATTGTCAGTATCTGTCCCCATTGTTCAGGCGCAGGAATTCCTTTGGTCTCATAAATACTGAACCCGGCCCTCCCCTCCCCCCTTTAACTGTCAGATAATTACACAGTTGGCTTTAGAGTTTAACTTGTCAAAGGAGTTTCATTACTTTGTTCCTTTTGGGCAGCTTCCACTATTGTGCTTTCTGAACACTAAACAGAACCTATATTAACTGTCAGTTAATTACACACCGTTTTTCTTCAGTATTTACCAGTCAAAGGGGCAGGTAGGCTGCAATCCTATCATCTCAATCACTGTCTCTGCTCACAAAAGAATCAATAAAGATGAGTCACTTAGTGTCACCCAGTGTCTGATACTCAAAGCCACCCATTCCTAATTGCCTTTAGAGATGGATGATAATACAAACTTTGAAGTGATAATCAGCCTAATGAGTGGCCTTGCTGAGAGGGTAGATCATGTGTCAGAACAGTTTGCAGATGCTTACAGGCAAACAAAGCCAGCTTTCCTTTTAGACCTGAGAGGACCATGGCAAGTCTGGTACCCAGAGCCCAGCACAATGGCAGAGACTGGAGCACAGCAGGACGCTGTAGCCTGCTGATCACAACTGACTCCATCCATCTTGCTCTTTGCCTTTAATCAGCACAGTCAGAACAAGTCCTCCAGATCTCTGCATGTTTATGCTGGATGTTTAGGCAATAACTGTGTAAAAGATAAATTCTCTGATTCTGAGTCATTGGATTTAAATAATAGCTATTGGACTTGATAGGTAATGGCCGGGGATCCCGGCTAAAACTACTGAGTAAATGTAATTAAATACAATCGAGTGCAGTCAGTCAGGCAGAGCCAGAGACCATAAAAGGCTCATTCAGACAGCAATGAAAACAAACAACGTCAGCAACAAAAACAAAACCAGTGTTTGGTTTGCTAATAAGAGCACGATCTGAGGCCTGATCTACGCTGGATTTTTGCACCCAACAATTTGACCAAATCAGTGATTTGTAAAAAAGCAGCAACAAAAAAACAAACAAACAAAAAAGAAGAGACAAATGAAATTGCTATAATTCTTTCATCTGGATGCAGTTATATTATCATAAAGACATTTTCGTTTTAAAATAGCTAAGCGGTCATAAATTCAGTCAAGTGTGAACAAATAGGCTATGACCATGTTTGGGCTAATATGAGTGTCTCATTATAAAAGGGTTGTTTTGATTTAACAATCCTTCAATAATTTAGCAAAATTTTAACAAGAGCTGACCACGGACATTGCTTCAAAATTATCTCAATAAGGCTGGGATACCATAGGATTACACCGATTTGATTTCAAACTGTAAATGAAATATATGAATACATATAAATTGATAGGTTAACATGTTTAGCAATTTGGATTTAACAATGTAAAACTATTTCGGGGTAAATTTGTATTCACATTTTTAGTGAAAGGTGGTGAAAAAGCTGAACAAATGGGTTAAAGATTTTACACTGTTTTAATAAGAAGCTGTCAGGTTTTATTATTTTGTAGTCAACCATTTTGCTTGTAAAACCTGTCATGCAAATAAGGAATTATTGCAATAAACCAAATGAGAAACAGAAAATTTCATAAAAGCAAACTAACTCTTTGAAATTAAAAGCAAGATTATTGCTGCCTTCTAAAAAACTACAGAAAGAGTCATCTTTCAGATAAAACCAATCATATTTTCATTTTTTTACCAGCTTTGCATCTGCCTTGCTTCCTGTCTTTAAGTCAGTGAGAAAAGTGCAATCTTTTGGATATGAAAGGGCAGCTTTTTTTTTTTCTAGCTAATGTATGAATCTAGCAGATATGCCAACAGAACCATTTTAGAGATGTTACTATTGGAAGTGGGCTTTTGTTTTGAGGCAGCATTTGCCAGTAAGTGATGTCTAGTAATACCTGCTGCATGCTCATATGGAAACCTATGTCTTCAAGCTCTCTGCTATAATTAATAGCAGTAATTAGCCCGACATGATTTGTAACTGAATTCACAAGAAGGAGTTAGTTTATTTCTTTTTGTAAAGAACATGAGAAAGAAAATGCTTTGCTGAATTAATAAGCAGGCTTCAGAGGCACACATCCACCAGTGCTCATAAGTTGCCAGTGATCACACAGGTTCCTGAATCCACAAAGCTGGAAACACATATGACTGTCTGCCGGCACGGCACGGTGCTCCCAGTCTTGTGGTAGTCAAACTAACACAGCTCTGCTGAGTTCCCTCAGTGCAGCCTGTGAATAACACAAGAGTTCTCCATACATTGAGGCTGTGGGCTTATTTCCTTCAGACCTATAGCCTCTTCATCTCTGCCCCAGAAGCAGCCCAGAGAACCAGACTTCTCCAACAATGCTACATCAGAACTTTTGGGAAGTGATTTTGAGCTGCATGTGGAGGCACTTCACTTTACTTCTTACCTGGGGGATCAGCTGGGAAAGACCACCCTGCTCATACTAAAGTAATATTCTTCTCCAAGTCAAATTCTAATCCACAGTTGTATTTCTTCTACAGGTATTATTCCTTTAAAACCATCTTAACTTACACATTTATAGTTCATGTTGTTCCAGTTAATTGTTAAGCAATAAGGTTGCTAAACGAGTTTTTTAAAATCACTGAATAACCCCATATGCATATGCATTGGACTATATGCACACCATAGTTTCATAGTAATTTAGTTCTACACAAATGTATTCACAAGCATGGAAGTCTAAAAATGCCCTTTCAAGCACAAAATATTGCTATCATTACATATCTTATCACTTATAATCACATTCAAAATCTCCATCTGAGCTCTAAAGTGTATTGGACAAAAGGAAAACTTACCTGTGGTCAGACTTCTAGAACTGAAGTTGATAATTTGTGATTAGCTAATGGAAATGTGTTGACATATGAATTACAGTTGCAAGTTTAAGCATGTATGTTGCAAGCAACTATGGGCTGGAAAGGAAAGGGGACAATGGATTGAATAAATGGGTTTGGTGATGCATGATAGCTGATACCCACTCAAGTAATCTTGATTCAAAGTTTGGATTGTAGGTAGAGGTGTTAAAATCTACATGATATGATACACTGCAAGGAATTTGCTAACTTTTTTTTTTGTAAAAAAAATTCAAATGGAACTCTTAATGTATCTCTGAAATCCACTCAGTTGATACTAATCTTAGAATATGAATTTACTGTTATTTTTTATCCCATATTTGTATTATTGCATCTCATAAAGATGAGGAGTTTGATGTTTGACTCTGAAGAGGTAACAACAAAATAATCCATCTCTGAAAGATTTCTGTAGATATAAAGCCCTAAGAAAGAGAATTATAGCTAAGATTTTCAGAATTTTTTTTTTTTTTTGTGTAAGCTCTATTTGAGAACCTTAAAGGTATCTGGTTATCAAAGGATTTTTAATTTCACATGTTCTAAAAAATAACTTAAATTACATATCCAGAAACAGACGCAGCCATAATCACTAGTAATCTTTAAAAATCACAGGCATGGTTTCTTTATCAGTTTATGTCACTCTTACTTGGGATCATTACTGGAAAAGGGAGTCCTAACCTCCAAGTTGCCTCTGGTTATGCACTCTTGATGCATTAAATATGCTGGCACTCATGGTCATGAGCAAGCCAATCTGATGGAAATATAAGCCTACAGAAAACGCAAGGCGATCTGCTTGACTGGGCAGCCACACAAGTGGTAATGACAGCACATGGGCACAGGCTGCCAGGGCAGGCAACAGGCAGGATGGGTCTTTCAGCACCAGCCTGAACTTACATTACCTTAAGAGAAGGTGTAACTGCATCCTGAGGCCGTGTGCGTTTGCTTCTTGTTCTGTGTAAGCAATCTGCTGGTGCTTTGCCAATAAGCAGACAAAGAAATAGAAACAATACAAAAAATATTAACCTTTAATAAAACAAATACTTTAACTTCTTCTTAGAGTCAGAGAAGAAGAGGAAAAAGAATGTAGACTAAGTGTGCTCTTGCTTTTTTCTTTTGGTTTATATATTTATATTTCCAGTGATTATGAATTTAAACCAGCACCTCCAAGCTCTTTTGCAACCAAGCAGCTCTAAGTGCTCACAAATGCCTACAAAATTCCATAAATCCTTCCATGAGGCAGCAAAACATACCAGGAGCTAGTCACCTGTCAGTGGAAGACAAGTAGGTCTTGAGGAAAATGCAGCAGAGGTAGTAAAATCTAGCAACACTACAAAGAATGGAAACCACAGGAAGAAATGAAGGTAGTTAAAATAGTTACTGCAAATTAAATTTAGCCAAGACATGTATGATGGTGTACAACCCTTTTCCCAATCTCAATCCTGTTAAAAACTGCCATGAAATGGGTAATGACAAAAGGGAATGTGAATCTCCTTTAGTTTCATCTGAGATGTATCTCCAGAGTAAGTAAGAAGCTTGCTTTTGAAATGTATTGTGTTTATTTCATCTGAGCCAGTGTAAATTTTATCCATTATTTTAACTGGACCAGATCCTTAGTGCATTACTGAATAAATTACCAAACCCACTTCCTATTTTCTTGGAAATGTCTCCATTTCCTATATTCATTCAGTCCAGGTCTTCCCTGAGCTTCAACTCTGTCAAACCTTACAAACTACTAGGACAAGAAAGAACTGTAACTCTGGAACTTTGCAACACATTTGGAACATTTTCTTTAACATATGGGAGTAGAATTTTGAGCAGATAAACTCTATAGTAAAAGTCCTACACAGAAAATGAAATATGGCCTTTGCAAAGTATTTTCTTATTTTTTAAAGAAACACAGTATATGATCACTGTTACGCTAAAATTCAGCCTGATTCAGCACTGGGCTGTATTGCCTATCCTCCCATTGACTTCAAAATGAATAAGCTCAGCCTGGGTATTTGAGAATTCATTGCTGCAAAGACATATTCTGGCAGGTCAACACAAGCATTATTCATAAGCCTCAATTCAGTCTGTCATCTGAAATGAAAGAGAGCCTTTCTTTAAAAAGCTAAAATCCATCTTTAATTTGTTATCCTAGTAACTGTATCAAAAACTGTTTTAAAACAACTATTAAAAATGAGAGCAAGATGATGAGCAATTGAAACACAGTAAAATAGTTCTGGAAGTGACTGCAGGGCCACCAAATCCTTGCTTCAGCTATTGCAGGCAACCAGTTCATATAATCTTTTTCATAAATATATCAAACGCTGTCTTAGAAGAAGCTAGTTTTATTTCTTCAGTTAATGCTATTGTACAGTTATTTGTATTTCTTCCAGTTTGAATTACAGATTCATAGATTATATGCCAGAGGGGACCACTGTGATCATCAAATTTGACCTCCATAATCTGCAGGATTGCCCTGACTTCATTTAAGAAGCCGGTATGTTTCCAGCCATAAGTTTATTAGGGAAAGGGCATAAAAGCCATGGTATCAGTGTTAGACTGATGGGATTAATCAGCTCATGTTAACATACTGGTTATCATATAGTAAAGGGAAATGTTTCAAAAGAATACTCCAGTCTGAAACATAAAGTAAAATCATTTGGACTTCCAGAGAGGTCATGGTTGAAATATCACAAAACTCTCTTTACTCAAAGCAGATGCTTATTAAGATTAATTTAGTGTGAAAAATGAACCAGAATGCATATAAAAGACAATGCCTCCTCAATTATGTAATAGGACACCTTCTCATTATGTTGTGTTCACTGAAGATGATGGTATTTTCCTAGGGGATGTATAACTACGGTTTGCCAAAGTCCCTCTCCCTCATTTTAGATTAAATATCAGACTGCAGAGCATGAAGCCAAGTGAACAGAAACAAGAGAATTCAAATAAACATCAATTTAAATGAAAAAGAAAAGGCCTGTTAAGCATGTTTTCTAAGTAAATGTGTTCAAAATAGAAAGTTACAATGATGCCAGGATACAAATACAGAGAAAAATTACCAGAATTTAATATAAACAAAAATACCTCTTTCCTACACTTTCTACATGTATCAAAATGAAACACAGTCTATAAGTGCAAATATTCACGGAACTTTTCAGATAACTGGAGCAACTTGTCTTGCCACCTTTTCTGTTTTTTTCCTGTCTCTTTCTGTGAGCTCCCTCCAGTGTTCTCAAGGAAGTACTGAATCATTTCATTTTGGTATATTCCATTTTTATCACAAGAAGCACCATGATAAGAAAGATTATATTTATCTAATCTCCAAAGACGGTCAGTCTGAGCTGAGGGTCTAGTCTAAAGTAGATTGTCAAAATAGGCACTGATAGAAGAAGATGTCCATGACAATGTCCCTTAGAATGAATGGCACACTTTGCCAAAAGGGTAACTGGCTGTAGAGGTGGCTAGAGAATGACTCGAGACTGTGTACCAGCTCTGAGATTATTTAGAGTTAAGGAGTATCAATTCTTTCCTTATTTTCCCCTTAGGAACTAAAAAGAAGGATTTCTGCTCTAAACTGAAGGTTCATCAGTTGGAAAAGAGAGATGACCAGGAAAGCCAGGTCCCTGACTCCCAGTCATCAACATGAAAAAAACAAATTGGCTCTAAAACCCTGTCAGGTAAGGTACTTTCTGTATTGCAATAATAATGCCTTTGTACAAGTCTAAGCTGAAAGGCTAAGGGGATATGATTACACTTTGGCAGAAACCATTCAGGGCACTAGTACACTGTGGACATGCCAGTCTGCTTGGAGCCAGCTCAGGGATCTCTATACAGCACTGCTATGCAGGCTGCAAACATGCCAAAAGGGCTCTAACACCTTTTAATCTAGTTTAACTTCTGCTTCTACCAAAATAAGCAAGAATAGAGTCAAACACTATTTCTATGCCTCATCTGCTGGCTTTGTGGATTTACTAAACTGAGATGATACACATGAGAACAAAATTATTCTCTAAAAGGCTACTCTTCCCGGTTTATTTCTGCTGGTTTGTTTTTTGTGTCTGTTCACTGACAGAATAAACCAATATAAGCTGGGGCTGTTGCAGTACCGTTCTACCCTTTTTTCCATAAGCTATTTTTTCCCATTCCTTCCCTTGTACCCACAGTAGTGCTTTGTGCAACTGAGTCATGAAAAGTTCAGGGAGCTTAGCTGCAAGTAAACTAGGCAAATACTGTGAGAATGTACATAATCTTAGTCATAAGTAATAGAACTACAGATAACATAATTTGGGGTACTGCAATGTCAATTAATTTGGTGTCTTTATTGCTGCTTTAGTTATTGTGAAAGCCACTGTGACAAGTCACTCTAGTGACATCCAGCAGATAGAGAGCAGATAGAGAGCCATTGCCTAACCTCAGAAATGTCCGAATGGAGCTATGGAATTACTCCAGTCCTTTGTGGGTTTGGCAAAGACTTTGTAGAATCTCTAGTGACGTAGGCTGGGCCTGATTCAAATCCCAACAACGGAAATGTCTTTGATTTGGTTTATTGTTATTTCTGACCCTATAAATGTGGGAAGCACTTAGGCACTAGGACATTATTTCCCTTACATATCAGTTGGTCATTGAAGTTTACAACAATTGAAACAAAATTAAAATTCGTTTGTTTTTTCGTCTTTTACTTTTAAAGCATACATAATAACATAAACTAAATGCCCGTCCAACCATCATGTTGGATGGTGTGTTATGTACACAGTAGGATTTGAGTTTCTTATGAGAAAATTGAACAAAAATGATCCAGATTTCACAACTCCTTTTCTTATATCACTGTTTGTAAATAACTTCACTTTTGCTTGTTGTTAATATGGAATCAATGGAGGATCACATTTAAATACAGTTCCTGTTGAACACAAGACATCAATATGCTCTGTGTTGTGTTCCATGACTGAAGTTCATCTTCATATTCCATAAGAGATTTTTTCTTATCCATTTTCATTAAGGGGTTGGAATTTTAGACTGTAGCTAGGTTGGTTTCACTTCTAAAACCATGAATATTGAGAAATAAATTGAATCTGGTCTAAGTTATGGGGAACAGCTGTGTCTGCACTGCTTTTCAGTCTTCATCTGGAACTATCAGCAGGATAGTTCCAGAAAAGTGTTTTTTTTAACCTCTCTTCTACTCTTTTCACAGTTGGCCTATCAACATTATTTTTCATGGGGAATTTCTGAAGGATCTCTTGCATACATTCTTTTATCTCTGGTCACTGCCAGTAACTCAGAGCTTGTGGGACAATGTCAGCATCCTACATATACAATATTTATTGCATAAATATTTTCAAGTCAAATCCTCTTGCATTCAATATTGTGGGCAGGGGCGTGCAAAATTCAGGCCTGTCTTTTGTGCTCATTGTATCCCATTTCTAAGGCCCCATAGGGTGACATAGTGTGTAGTTGTTAGCAATATTAATTTTCTTCACTACCTATATTAAATTATATGTGTAACAAGTCTGCATTGATTTCTTTGTGTTGGCTGCTGCTCAATTTATAGGGGTTCATCTACTCAGGGAAGCCTGTGGCAGAAAATTGGGTTGTGAATGTACAAGGCACTACACCTGAACATTCCTGAGCTTAGTCAAAGCTGCCTCTTAACATTCATCAGTGTCATTTAGAGACTGTTCAAAGGGCACTCTGTCTCAGCTGGGTTATTGCCATGTATATTTTCACAACTCTTAAAGTTCATTTACTCTAATTACTGCTGCTGTTGGATCAGCCAAGAAGCAGTAGTGATAATGTGGCCAAAAAAACCCTAATATACACTGTATTATAAGAGTTAAAGCTTTGTAGGATAAGCAGTTTTACAACTTGAGTTACAAATTGAGCAAACAACTGAAGATTTTACCCTCTGAAGTTTGATGCTTTGGAGAATAACATCAATATAATTAGGTTTATTTCTTTCTTATAAAACCTTGTCTAAAAGGTAATTTTTTTCTGGTGAAGACCTACAGTTTTCTTCCTCACTTGGAATTTTACCTGCTTTTTAGATATAATGTCCAAAGGCAAGGACAGTGTTTCCATTTAACTGAGGAAGAATCATCACTCCTGAGGATTGCTCTTGCATGCACTAGCCAGCTCTTTAATATTTCAGTAGTTCAAATTTAATTGCATTGAACACACACACACACAGAAGCAGAAACACACACACACACTTCTTTGGTGATGTAATCTGGATAGAATGTATCATGTTAGGATTTACATTACCACTAAAGGATGGGTTTATAACTGACTTCTCTTTGAATGAAATATGCTTCTGAACAATTGGAAAATAGAGTTATTTTTTCTAAAAATTTCTATTGTTATACATCATATATACAGACCTGTTTTAAGGCAAAAATATATTTTATGTAAAGGGTTTCTGTTCGAACCATTTTTGGTGTAAATTTTGTTGTGATGGTCTAGTTCCAGGAAGAATAACAGAACCTTGATGTTACTGCCAATTGAACTGGTTTCTAGCAGTAAATATTTGTTGCCACAGACAACAGAAGTTGCTTATCTCTATGCAGTTCATATTCATTGTTTCCACAAAACTTTGTTTCAGTGTATACAGTGACCATACTTCCTTTGTACATGTTGAATTGTCTTCCAGTTCTACTTTTAAACACCAAAGATTTCTTTACACATCCACAAAGTTGTATTTACTTTGAGTGTAACTCAATAAGCATGCATGCTGTTGGTTTAAAAGTTTAAGCTGTCATCAAATACAGTTTCTCCCTTTTTGATTTGTGTTGATTACAAATGTGCACTGTGAGCAAACTGTCTTCCTTTTGATACTGCCTGTGCCAAATATGGACCTTTGTCACATTGGAAGGGAAGACGTTCAGGAGCTCTATCACCTGTGTTTACTTCTCACACCAAAGGAAATTTGAGGAGTTACCTGTCTCTGAGTGGAGACAAACCCCACTGGCCCCTCTTTCCTGAGCACATTCATTGACAACCACAGGGAAACATCGACTCCTTTTCACTAGCAGGTTTGTCCAGGACATTTTACAGGACATGCCTGTTAAGAAGGTACACCAAGACCTGATGATCACCAGGTTGCTCTCACACTGCACACAAAACTCTTGTAGTTTGCAAAGTCCTAATTTCTTCTCATCCAGACATGTTCCCGCTGAGGCACAAGAGAGTGCACAGTGTATGTGGTCTTACAGACTTACCTGCATTGCTTGTGGTGGGACTGTAGTTCTTTGTGTGTGGTTTTGGGATTTCACTCCAACCTTAAAATCTTAAATTTCAAGATCAGTTTTTTTAGCAGTTACAGGAAGCTCGAGCACGTACTATTGAAACCTATCTGCTCCAAAGTAAGCCATAAGCTTTCAAAGGAGGTGGCTGTGGAAGTGCAAATAACTACTGAGCAGATGCAGATACTGTATACAGGAAGCTAGGATCAAGTTCAAATAAAAGCTTTGGGCACCAGTTCTTAGCAACTGATTTTAAAGCAGTTGTAATCTTCAAAGCTATCTATTTATCTCTACAGCAGAGGCCCTGGGTATTATATACCTAATGAGTTAGACCACTTGAGCAACCTTCTTTCACATTAAAAAGGTACTTTAACTTTTTCCTTTGCCAGATTAACTGTTCAGTCTATTTCTGACAGATGAGATCAGCTATATGGAATTTTAATACTCTGTTCCTTTTAAAATGTGTCTCTGTTTATCTCCTTGGGCCTGAATGGAAGTTTTAAGACTGTTGAGGTTCAAAATTGGTTGTGTACTATTACTATTACTATGGCTGTTTTGGGGTGTTTTTTCAGTAACTATTGGTCACATACATAAAGCACAAATAAATAAGTAAAAGTAGAAATAAGGACATGATCTTGTTCCTGAAAAACTTTCCAGGTAAGGTCCTGATCCAGTGAAAGAGTTATGTGCTTAACTATGTGTGCCATGTGTGGTTCCACTGACCTCAGAGAGAGTATTCACAGTAGTTTAACATGTGCATAAATCTTTGCAAAGTTGGAAGGCAAACTACAGCATGTCTGTTAAAATTTATTTTGCTTTAATGAACTGTAGTTTCTTTTTTCTTCCAAAAATGTTTAGAGTATTCCAGTTATTTTAAAGAACTTAAATTTCATTAGAAAACGATTGAACTATTACTTCACATAGGCACCAATAAGTGTTTTTTTCCTAAAAGCAGGATGGGAAGATGAAGTTCAAAATTTCTAAATAACTTTTATATTTCTACAGTTTAAATGTCAAAAAGCAGTACTCTAATAGGAAAAACTCTGTAGATTCTTATCCAATAGCCACTTAAATGGGAATATTCAAGGGACTGTAAATGTTTGCTTCATTAAATATTGTAACAAACTACATAGTTGAAGGTGCACAGAACCAGAGGTTAATGGTATCATCTATACTTTCAGGAGCATACTACTGTGGGCTGAGCAGTGAACTTCTTATTTCTGCTGGCAAAAAGCTACCTGTGCAAGTGCCTGTGTTTGTGGAATGAGTTATTACTTACTGACAAAACCACAGCACCTGAAACATATAGCATTCACAAACACACCTCAGAAGAGTATTCAAGGAGTGAAGGGTGCCAGTGTAATCACGACACTCTTGGAATTTTATTAAATGTGCTTGCTTTGTTATGCAAGGGGAAAAAACCCACCAATTTTAGGAAACATAACTGAAAGTATCTGATTTACCATGTGTGAGTTTCACGTAGCTTTATTAAACATGTCCTTTGCTGAAGTATCTTTACACTGAACTTCTTAATCTTGAAAGAGCAAAGCATTTGGCTCAAGGTTCAGTCAAATACTGCTGGCCTTCCTAGAGTGACAACTTTAATCTCCTTCATTGTCCACTTTTTTAATACTTTAAATATAGTCTCATGGCAAATCCAGCACCGAGGACAGGGACTTCAAACAGTCTCTTCCTTTAATTAGAAATACATATCCATACCACAATAAAAACACAATTTAAAATAGAACAGTAATAACAAAGTATGAATGAATACTAATTGCAATATAACTATAAGGGAACCACTAATATATAGCCAAGGCTGAGTTGATGGGAATTGAACTGAAAGCAGAACAGTAATCAACCAGAGAAGAAAGCCTTATACCCTGGAGTAGATAGGAAAAATAGTTGTGGTTGATTAAGTTCCAGTCCACTGAGGCGAGGTAGGATTTTGAAATTGTGTTCTTTGGAAACTATCTCAGGGAATGTGCTTCTGGTCAGTGAAAGGACAGTTAAAACTACATGGTGTCTGCTGGATCCCAGAGCATTAGACGGCATATATATATAGATACATATATTTACATATACACACTTACATATACATACATCTCTCTCTCTAAAAACACCACCACTAGTTATTGGGTCAAAAGCTTAGACAGAGACAGAGTCACAGAATACGCTGAGTTGGAAGGGACCTACAAGGATTGTTGTGTCCAACTCCTAGCCCTGCACAAGACCATTCCCAAGAGTCACATCATGTGCCCGAGAGTATCGTCCAAGTGCTCCTTGAACTCTGCCAGGCTTGGTGCTGGGACCACTTCCCTGGGGAGCCTGTTCCAGTGCCCAATCACCCTTTGGATGAAAAAACTTTTTCTACTATCCAACCTAAACCTCCCCTGACACAACTTCAGGCCTTTCCCTCGTGTCCTGTCACAGGTCACCACAGAGAAACAATCACTGTCTGATCGCACGTGTGGCCATTTCCTAGGGGAGTCTCACACCAGCGCCAATTCCCGACCCGGTGCAGATCTGCTAACGTGTATTAATCAACTCTAACTAATCTGTCTTTCCACGACCAAGCTGCCGAGCCTGGGACACCGCGGGTAACAGCACCACTGGCGACACCTGCCACGGCACCGCAGCTGGGCGGCCTACACGCCCGAGTTTTGCTGCAATATAACTCTGATTCCCCGCAAAGCCGCTATTAGATCGGAGGAGGCGGCAGGCCCCCGCGCTCGCACTCTCGTCGCCGGTTCCCGCGGGCACGAGCCGCTCCCGAGCGCTTCCCGGTGGAAGCGGGAGCCTCCCCGCCCCCTCCCGCCCCGCCGCGCAGGGCGGAACGCGCCGCGCGGGGCCGCGTTGCGCGGGGACGGGCGTGCGGCGGCACCGGCGGGCGCCATGGCGGTGGACATCACGCTGCTGTTCAAGGCCAGCGTGAAGACCGTCAAGACCCGCAACAAGGCGCTGGGGGTGGCGGCGGGGGACAGCGCCAGGGACGAGCTGCTCAAGCGGGGCGCCACCCGCTCCAAGAGCGACTTCACCGGCCGCGCCCGGGAAGTGGTGAGTGAGGCCCTGGGGGGAGGGCGGGCTGCCCGCCCCTCACCGCCGCCCCAGAGCGTCCGGCGGGACCTGGGGAAAGCGAGCAGGCCCCGGAGCCGCCCGCAGAGAGCCCCGGGGCAGCGCTTTCCCACGCGGGTGTGGGCTGGGAGAGCCGCGGGCCGGCGCGGCTGTGGCGGCCGGGGACGGCTCCGGGCCCGGCTGTCGCCTCCAGGCTCCTCCGGGGCGGCCCCGGGGCTCTCCGGGCCGCGGCCCCTCCTGCCAGGGCTGCGGTTCCGTGGTCCAGATCCGCCGTCCCTTCGGCCGTGCCGGCGTGCAGGGGTGTTCCCTCACGCCAGCTGCCACGTAAGAGAGCGCTCCCCCAACACTTGTGTTCGTCAGCGTTTGTAATTCCTTTTCCTACTTGCTGCCTTTAGTTTGGTTGCCTCCCCTGCCACACGGTATGGCTGTAAAATGCCAGTCCTAGGCAAATTAAATGTACAGAGGTAATCGGAACGTTTTAAGACTTGAAAAGACAAGCACTGGAAAGTTAAGGAATTACAGACCTGAAAGCTGACTGGCATTAGTTACTCAGTCCACAGTCGTTCTGTAAGAACAATTTTGTCACAGATTGTTTTCCTCCATACTGAGTCAAAGGCAGAGTTTCAATAACATATATTTAATAAGGCACTGGACTGTACTTTCAAAACTACGAGAAAAAGGCTGCTTAATACAGTCTCTGAGGATACAGGCTTACAGAATGCATATGCAAGTTTAGGACTAAATGAAGAATGCACAAGTTATCTTGTTCTGTCACTTTCCGACTTAGGGATGATTTAGTTTTCAAGCATAGATATTAATGTCATATTTCTGTGCTCTTTGTATGTTTCCCAATTGTGAGAGAGAGTACATAAAAATTGATGTGTTTTATAACACTTGAGTTTACTGGCTCAGTGACTGCTTTGAGGCCTAAGCAGAGGTGTCAAGTTGAGTACCTGTTAAATGAACATATAATTATTCACCGTTACAAAAAAATGATGTGTGACTTGTCAGCTGTGAGTTGCTAGGAGGGATCTATCTGCAGCAATCAGACCTGTCCAAAAATTACATTTGTGATCTTTGTCCATGAGATCTACCTCCTCCCTCCCACACTGCATTTTTTCTGATTTTAACTAAAGGCAGTGTTAGAGAGAACAGGCTTCTTCAGTCTTACCCAAGACAGAGCAGAGCAGAACTTCTCAATTTCAATCTTCTTCATCAACAAAGCTGAAACTTTTAAATCTGCACTTGGGCTGGTGCTGAGGGCAGGTTGTTACCCCCTAAGAGTTTAGCAGTAGATGGTGTTTGGATGTATTAATGAAGTGTTTCACAGTTATTTGTGGTAGCAGAGGAAGCCTGAGGAAATCTGAGGTTTTTATGTTCTACTCAAGATACTGTTATATCCACAGATTTCTGTTTGTTCCCTCTGAAGCTTTTTACCTTCTGCGCAATTGCCACCAGTGTTATTTCTGTCTGCACTTCCATTCCTTCTTCTCAGTTTCAGTCTGTATTTCAAATAACTTACAGCCTCAAACTAGATTCATGTCCACCTTTTACACCCTCCTAGTCTTTGCTCCCTCTTCCCTTTCTGTGACCAGGGCTCCCTTGCTTTTGCTTTCTTCCAGTTTTGATTTTCTTCCTTAAAGTTCTGTTCATACTTAGGCCTCGTGTTACCCTCCTTTTCTCATTGCCTCACCATAGTCCTGTGCTGTGATGGTGTGCTAGAGCCATGTCCTTTTCCTCCTGCCTTAGTCTTTTGGTTTTTCCTTAGTCACAGTTACTGTTTCCTGGAGACTCCAATCTTGTCTCTGAACTCCTTACCCTTTCTGAGTTTCCTCTGTGCATTGTCCAGACAACAGAAAGAAGGACAAAGATGTGGATAAAAGTATCTTGATTAATTGCAAGAGCTTCAAGTGAAGTAAACAGCGAATGGCAGCAGGGATGAGCTGAAGCTCTTGAGGGGTAAAATGGGTTTAATTAATGGTACTTATATAAATGGTGACTTTGGAGAAGAAGTGAAAGCTAAAAATGTGTTGCTGAAGCATATGTGAATGTGATATCTCTTGACATGCTGATCATGGAGAAGGAGGAGATGGATTGGCCTTGCTCTGTAACACCTGTACCTTTGTGACAGTGAGCCAGCAACATACCAGACTACAGACCACCATCTAAATGTGTGAATAAAGCATTGAAACTACAGCTAGAAGAATAAGCTTTATAATAAAATAAATTATGATTTTAACTGTTTGTTTCAGCCAAATACAGTTCAGATTGATTATGTATGTGCCACACCCTCTTTAAAATACTTTGTTTAGCCTTGCAATTAAAAACTTAGCTGCTTTGGCCAAGACTGGGCAACTTGGGATGTGGGGCATCAACCACCTCTCTGGGAAGCCTGTTCTGGTGTTTGACCACCCTCTCAGTAAAGAAATGCTTCCTAATGTCCAGCCTAAACCTCCCCCGGCATAGCTTTGAACCGTTCCCGCTCGTCCAATCCCTGGATACCGGAGAGAAAAGGCCGGCACCTCCTTCTTCGGGTCCCCTCCCCAGGAAACTGTAGAGAGCAGTGAGGTTGCTCCTCAGCCATCTTTTCTCCAAACTAGACAAGCCCAAAGTCCATAGTGGAAGTTCTCCATTTGACCTGCAGATATGGAAATAGTGAAATACACGGAGTCCACACACAGAATTTCTCCTTTCAGCATTATATTCTGGGTGGGTTTGCGTAGCATCTTGCAGGTAGAGCTGTACTGATGCCACCTGTGCTCCAAGCTCCAGAAGCATCAACCAGCCCTGGCAGCACAGGTGGAGTGTGAGACTGGGTGGCTGCTTAGCTGTAGTATCAGAAATCTCCTTTGTAGTTCATCCCATGGAGGTTTTGTGTCATGTTATTAATGTGTTTGAACACTTGGCTGAACTGTATTAAGTGATGTAATTCTGTTGTATGTCATATATTCTTTTTCTTCTTTCTGCCCCTGAAGGACTATGAGTCTTGCTCTAGGATTTGAGAACTGTGGAGATTTTTTTTTTTGATTTTTTTTTTTTACTTTTTGTTTTCATTGTGTACAGTCTTAAGTGATGTTTAAGAAGGAAGATTGAAGGTGCTTAGCATTTGAGGAAGAAGCTGGCAAAATTGTAGCAGTAATCCTACACAGTGGGCACCTGTACTTATGGTGAAGTTTCACTGCACTTGGGAGATAGAGTTATAAAGTCCTGGTTTACATTCTCAAACTTAATGTGATTTTTTTGGCATAGATGTAGGCATAGAGAATGTAGAATATAAGAGTTTTGACTTGAATAGATATGCTGTGGGGAAGCTGGTATAGAGATGAAAAGATATCTGTGTGCTCTTGGTATTCTGTGTTAGTCACAAGAAAATACTTCAACATTCTGTATTACTTTGTTTTTTTTTGAAGCTGACTGTTTTATGCTCAGGTATACTGTATTGCTGCAGTCTGTAGGGAGCTGATGAAGGTTTTTGTATTTGAGACTAAGTTGTTAACACAAGGATGTAACGAGGTCGTCTATAACCGTGGTAATGTTGGTTGCAGAGACTGGTGTTGCTGGTGACGTTGTTAATCTGTGACAAAACTGATCCATATAAATCGAAGGTTAATGTTATGGCTGTGAACTTGTTGAAAGGATTTTCTTTGCCCTAGCATTGACCCATCACTGTTTGTTTGGTTTGGGGTTTTTTTGGTCTGTCAGCTGCACTGTACAATCATTGGGTTGTCTGATATGTAATGAAAGATGACTTACGCTTTCTGTATGGTGAATGTTTCTGGCATGTCTCCATCTCTTCACCAGTTGCATATTGACTAGGACCAGGTAAGAAATGATTCTAGAGGGATTCTCTAGAGGAAAGCTACAGTTACAGTGACATACTTTCCATTGCTTGCAATTTATAAAAGATTGTTAGAATTCATTATGTGTGTGTTAGTGCTTTTTGATGAATTAAAAGAAAAGCAGCATTTTTTTCTCTTAGACTTTACAGTTACATGGCTATTTTAAGTGCAGTATACGGGGATATTTAAGTTTGTATTCTGTCATACTTGTACAGGCATATGTAGCTGTGGCAGGTTGATCCTGACTGGATGCCAGGTGCCCACCAAAGCTGCTCTATCACTGCCCTCCTCATCTGGACAGGGGAGAGAATATAGAACAAAAGGCTCATGGACCATAAGGACAGGGAGAGACCCCTCAGTAGTTATTGTCATGGATAAAATCGACTCAAATTGGGGAAATGAATTTAATTTGTTACCGGTCAAATCAGAATAGGATATTGAGAAATAAACCAAAATCTTAGTAACACCTTTCCCCCACCTCTCCCTTCTTCACTAATTCTCTGCCTCCTCCTCACCAGCGGCACAGGCGGACTGGGAATGGGGGCTGCAGTCAGGTCATTGCACAGTGTCTCTGCTGTGCCTTCCTCCACAGGGGAGGACTCCTCACTCTCTTTCCTTGTTCCAGCATGGGGTCCCTCCCATGGGGTGCAGTCTCTCAGGAACAGGCTGGTTCTGCGTGGATCCCCTGTGGTGTCACAAGTCCTACCAGAACACCTGCTCCAGTGGGGGCTCGCTCCTCTCTCCATGGGGTCACAGGTCCTGCCAGGAGACTGCTTGAACTTCCCATGGGGTCACAGCTGCCTTTGGGCACCTCCAGTTGCTCCAGTGGGGGGTCCTCCAGGGGCTGCAGGTGGATCTCTGTTCCACCATGGACCGTCCTGGCTGCAGGGGGGCAGCTGCCTCACCGTGGTCTGGGCAACAGGGTCATCTCTGCTTCAGTGCCTCTGCTTCTGCACTTGAACTTGGTGTCTGCACAGTTGTTCCTCTCGTATATTCTCCCTCCTCCCTCCAGCTGCAGTTACTGTTGTGCAGCAACACATTTGCACCCCCTTCTTAACTCTTATCCCAGAGGCACAACCACTTTTGCTGCTGGGCTTGGCCTTGGCCAGTGACAGGTTCATCTTGGAGCTGGTTGGTGTTTGCTCTGTCAGACACGGGGGGGAGCTTCGGGCAGCTTCTCACAGAAGCCACCCCATAGCCCCCCTGCTACCAAAACCTTGCCACACAGACCCAATATATTTGTTCCTTGATATGGTGTCAGATTTGGGATTAAGGTAAATGGTTGAAGAATTTTACCGATTAGAGCAGAAGTATTAAAGAAAAAAAAAAACAGGCTTGCAGTGAGTGCTCAGTGACAAACATAAGCAGTGCAGAGGCTGAGTTTGTGAGACCAGTTCACAGCTTTACAATGTCTTAAATCTGTTATTTTGGATATTTTAAAAGATTGTCAGTTTTGGAAGGTGTTTGGCATTTGAGTTTCTGTTTTAGGACAATATTAGGAAATCTGACTGTTTAAGCCTTTCCTGTTTTTTTTTTATGGCAAGTATGAGCTATTAGAAGTATCATCTGTGTCATATGCTGCTTAGGTATTTGAAAATATTGAAGGAAAGAGAACTTTTTATCACTGCTCACTGTTCAATATGTGTTGGAGAAATGGAATCAAGGGTCATACAGCCTATTAAAAGAAATAAATATAAAAAAATGGTCAAGTAGAATTTCATGACAGACTTGATTACAGCCATGAGTAAAATCTCCTGATTTGCTATGGGAGGTTCTCTTCTTCTTTAAGGTTTTGTGAAAAGCTAAAAAATGAAGTGTTGTAGCATGAATTCGAAAGCAATACCAGTCATATCTGAAAACATATCCTTGAGATTGGAAAAATTGAAAGGTTAAATGTTTCTAAGTCTTTAAATGCAAAATTTCAGAATGATCAAATGTCCATGTTTGAAGCTGTTGAACACATAAGGATGCCAGATTCATGAGGCTGCAACATCTGTTATTCATATAAGCTCTGTGTATGGATTCTGTAGGATGATTAACTGATTCTTCAAAAAAAATTGGTATGATAGGCCAATATTCACATAAAAAATATGTTCAGCTGCTCTGTACAAATGTGTAATGAGGAGGAAAAATCCTCACATAAAACTTGTCTCCAAAACTAGTTCTCGTGAAAGCCAGAACAAATGGCATTGAATATAAATTTTAAGCAAACCTTTTAATTTCAAGGCTACCTGACTTTTGTATGCTGCTTTGGCTACCCAGAGGGTAGTGGTGGCTTTTTTTTTTTTAATTTTCTAATTTTTTTTTAATTCTCTAGGTAAAACAGCTTTTCATGCATACCTGCAAAATCCAGCATATTCCATTGTTTGGAATGCAGCCCATGGGATAATTCAAAAGAGCAATGCTGTTAGAAGAGATGGAGAGCTGATGTTTTGTCCTCGGTCCCAAACTTGGGGTCTTCCTGCACATTTTTTCACTGTTTATTATTTAGAGCATTCCCATAGGAGAAAAAAGGGTAGGAGTGTTTGTATATGGAGTTTAAAATGGCTTCATCATTGCCACTGTCACTTCATTTAAAAAAGCCCAAAAATGCCCCAAACCAGTAGCTGGTCCCCCAAATTGACTGTAGAGGACCACCTTGAAAAGCATGATATAATTGTTGACATAGCACAATTAAAACTGAGTGTTTTTAAACATATATACTTTCTGATCCCTTTCAGACTATTTGGGATTGCTTGAAGAAGCACTAAGAATAAAATTCAGCCACCAAGATCGTATAACATATGCAGTATTAACAGAGAAAGACAAGTCTGCACTCTCACTGGAAAATTTCTAGGGATTTACAAACAAAAAAAAATTTGAAAAATATTAGTAGATGAAATCCAGAGATCTAGATTTCAAACAGAGGATTCCTTGTGCTTAATACAATTTTAATATAATAAGAAAAAGAGTAGACTTGCAGACTGGGAGGTCCACAGGCTTTTCCACTGCCTGCTATTTTTGGATATATAGTAACTTCAGTTCTTGGCAGACTAGTATACTGATACAGGGAGTAACACCATCTCTGTTCTAAAAGTAAAAGGTATATAAAAATAGAAATGCCAAGTATTAAATGTTTTATTGGAATATACAGTAATTATTATGCTGCTGGTTCTGAGTCAAGTTCAGGTTGGTGACTCCAGAACGAATCATGTTATATCTGAGCTTTTCGAAACACTGAGAAATATCCAAAATGAAGAAATAGCCAGTTTATTATGTTAACTTTTATAGGATGGGACATGGATTTACCGGGTCTAGGATAGACTGGAAAGGGACTTAATCCTTAAAACTTCCATATCCAAGAGTGGTACCATTAAAGTCTGTGGCAGAATGCAGGCAGAGCATCAAAGACTGTGGTTATGTAGTGAACTGCTTCTGTTGTGATTGAATAGCTGATACTAACCAGTGCTATGAGGGAAATGGCCAAAAATGGTTAAAATTGTTGCTTTAATGGTTTTGGTTTTATACTCAAACTAAAAAATTATAACCTGATTTAATAAGGTTAGTTTATACGATCGTTTTGACTCTAATGATTACATAAGAATAACTCCCATGAGAGAATATTTGGATACAGGGGAAATATATACTGCTTGTGGTGTAGCCAGTTATAGTCTTTATTAGAAATTAATGACTGTGCCAAATTTTGGACAGCAAGTGATATTTCAGTTCACTTCTTAACTTTTAATGAGAGGTAAGTTCTAATAAATTGGGCCCACAGCTGAGGTCATTGGGATTAATTCTGACTTCTCCCATATATAGTTGTGAACAGTCACTCTTTTCCCCAAAGTTCACCAGTGATGCTGCATTTTGTACTCGTTTACATGCACATGGGTTTCCCTCCCCCAGGTTGTAGGCAGAAAATATAATTTTGAATTATGCTTTTTCAAATAGGGAGTTATAGTATACTGCTGTCTGATATTTCAGATTTATCTCGTTCCCTGTGCAAATTATGGTTAATGTTAGTTTTTAATTATGAGCATTATTTTTACTTCTCGTTTCCTTCATCCTTGTTAGAGAAAAAGTTTAGTCTGAGAGATGGAAGGGAAAGAAGTTGGTAATTTTAATTAGTAGAGGAGAAACACATAAAAAGCTGGTTAAGGAAATAGCAGAGTAAAAATTTTTTTGAAAATACTTCTGGAGAAGAATGAAATGCTGACCTTGTTCAATGCATTAGGATTAAATGCCAAATCACTAATGTTCTCCCTGTAATGCTTCTGGTTTTAGCAAAACTCACATTAGAAACAATGGTGACAGTATAGATTGGCCTTGAGGGAAAAGTTATGAACTCTTGCATTTTGGGAAATGTCTGTGCAAATGTCTGTCATTGTGTCCTTCCTCTCCCCACCCTCAGCTTTGTTTGTTTGTTTTAAAGTACATTCTTAACTCCCTGGGAATTATTTTCTGTATATAACAGAACAGCGGGATTGAAAGTTGGCTTGGGAGACAACTTTCCTTAGTTGCCTGTTAATTTTGTTTTGACTAACTGGACCCCATGTGGTGCTGAGTCGTCCAAAAGCATCTAAGGCTACAGTTCCCATTTTGAGGATGTTGTCTTTGTCCTCACCTTACCTCCTTCCAGCCTGGTTGTGGAAGGTTCTTTCCTTGCTTGGGGTTGTTGGAGGAATCGTTGTATCATGTCGCTGGTCACTGAACTCTTTCCTGACTGTGGTTGTCCATAAAACCAACACTTCTTGTGAGTTCTTGCTTTGTCATCCTGCCACAGATAAGGGTAACGTTTGTGGAAGTTTGTGGAGCATATGATGATATGCTCCACATACATTAGGATGACCTCTGGAGGAGAAAGGTGGGCTAGGGGCAGAATGGTGGAGCTCGAGGGGTCTGAAAGGCAGAGAGAGACAGTGGAAAAGAAAGACAATAGAAAGTGAGCAGGCATAGCTGGAAGTAAATGGAAGGATGTATGATGGAGAAGAGACAGTCTAAGATTAGAGGTAGAAATATGGGTTAAAAATAAAAAATAAAAAGAATGAATATCAGGAAATGATATGGAGGTTATGATGCAATACATCTAAATAGGAAAGAAAGGATGGGAAATGGAAGAAGGAAGAACGAAGCTGAAAATATTTTCAGGTTAGTGAATTTAATTGATGCATTTAGGCTTTTTACTGTTTCTCTGAGTTCTTTATCAAAGATTTTGGAGCAAGAGGAGCTCATTATTTTTAGTACTTTGATACGCTGACATTGCTACAATCTTTGGGCTCTGTATTTATGTATGTTGAAATATAATCTCTTGCTTGGGACAGAAATGAACATAAAAATAAACATACTCAAAAGAATATCAGTGTGATTTGTTAAGAGATTTAACTGTTGGGGTTTATTTCCCCAGGTATTAGCAGTGAGGCCAAAATAAAGCTGATTTCCCTGGAAGTTAGTTACTTTAAAGGTCTAATTATCCTCCTCCTCTGCTTTTTTAAAATAGAACAAGTTTGGTGGATAGCAGCTGAGAGAAGGACTTAGCTTGACTCTTCTCACCATCCTGCTGTTCTCATTTTCTGTGTGTGTAGTTTGTCCTGCTTCTTCACTTGCAAAGAGAGGGATGTTCTTGCACATTTGAAAAGTAACTTCTTTTATCTTCTGCTTAATCGAGACTTGAACTGAGGAGTTTTCTTCTCTCTGACAATTATCAAACCATTTTTTATTAATTTTGAATCATTCTGAATCAAGTTGCTTTGAACTCTGAAGTGTATTCAAATAAAATGAGTAGATGCTGTTATTTAGGATGCTAATTATGCTTCACATATGTGATCAGCAAAAAAAAGTTTAATTCTAATCTCAGGGAACAGCTATTTAAAAACATAAAGGTTTTACAACTTCTCACAAAAATCAGTTACTTATCATTACTTTCAATGAATAGTACTCCCATCTGTGTTTTTGTTAATTGAGGCTGGTTTTGGTCATCAGGGTTAGTTCTTGCTGTAATGCTGAGCTGATTACTTGTGATTTTTGGTAATGAGTGGATTAAGTTTTTCTGTGTTTCACTGTGGACAAAATGATATAATTTTTCAGTGAAAGATTAGGTAATTATGTGCTCTGTCTTTGAAACTTCAGTCCAACTATACTTGAAAATATTTTTCAGACTGGAAATAATAAAACCTGGCACAATAGCTTCAGCTGTGAGAGCAATTAAAGGGTGAAAATTGGAGGTATGAATCATTTCCAGCAATTTAAGGAAACTGTTCTTTACTGTTGAAAATATTACTGTGATATAATTGTATAGAATGTTAAATGATGGACACTTTCTTGAAAATGTAAGTTTCCTGACTTCGTGGTGGCGTGTCAAAGCTTTCTGTCTGCCAAAAGTGACATTTTATAGTGATCAGGTGTTTGTTGTCCCTTTTTATCTTTTCATTCTGACTCTGCCTTCCCTTTTGATAGAGGGTGGTGAGAGCTGTAGAAGAGCAGATGTGTTTCATCTGCTCAAATTTACATCTATTCCATTTCCATAGGTATTGTCCAGCATTTGAAAAACAAACAAAACAAAACCCAGATACAATTAAATGTAATCCAGATTCCTTTCAGTCTTTGCTTTTCCATTATTAATGGATTGCTTGACATTTCCTTTTGGATATTTCCTTTTTTTGGTTGACTTTTAAACGGTTTTGAATGTGGATGTAATCTCACTGATTCTAAACTGAATATTTCATTTCTGCAGTACAGGATGCAACTTACTGGTGCTTCCCACCTCTCCATGTCTCAGCTGGGTAGGAATTGTGAAATGGGTTTCAAGTGAATATTGGTGGAGGTTCTGTGAGGATATCTGGAAGCTCTTAAATATTATGTTGGTTTATGGTTGAAAATAAGAGAAGGGGTCTTGGTTTAATTCCTAAATTTATTAGACCTCTAATATGAAGTATTATTCTGATATTCTCATTAAATTCTAATGTGATCATTCAGTGATTTTTTTATTTTTTAATGGGGGGGGGGGGGGGGAAAGGCCTCCAGGGTTTTTTTTCTGGCTCTTACTCTTTGGGGAAAAGGAAGGAACACATTGTGTGAGCTGTAGAAGAACATAGTGCTCACTCTTAGGACACTTTATGTGTAATGGAAGGCATGTTATACAATGTATCTATCTTTTTTATTACCAGTGCACTATTTAAAAAGAAGCAGTGATAGCAAGCTGACATGTGAAAGACAAACATGTAATGGTGATGAAAACCATTTAATGATTAGTAGAGAAACAAATATTTATTGAAAATAAAAACCATGTCTAAAGGCTCTAATGTTGACTTATGGAAACACTCCCATGTTGTGGTATTTGCAGTGCTGTATGTCCTGTACAGTAGATATTGTTCAAAATTGCTTGGGAACTGGAGCTTGCAGTTGTGAGCTTGGAATGTCCTGCAGATAATTAAGTTGTGGTCAGGCCTTAGAAAAATAAAAAGTTCTCGAACTATGATTTTATAAACATGCTACAATAACATTTCTTTATATTTAACAGTTTCTTATAGAAAGCCGATACTCTCACAAGGCATTGACGAAAGGTAAAACATCAAGAAAGAAAAAAATATTAAATTAAAACTTCACTTAGGATGTTGACAGTTGGCTTGTAATATTAAACAGCTGTGTGTGTTCCTGAGATATTCTTTCAGAACCTTGTTGCATGCTAGTTTTCATGTGACAGCTACAAATTTTTGATTCATTTAAAATTCTACTTTCTTCAGCTGTCTTTGTTATATGTTATTTTCTTTGGGTCGACTCAGCTGGCCAGTGTGATGCATACTGTGGTTTCTGCTGTGATATTCATGGGAAGACATTGCTTTATGAGGGCTTAAATTGAGGCATGGCTCATTCACCCATATAGAAAATTATTAAATGTATGCAAAGATTCTTGACTTAACATTACCTTTGCATGTGTAAGCAGGGTAGTTACTGATTCTGGTTGTGAATGTGATAGGGCATAATTCGACCTCTTTGACTCTTAGGAAATATTGCACATAGAAGTCAATACCAAAAAAAAGAACTGAAGTTTTTAAAAGATGTAAGTTTAACAAAGCATAGAGGGAATTATAAATTAAAGGAAAAGTGTGTGGCACTACTAAAATGACAAAATGTTGTGTCCAGTTCTGATGTCAGCCTTTTTATGAAATGTGATAGTGGTGGGAGGTTGCTTTGTCGTTCTGGTTTTTTGGGGGTTTTTTTTGTAATAGAAAGAGCTACACAGATGATCTAAAGTCTGAAAAATCTACTTTGTGGTGAGAAATCCTTTAATCTTATTTTGTTAGGGTACACGATCACAAGAAAAAAAAGTGTCTGATTTCTGCATGGATCTTATGAAGAAGCAAAGTAAGATACAGTGCCACAAGTAGCACACATTATTTGAGGTGTGACTCAGCTGATCCTTCATTTGGTAGATTATGCATCATTTGAAGTATCTTAAGTCAAGTGCATGTATTTCAAAATACATACGGTACTCAACAAGTAATGCAGGAGTTAACGCCTAAGGATGGATCAGGAATTCCTTTTTACATGTGGGACACTGCTTCATACCAAAGCAAGGAATTGAATAGTGGTTTTTCAGATCCCAGACTACTGCTCCAGTGACCTGTGACTCTGATCAGTCTGACCTTGGACTGCGAACGTATGAATGTTCTCTCTTCGTTTTTAAAAATAAAAGAACATATAGGAAACAACATGCTAAAGTTGTTATTCTGAAATAA
The DNA here is from genome assembly GCF_003945725.1 of Corapipo altera. Taxonomy (NCBI): domain Eukaryota; kingdom Metazoa; phylum Chordata; class Aves; order Passeriformes; family Pipridae; genus Corapipo; species Corapipo altera. The sequence goes on from NW_020884886.1 coordinate 4,201,493, forward strand.
AATAGCCATATTAGACTTCACAGGCTGCTTAATCTACCACAGAAGTTTGTTGCTGTGAAATGAGCAACCACTTTTTAATGTTGGGGGTTTTTTTGTCTGATTTCTTCCTCACAAATTTCAGAGGACGAATTATGTATAAAGATGGTTAAGTGATTTTTTTTTTTTTAAAAGTGAAGAAATCAGTAATGGACATGAGGTGTTCATTGGTTAAATAATTCTACATTGCTGTAGTCTGCATACCGACTCTGTTTCACATATATGAATTGGATATCTCCTTTCTTTGTTTTTTAAAGATTTGTGTAAAGACACAGTAAGTGAGAGTAGCTTATTGTAAGAATACATTTTATTTTTCTTGATGATGTTGTTTCCAGTTCCTAAGATTTTTAGCTTGTTGTAAAATCCCTTAAAGTGTAGATGGGAAATACTGATGAATACTGTTCATACTTACGAATACTGATGGGAAATACTGTTTCTTATGGTTCTAAATATGATATAAGGAACTGTACAGCAAATACAGGAAAATCCTTATTTGAGATAGTGAAAATGTGATGGAGAAGAAAAAAAGAAAAAATATCAGAGTTAATTAGTTGTTCTAAAATGTGACCTAGTGTAACTTCTTATATCCTGTTTATTTTCTGCCATGTTACAGCATGCAGAATTCATGGTGCTGTGGCCTGGCTATTTAGCTATATTAGCTTCACAATTTATTGTCTAAAAATTACAGTAGTTTCAGGAGCAGTTTGTGGGTTCACACAAAACACTTGAAATACTTATAATTTTATTTTGTAAGAAAAATAAGACATTTTTTGAAGCAAATTTATTTTTTTGCTTACAGTGAAGAAGCAGCCTTTTTTATAGAGATCTTAAATAAAAATCAAGATTTATTGAATTAAGCATACACACCCCATGTAAATTCTAATATGAGTATTATTTCAATTTTAAAGAAATAAATTTAAAAGCATCCATTATAGATGTGGGAAGGAAGATAGGGCAAATATTACACGGATTTTATCTTTTGAGTAAAATTGCATGCTTGTTTCATTTGTTTATACATGGTTGTTACAAAAACCCATCGTCTGTTTATTGAACTGTTTTGAATAAACTGATTTATATCAATCAATTCTTAAAATGCAGTGGAAGAAGTCTTTTCTTTCAGTGAGACTTATAAGTTGTGGTAGGAATTCTGTGCAGCCTGATGATGATGATGGACTTGATCTTCTGTCTGAGCAGGCATACAAATAACTCTGTTACTTTATTGCATCTTTCTGCTGGGGCTTTGTGGTGGTTGGTTCTGCCTTCAGGTTATGTCCCTTCTGTGGAGGACTTTGAAATGATATGAATAAAGTGTTAATCATGGAAACTACATGAGAACTTGCTTTTTCATTAGCCTACTTGGAGACAGAGGGAGATTATATTAGCATAGTTCCAATTATCCTTATTACCGGTGCTTGAATACTGAGTCTCTGTCAGAACAACTCTAGAGATGTCTGATCCTACAAAGATAACTTTTTTGACTGAGTCTGAGACTTTGCTGGTGAGATATTGTTGTTGATTAAACACAAATGTGATGTAACAAAAAAAAATACTTTCCTACTGGAATTTTATAAGCAAGATGATTTTTGTAATACAAATAAACTGAAACTCTCGAATAGTAAGTTTGGAATTAAGTTTCCTACAATTTTAAGACTATGAACTGAACTATTATATTGCCTTCTGATTGCATGGTGTGTTTTCTGCTTTGAATTGCTATTATGGTATCTCTGAGAGTCTCTAAGTGAGAGCAGAGCTAGATACCCTTTGCAGAGCATTTGAACTGTTAACTAAGCAAAATGAAATCCTGGTTGTACTGAAACAGGCTGCAGAGTTACAGTTGATTTAATTGAAGAAAATACTTTGCAAAAAATTCTTAGGAGAATGAGAGTTTAGTGCTCATTTATTGTTTGTTCCCCATTTGACCTTGAGAGAGAGTGAAGATGAAGGTTCAAGTCAGAGCTTATGGAAAATGAAGTTTTCTCAAGTGCTGTTTAGGATTTTTTAATTAAGATATGTTTCTCTTTTTTTTTTTTGTTTTGCAAAAAGTAAACTGATTTAGTTAGAACTATTTAAACATTGTTCAATTGAGTCCTAAGAGAACATTTTCCAAATGGGAAGGAATTATGAATAAGGACATTTCTAATTTGTGTTACTTATTTGTATTTCCAAAGATATTCTGTACCCTAAATGATAATAATTCTACAAATATTTATGCATAACAGTTGTTGAGTAAAACTTGCAATTTTCTAAAAAAGTGTAGTTTTGAAAATCTGTATGAGTTGTAGCAATTAACCTACATGCACATTTATAATTCTAGAAAATGGACAGCATATTACATTCAAAGACTGGATCTGATAGATCCAAATTGCTTAAAACATCAGTTATTGAAGATGTCCCCCTGGGACTTTGAGAAACCATTTAACAGATGAAAGTACATTTTGAAAAGTTTGACCTTACAGGCAATCATAAAATGAATCAAAACAGTTCTTTCCTCCCCTGAAATGTACAGAGCCCATCTGTATCTAATCCAGTAATTATAGACTGAGTTCAATTACCTTTTCAAACTTAGAGCAGACTGGAGACTAGGCAGTGAACAAACATAGGGTTTTGTCTAGACCTCAATTGACCACAGTCTAAAACTTGAATTTACATCTAATTTTATTTTTAATGTCGTTTGATAGTTTTTAAAGGATTTCTTTTGCTACCTAGTTGCTAGATCATGATGGTTGTTACTTGTTGACTTAGTGTTTATGGCTACATTTTTATCCCGGTGAGGTTAATAAAATAGGTCTGAGTCCTAATGGTTTACTGGATAAATAATTTTAAATTTTAAAAAGTGGGTTAAACAGCTATTTTGAATATTTAATATTGCTACAATGAAATTATGAAAGAATCTGAACAAAATTATGTAATTTAATGTCTGTGCTCAAATCTGTATTTTTAATGTTCTGATTAAAACACCCACCTTTGAAGTTTTTTGCTCTTTTAGAAAAATGAACCCCAGACTACCCAACTGCAATATTACTGGTAGTTGACACAGATTAGAAACTATGCTGAAAATAGACTTTCAACTATTTTATTAATTTATTTCAGTTAGAGCAAATAAACTATCCATTCAGCCCTATGGACAGTGTTCAAGAATACAGCTACAGTTAGTAAAGGTTATCACTTAGACCACTAACTTGAAGCCCAGGCATCTTTTGATAATATCCTACAAGCAAAACAAACCACATAGTATTTATCTAGCTGGGAAGTATCCTGTGCTGCATTCACTGTCTGACATAACATTGCCAACATGATGATGCTCTTATTCCTCATGTGACAGTTATGTGCAGCCTTCTCTGGACAAGTGTTCTCTGCACCAAAGGCGTGTGTAGTTTGCAGGAAGCAGCCCCAGTGCACAAGACTTTGGTTGTTGCAGCAGCACAGTTCCTGTCTCTTGGGCAGCAGTGGAGGAGCAACGACTAAGGACAGAATAAACACTTTATTTTTAACTTTTTAATTGTACCTTGTGCTTTTGATGGAATGGCGTCTCCTGGCAAGTGAAGGCTATGGTAATTGGTGCATTTAGTTTAACTCACTGATTCTTAATAGTAAATCAGTATTTTGTAGCAGTTGCTGTAGTTAGTTAAGAACGTGGTTCATGATGACTTCCAAATCAACACGTATTTGATGAATAAGGCACACTGTTGCAATGAGTAGTAAATTTGACATGACAAGCAGGAGTCTTTTGATGTTTAATTGGTTTTTCTTGTAACACTTGTGGAAAAAAAAGGATCTAATGAATGTTACGTTGACTGTAAAGCTGTAGGCCCAAGAGATTGCATGGAATGTGTTTTGTCTTTATATTTTGTAAACATGGGAAAAGTTCTCTACTATTTGTCTTCTGGGGTTTTTTTGGCTTTGTTTGTTTGATTTTGCTTTTTAGTATGTTGTAGTTTTCTGAATGAATTATACTATTTTGAGAAGGTAATCCATATATAAAACTATTTTTGTAATCATAATTTTAAAGCAAAATTTGTAGTAGTGTAAGACCAGAAAATGTAGTAGTTCTTGCTATGTAACATCAGTGGTTTTTTTCCTCTCAAAAAGGAAGGACTGCCGTGCACTGAGAAGTCAGGAAATTCAATTTTCAGTTGCAGTCCTTTCATCACAATCCTATTTACAGAACCACTCAGGACTTTTTTTTCTCCCTGCCTTAACTCCACATCGGGAGCCAAGAAGACCTTTCAGCTGTTGCAAATGGCGAATGTCATAATCTGTTGTACAATTGTATTTGGTTTAGTAGATTTGTCATAGAAGATGCTGTCTAAACACATTGAACACTTCCAGCAAGCCCCCTATCACTTTTTTCCCTCCTCCTTACCATAATGTCCATAAGAAATAGAATTTGCCTAGAAATTCTAGTAAAACCTGTGCTGCCATTCAACGTACCATCAGACTTTGTAATTGAAGGTAGGGATGGTTGATACAAGTTCCTGAATTTTTAATAAAATTGTATTATAGTTCATAAGGCTACTACATCCAGGATGCTGGATCGGTTTTTTGGGCTCTGTTTCATTTTATAGGGCTTCAGTGTAGTACAGAACTTCAGAAATGAAAGCATTTTAGTGTAACAGCTAAACTGAGTGTGTTCTGAGAGTAAACTGATGCTGTACCTGTAGTCTGCACGTTACCTGAAAGGAGAAGTCTAGATTTTGCACTGTGTTTACTCTGACCTAGATAATTCTAGTTCTAAGGTGTAGTGACACTCCTGATCACAAATTCAAAGGCTACTAACAGTAACCTTTTAAGAGTTATGCCTCCTTCAATAGACAAAAATTGTTTTACAGGTGAAATGACTGTTTCTTAGTCTGTCTCAAGATTTTTCATGACCACATCAACTGTTTGTCCCAAGTGAAGGTTGGTTGGTTTGATTCCACCTCTTTGCTCATTAGGAAAAGGACTTTTCTTTTGTGACTGTTGCAACAAACTACTGAATTTCAGTTAGTTGCCTGCAGTTGACACTGCCTAGTAGATTTTCTGCTGTGTGCTTTGCATACGCTTTATATTTGTACTGTAAGAGAAAAATGGTATTGCTTTCAAAAACCAAACAAACCAACCCTGTGTTTTTTGTTTAATGGAAAGGGAAATTTTAAAAGTGAAAGTGTTTGTTCTTTGTGCTTCAGTGAGTATTTGTGTGTTGGCTGTTTTCAAACCGGATAACTTCAGTCAGCTCTTATAATTGTACATGTCCACTGCCTCAGAGCACACGCTCCAAACCAGGCATAGAGCACGTATCTTATAACTGCCTCTGCTCAAGTAAATGCCTTTAATTTTACTTGTAGGATCACCTTTAAATCTAAAGGGAATATTAACTATATTATTATCTCTGAAATAGACTTCGGAAAAAAATTGTGGTTCTTCAGGAGTCACCCCATTTTCTCCTGTTTCACTTATTTAAAAGAAGTAGCTTTCTTTTTCCTTTTCATTTGTTCCTTCCAACTCTTACTTTTTTTGACAGTGTGTGCTTTTATTTCTGGCTCTGTGTATTGGATTTTGTCATAGTTCTCTGTTGGAATCTTTCACAATTTTAGTGTCACTGATTACTTATTTTTGGTGTTTATTTATCATTTAAGTCCTTTGTTACAATATTTATTTCCTAATTTTCGACTGATTTTCTCTACGTTACAGAATTAGTAGACACTCGTTTATTTAAATGGTAAGAAATCATTAACTACATGTAGGATAATTTGGTTTCCCACAAATATCTAGTCAGTTGTTTTACTTTCTTTCTGCAGCAGAAGGCAGACTTATTCTTCTTGTTGCTGTCTAATTTATTGTATAAGACAAAGAAATTAAAAGTGCAGTCTATGTGAAGCCTAATCTGTGTAAATAATTTTCCCTTTTTTTTTGCCTATCTTGTCCAGCTCTTATTAGACTTTTTCCTTTTCTTGACTTCCTTAGTATCATGTTAGTATTAATAATGGCTACTAATTAAGCAATAAAAAGATGCATGCAGTCATTAAAGCTATGCTTTTATTTTCTAAAGTGCAAATTCCTCAAATCAGTTTAAATAAAAGCAAAATCATCTTTAGTTATTTAAACTTCATAAAAAGTCACGGTTCAGCTAATTTGAGACAGTGCAACTAGACAGAATGAAACAAAGTTACATGAGCAAAACTTTCTGTTTGGACAACAGGTTTTATTTTCCTTCCCTTTGTTTTTCTATCCATAGTCATTTTTGTCTTTTCCATGCTCACTGACGCTGTAGTCAGACAGACACTTGATTTCCTTATTGCAGGAACAAAATTTGAATCGTTGTGAAGGGAATTGAAGAACATACGGGACAAAAAAGAAAAAAATACCTTCCAACTGGTTTAGATATCCTGAGTTAAAAGTATTTGCACCACTGCTATACATTGTGTTCAACAATATGCTTTTCTATTGGTATGACATAAGAGCTGCAGGCATTTGAAATTGTTGTGTGTTTCTGTGGAGAAAAACTGTAATTTTGGGGATTATCTGGTTCTAATGCTGGTGTGCCAAGAAATAAAATGTGCTATTAAAACATGAGGTCAGGTTAATCCTTTCTTTGCTAGCATATATGGAGCATACAGTGTTTTTAGGCTGCTTTGAACAGTTTCAAGGAGAATATTTTACATCCTAAGAGATTTATTAATTGGTTTGGAGGTTTTTTTCTTTCCCCATTAAGTGTGAGGTTTTAGGGTGTTTTTTGGTTTTGTTTTGTTTGTTTGTTTGTTTGTTTGTTTTTGTTTTATTTATTACACCAAATAAGGGTCCTATTCTTCCAAGTCCATGCGAGCTCTTGTGTCTCTGATGTGTCTTTCATTTGCACTGAAATTATAATTATTGCTTTTATCTTGGGTGTCGCTTACAATGTTTTGTGGATTTTCATTCTTTACCTCAGGCCGTGTCCTTCTGCCTCTGTTTTTATTCCCTCTTCCACCTTCAATTCTTACCTTCCCACACTTTTCAGTGTTTCTTTTATTTTTCACCCCTGTGCCACAGTGAATTTTACCAATTCCTGTTCCATCTACTCATACAGTCAGATATCTGCTTGACATTTACCACATAATTTTGACCAATCCCTGTGTGGTAAATTCTCTTCCCAGTATTAAGTTTTTGTGTTCTTATTGTGATTCATAGTCTTAACATTTTCATCTTACAGTTTCTAGTGAGATAGCTCCTCAGCAAGGAGGTACCTCCTGTTGACCTTCCTCTCTTCCAAAGTTCATGCCAGTGCATGAGCAGAATATTGAAATACTGATGAAATGTGTTCCAGTAATACTGATTCATGTGTAATGCAGAGCAGAACTGTGGAGCAGTTGTATGACATCTGTTAAATCAGGTGTTTGTAGGTCACATAGAAACTGGAAAATGTAGTTTTAGTTCTGTCCTTGACATGAGAGACTGTTCACATAATTTATGTGAGAGCTGTGAAACATTCTGTGGCAAACTGCAGTAGCATTTTACTCTAACCTTGAGTGAAAATTGTGTACAAACCAGTATCCATCTCACAAGAGATACTCCAGTTTCTCCATCTGCTTGTCTGCTGAAACACAAGTGTTTTCTATCCAGTTGTTCTTTTATTTCCCCACACAATGCAGGAGCATTTAGCTACTGCAGCCTAACCTGGCCAATTTAGTTGTTATGGCAAAAGACACAGAGGTAACGTTGATTTCTTCTTTGTGGACAGGCTGGTGAGATACAGTGAAACTGCTTGATGGACACTGAATCTTAACACAAAGCTTCTTAATAACTCCTATGGCTTAATCTGTTAACTTGTCAATGGTTGGTACGTGTTTACTTGTTGACACAGTGGTGTTTTAGTTCCTTGACAGTTCCTTCTTGCCCTACATGCTATAGCAATGCCCATATATAGATTAGCAGTACGCTGTGAAAAGCAAGATCTCTGAAAATGGTAATATCTTTGAAATGTTCGTGTGCCACAAGCTATGAAAAACTGTGATGTTGCCTATGAAATATATCTTAAAAAATTGGACAAAGCAAAGTAGTTCCTATTTTATTCTTTCTACCAGAGTGTTTCAAGTAAAATATGAACTCAAATTCATTTGGCAAAATAGTGGTTTAAGATTTTTGTCTTTTGAAGCTCTTCTCTTGGTTAGAGTTTCCAGAATAAGGACGACCTCTTTCATCACACTGGTAGTTAATGTGATCTTGTCTCAGCGTGCTTAGGTGCTGGATAGCTGACACGTGCTCTCACTGCCAAGTGTTTGTGAACAGGAATCTGTCAATAAGCATGTGTCAATGTGCGTTTCATGATCTTGCTTCCTAAGATTGTCTCACAGCTGGCTGGGCACTTAGTAATTTCATTCCTGCATTCCTTTTGGGAGCAGCCATGAAGATAACACTGTAGTTTGCAGCGCTCTCTTCTTGGAGGCCTTTGGAGGTGACTGCTGTCTGAAACCTCAGACTTCATGCAGCAGTATACAGTGGTGGTATGTCTCAATGCAGATACTCTCTGCTTTTATCTCAGCCAACTCTTTATTTCCTCTTCTTGTGTCTCTTGATTTTGCCTTAATTTTTTTTATTTGTCTCTGTGTTCTCTCCCTATTTACACATTGTATATTTTCTTTTCTGTATGTGAGTACCATCAAAAAGCTACCTGCTACATGAAGTTGTGGGTTCCCATGAATTTGAGACTTTCTAGGGATAGATACAATGCTTTCAGAAATGAGTAATACATTGCAGGAAACAGGTGAGTTAACCAGGAGACAAGAATGGACTGTTGTATTTTGAGTTGTCATGTATGGCCTTGCAAGGTTCACTTCACTGAGTCTCTTCTTCCCCATTTGTATTACAAGCCAAGGCTTGTTATGTCCATGTGAGCCTTGGTTTGGGTGAGTCTCCGAGATTGTTCTCTTTTACATACTGAGAGGTAAGAAGAGGGGACCAGAAGCTTATGTCTCTCAAAGACTTTAGATTTGGTACTCTGGCTTATGAACAGTTACTGTCTTATTAGAAACTTATGGCTTTTAAGCAGTTTAATTCTCTTTCTCTTCTTTGGTAATATACATGTCATTGTACAATAGACAGAATAATTGGGTTTAGACTACAGAATTCAAAGTTTAGCTTCCTAATTGTAAATAAGACTGAACTTTTTTATTTTTCTAATATGGTCTGATAATTTCCTGTCGATGTGATCAAGGGAGGCTTAGAAGGTGGCCTTATATACAGGTAATATAACAGCTGCAAGTGCCACAAAACAGTTCATCATAATACATAAAGGAATTAGAGAAATTATCTATTAGGTTGTATTTCTTTTGATAACATTTCCTTCTACTGTATACTTCAATATTTTTTACAACTTCTGTAAAATTTTTGTGGCTGTTACAGATGTTCTCACAGGAAACTATTTCAATCTATTGTGAATTTTTTTCTATGTTTTGCACTCTGTCTTTTGTTTTGATGTTATATTGTGAAGCATATGAGTGTTTCCTCACGTGAACTTCAAGTTCTTTTCCTTGCTTTTTGAAAATACAGTAAATGTTACAACTCTTTTAACTCTTACATAAGCGACCTATAAATACTTAATTATTTAAACCTTGAAGTTCTTCATGCATTATGATTGTTGTTGAGGGTCAGTATGCTGGAATGTTTCATGCAAACTTGTAAATACTTAGTCTATGGGAACCCCTGTTTTGTTCTGAACATAATGTCATTTTTTTTAGCTATGCTGACAAATAAAACTGTTTCTCAGTTTGTGCTTTTTTATTCTCTGCTATTCCCAAACTTTTTACCTGAGAAACTCTCAAAAATTTTTCTACTGTCTTCTTGTTCACCTCACGTTGTAGCAGTTTCTCATGATTGCTCTTATCATTAAAAATGTTTTGTATATTTAACTGCGGCTTTTTAAATCTGTAAAGTCCGTAACCTTTTTTTTTACTGATTGACATCTATATCAAGTAAAATTAAAATACTCAGAAATCTGAATACTTTGTTCAGATTGGTTAAATGAGTATGATTAAGTTGTAAGAAGTAGCCCATCAAGTAAAATCTTAAGACTGCATACAAAGCTGTCTGTTGAAATAAAAAAGCAGAAACCCAACTTTCGTTTGCAATAGCACTGTTCTGATTTTCATTAAATAAATTATGTTTTACTCTATTTTGTTTAAACTCAAGATTAATTTCTATGGTTACAGCGGATATAAATCTCAAGATTGCCTTTAAAAGGGATTGTTTACTCAGAACAGGACTGACAGTCTCTCCTTAAGAGAAGCTATTACTTAATTTTATTTTTGTAAGTTTAAATGCTTAAAAAATATTTGTAATGATACCCCAAAGGCATCATAAAAATGTAAAAATAATTATACTCTAAAATTACCAAAATTACAGGAAGTGAACATTTAAAAAATCCTTCTGAGATTCATGGCTGAGAAAAAGTGAGAAGGGAAAAGTGCTTTACTTCACAACTTGAAATCTTGTCAGGAGTTTCTGCTTTCAATGATTAAAAATATATTTTTGAATTGTCAGCATTACTCAGATGCGAAAGAATAGCGTTGATTTCCCTTTTAATTACAGCTAAATCTTCCTTCTCACAAATTCAGCAAGCACTTTCTTGGGAGAAAGTTCTGTGTGGCTACCTACTGGATTTTTTTCAAGTAGGAATTCCTCTTCCCCATGGTAGAGGCATTTTTTTCACAGGCAAACCAGCTGGCAAATACCCCAGGGCAGATCAAAACCAGCATGAATAGCATCTTGTGATGAACTAATTCTGGAGTCCTGAGATTTTTTCCAGACACTTCATCTGATACCTTGGGAAGCTAATGGTCATTTGGTAGTTAACTTAATGGAAATATGAAAGAGTGATGTGCTCTATAAGGAAGGGATTATTCTCTTGGACTTTGGTCATGTCAGAAGATTCTGGAGTGGGGACAGAGTAAGGTGCTTTTGTTCTGTGATGCTTTTAGTCCCACTTCTGCTCTGATAAACTTCTTGCCCTTGCTGTAGAGTTGAGAACCTGTTATGGTTTGCCTTATTTAGCATTGTATAAGACACTTCTATTTCTTAGAAAGTGACAGGGTGAATGGAATGGGATAATATTATAAGAGTGGATTTCAGACTGACTGTTAGTGTCCCTATTTGGTCCTATTAGAAGGTCTATCCTTTTTCTTTGCTGTTATTTTTTTCCTTACCTCAGTTTGCTGTTATAAGGACCAGTGGATCTCCAGGTATGGAGGAGGGATTTTTTTGCATAATTCTACTTCCTAGGTGCAAAGGAGTAGTGGCCTGCTTAGAAAAAGGACCAAAGCAGACCATTTGAAGTGAGGTGGCACAGAGAAGATCCATGTGCCTGATTGAGAAACTCTGGATTTACTGAATGTGAACAGCCTCTATCAGTGCGTCACTCCACATCAGCTGTGTAAGGAATTACGGTTACCAGGGCCCAGTAAGTTCCTCCCATTTAGGGCAGAGGATCCAGGTCTTGGTTTCCTGTTCCGTGAGAAGAGGGGGCAAAAAGGACCCTTTGTTTTAATTTTTCTGAGGATACCATAAAGCACTTGGATTAAAATCTTAATGTGTACAGAATTAGTTTATTTCCACTATGTTTATTTACTGCTTTTGTGCCTGATCTCTACATGTTTTTTACATAAGGATTCATAAACATGTTTTTTTACATAAGTGTTCATAAACATTCTCATTTCTGACTGGGTGTTTTCTTGGTCCAGTCCAGTGTTTTAGTGGGGGAAAGACTTTCTTGTTGTAAGTGCTAGAGCAACCACTAAAGTAATGTTTAATACACATAATATAAATGAAGATGTTGAAACATAATAAAAGGATTTTTTTGCACTAAGAACATTGTTGTACTGATGAGGAAAATCCAGAAAAATACTTGGACACCGAAACAAAATGGTGCTTGTCCCTCTGAATCGTGTCTGACAGGGTGGTAGGATTTTCAGACAGAATGAGTGCTGTGACAGTTGGTGCTCTGTCAGTGTAGAGGTGCATGAGTGTAAATACTCCAAAGATGTGGAGTTTGGAGTGGGAATGGCCTGGCAGAGCAGCCTGAGGGAGGCTCTGCTCCGGCCGCGGCTCCACTGCGGCGGCAGCACAGCTCCTGCCACGGGCTCAGCTGCTCCACTGGCCTGTGATGGTTTATGCTGAGGCAGATTCACCTTAGTCCACACGTGAAGCACATGCACGTGTAGCTCTCTGAATTGCACTGCAAAAACTTGGATTCTGAATTTCATAGTGATGGTCAGAAAGAGTAACCTTTTATTACTGTGTATCTGTTAAATGAGACTAGAAATCTCTCTCTATATTGTAAAACATCTTTAAGTCCAGAAAACATACTAAATGAGTTCAGACTGTGAGAACAAGGGACAAGAAAAATACTGCTTACAGAAAAACACAACTTTGAATGCAGTTACTGAAAACTTGTAAATGGAGCATTTTGAACAGCAATGGTAAAGGCCAATTATTGCAAATATGTATTTTGACCAATTTCCTTTTATCTTTCAACCAAAACATTCCCCACAGTTGTTGTGGGGTTTATGTTTTAGTCAGTGGGGTTTTCGATGATCATGTAAAAATATAAATGTTAAAGAAAGTTATGATTAGAGTTGGACAATAAACAAGAAAAAGAGAAATAGTAAGTTTTATTAAAATCAGATGTGCTTTTTTTTTTTAATTGAAAGTATTTGTTGCCATGGAGAATAAATGAAAACTGGTTACTAAAACCATTTACCATGATGTTACATTGTAGAAAGCCTACTGTTAATTTTTTCAGGAGGTCACCTCCTGTTCCTCTTGACTCTGTACAGACTATTTTCAGAATATTTAGATGTGGTTCTCTATGTGATGGTATCAAACCAGTATGTTCCCATAAGACCTAAGAAAACAGGGACAAAGTTAACTCAGACCTCTGTCTTAAATTCTTTGTGCATTTGCATTTTTCTAGTTCAGAGTTGAAATTAGGTGTTTATAAGTAATTATGCTATAAGATTTTTTTTTCTCTATTTATAAATGCCTGAAGTACAAAGCATTAAAATGGTTTAAAGAATATACAATGTATTTTGGGAAAATTTCACTCCTAAAAAAATCAGTGACTTCAGAGTAATTTTTCTGTACAGTTGGAGTTTGCTGTAGGTACCATGCACATTTTTAAAACATGCAGCCACTTCATCCCCAAATAATACCCCAGTAAAACCTTCATCCAGTTATAATATCAGGTACTTACAGTCTTTTTTGTGGTCAGTGGGAGGACTGGACCCTTGAGCTCTTAGATCTTTTTTTGCTTCACTCTTTTTAGAAGAGCCTTGAACAAAAAATGTTTGCAGTTGTGTCACAAAATCACAAGTATAATCTCTTCATTGTACATTTGACCAAATCTTACGCCAACTCTGGATTACTTATAAGGAAAGCGTAGAAAGATGAAGCTTTTATAAGGCTGCTAGTGAGTTATTTACCACCAAATTTTCCATTTTGTATAATAAACAGTGAATAAAAAATAAAAATAACCAAATGCAGATCTGAAGTGCACTTTAGAGTCAGAATATTTCAGTATGAACTGACAATAGCATAAATCAACGAGACAATTTTTGAAACAAAGGCAGAATATATAAAATATGTTAAGTAAAGCAAGAATCAAAAACCAAATATTTGTTTAGAGTTGACTGGTTTTTTTAATGTAGTGTACAAGATAGTGCTTTTTTACTTTTTCCTTTTTGACAGTTTAATATCAAGCAAAATGGAGTGTTTTCTGCTCCAGACCAGGTGTCAGGAAATTGGCTTTGCTTCTTATTGCAGTTTAGGGGTTTCTTAATCGGTTTGTTACTGGGCACAGAACACTGCCTGTGGTATTCTTCGGACAGGTTTTAACTTCCAGTATTCCACGACACCTAACGCAAACTTCTGCAATGATTCTTTAAAATTTTGTTTTCATTTTACAAAAAAAAAAAAAAGGGTTCTTTTAAATCAGAAAAAATACTGAAAATATTAAACATTTAAAAAAATATTTTTAAAGTTTTGTACCATCTTTACCTCGAAGATTCAAAATGCCTCAGTCTTCATTTTCATGGCTTTTATTTCAATTAATTCAGTTTTGAATGTTCTTACCCCATGTACCACACATTTTATTAGTAGGACCCCCCTTATTCTTGGTTAATTCCTTTGCTCCGAATGCAAGACTACTAATAGAATGCAATTAAAACGTTTCTCTGCCCTTTGCTGCTGCTGTAAGGTATATACTGATGTAAAGCAGAAACTGAACAAAGTCACAATTTTCCTGAGATTAGAGGTAGCCAGGCTGGCTGTCTCCTCGCCTCCTGCTCCCCGCTTCCAGCTCTGGGCCACCCCCACGCCACAGTTTAGATATTATTTGCTCTTTTGGGTCTCGGATTACGAGAGCAATTGATCTGCGTGACCTATTTTAGAAACTTTCACATTTGCTGGGGAAACCTAAACCAAATGTATCCCCTCAAGAGACAAATCAGCCGAAAACTGGCGGGTTGACATTTGGAGGCAGCAAATGTGCCCCTGCCGTGAATTCTGGGGGGACAGCACCACCTCATGGGCTGCTGGAGAGTCACCAGCCAAACCCCTTTAAAGAACTTTGAAGTCTTCACGCTTTTAAATTCAGAACTTCGGCTCCTGATTTAAACTTTGGTTTAATTTAATTGGTTTAATCTCTGTTGCATGTCGTTGGATCAGGGAATTATATAATTTCGTCTTTTGAAGGTTCCAATTTCTGAAATGTAGAATCCAAGTCACAGTATTTTGAAAACAAAAATCTTGTCTGTTTGTAGTAACATCCAGCAGGAGCCTGTGTTGGTTCAGTGGGCTGACAGTGCTTAAAATATAATCTAGAAGGAAGCTGTGTGGAACCTAGCCTTTCATGTGTTTTATTTTTTAAAAGTTCATAATTCTATCTAATCAAAGGTAGTTTGTACTGGAAAACTTCTCTATAGGAGTAATTTCTGCATCACAGGTTTTCTGACTAGTTTTTTCCACTTATAATAGTAAGACCCTAAGCTCTTAATTTTAAAATTTATTTAATATGAATTGTGTTTATAGTATCTATTCTGTTTGGGTTTTATTCCAGATTTCTGAAAACGCTTACCTTCATTACATGCACTAACCATGGAAAATTTCATCTGGTGGTTTTTTGTTTTTGTTTTTTTCTTGGTTTTGTTTTGATTTTTGTTAATATGGTTTAGACACTGGAAAAACAAGCTTATATTCTTACAGCAATTACTGTTTCTCCCAGTACTGAGACAGTACTTTTTTTGGTCAGAAACATGTAGTCACTGTACATTTTCTACTACCTTACTGGAATTCTGAATTTCTTCTGAAATAGACAGTGGGTATGTTTGGGTCAGCTATATGTTTGGAATTGAAAACATGATAGGTGTCTAGATATTCATATTATAACAATTTAAATTTTACAATTTTTGTAAAGGGGATTTTAGAATATAGTCACCTACTCATGAATCTGTAGATAGACTGTATTTAGGTAAGACACTGGACATAAAGCTTTTCAAACTTATTGAAAAATGTTAAATTTTGTTTAGGCTTTTTCTTTTCCTTTCCTTTTTTTTTTCTTTTTAGGGTTAATAAGAAACTTCAGCCAACAGTGCCTTTCAGTGTTGCTGAATCAACAGTAAATACCATGTCTCTCATGACTTTTACAAAAGCCTTTCTATTATGTTTTGATTTTAAGTACTTTTAAAGTTTCCTTTGACAAAGTACACCTTTTAAAAAATTCAGAGCGGCAATACAGCGCCAAGTGTAACAGTCAGTTTTATGTGGTAGGAAATCCTTGCTTATTGTTCTGATGGAAGAGTAAATTTGATAAAACGCTATATTTGTTCAATGGAAATGACTATTCAGCACGGTTGAATTCCCTCTACAATATGTCACGGGAACCTACTCCAATCATTTTAATCGTAAACAATGCTGCTGCTTCTTGCAGTGGGTTAAGCGTATGCAAATTGGAACCTACTGTTTCATGAGTGATCAATTCTTTGTTGGGAGTGGAGAGAAATGCTGTATGTATTGCTAAGAGACTGAGGGAAGCGTAGTCAGCGGCTTCATTCT
Organism: Corapipo altera; assembly: GCF_003945725.1. NCBI lineage: Eukaryota > Metazoa > Chordata > Aves > Passeriformes > Pipridae > Corapipo > Corapipo altera. The sequence goes on from NW_020884886.1 coordinate 4,217,588, forward strand.
TAAGTCTGTGCGTCTCCTCAAGATGCTGCTTTGGAAGGAATGCTTTCCTGTTTCTCATCTTATTTAATAACACAGCCTGCTCTGAAATCGTTAAAAAAATCTCTAAATAGAGGAATATCTACCATTTCTAGCGCAGGCCCCAAGTATAAATAGAGCTGTGCATGCCACCTGTGGTAGCAGATGGCAGCCATTCAAGGCTTCCTTTTGTGCCAGACCTGCCTTAGATGCAATATTTGCTTTTATGTTTTCATAGGAGTTGCTTAAAAAAATCTATAGCGGCAACAAAACACTGATATATGTATTAAAGAGATAGTTTACGAACTGGAACCTAAAGTAACTTTTAAAATGTCATATTACAGGCTTTACTGTGAATTTATAGTGGTTTTCACTTGCACGATGCTGAGGCTTTTGTTGCCACAAAGTGGAAACCTGCTACTGCTTCACTGTAGAGAATCAATTGGGTTTTCATGATCAAAACTACACTTGGGAGTTGTTAAATAACACCTGGAATTTCCAGGTTCATTACCTGATCTTAGGAGGTTATCACGTTGAATTTTGTAAGTTGTAGTTAAATATACCCTCATACATGGCAGATGCATCTTGTAGGAATTTTCCTACTGGTGCTGTTCAGCTTCTGCTCTCCCTTCTGGTGATACAGGTATTTGTGGAGCTGAAATGAAAGAAACCAATTCTTTCTCTTTGAGTTCAAGCACTGTAAGCCCCATTTCTGGAACAGTAATTTTAAAAAAGTAATTTCAATGTTTTGGGGTGTGATACTGACCCTCGAGGGGAGTGCCAGTGGGAATGGGAAGAGGGAGAGTCTGGAGTTTTCTAACTGGTCTTCATTGTCAGAAGGAATGTAACCTGCCATATTCTGATAGTGAACAGAAGCTCAAGAAGATCTGTTGCTGTAAAGATATAACTGGTGCTGGCAGTATTGTGAGGAAAAGTCTTTTATTCCCCTGATTCTCATAAAAATGTCAGTTATCTGGAAATTCAGTAGTGTTCTTCCCTCTAAGGTAAGTTTAGTCTTAATGCAAGAATGCTGCAACTACGAAGGGCCTTTCTCTAAGCCCTCCTATCCCTTCAGGGGAAAAAAGGGAAATAATTTCTTTATTTCAGGGTTGAAGGAGAGGCTTTTCTTGGCTCCAGACTTTCAGAAAAGAAGAAAGCTATTTTTGAGATGCAAAGAATGAGAGGCATGACAAGAGGCCAGTACTGAAATGTGTTTGTGCTGCTTCTTCAAATTGCTGTTATCTATCCTTTTGATGGGTGTGTCAGCTAGTGGTATAAATATTTTGAAAACATTCGTGTACAGCAAATAGGAAGTTGCAGTTATGATGGGTGGGTAAATGGAGTGACAAAAAATGGATGTGCTGAACTGCAAGTGGGATTTAAAATTTGTCTAGATCTACTTGAAAGATCAATTAGAGAAGAGAACAAAAAATTATCCCAGAGGCAGTGAAAATCAGGGAGAGAAAGAGAGACTGGCCAAGAAAACTGTCACAAAAGAGCAGACTTTGTAATAAGGTCAGGTTCGGCCAAATTCACGAAGTTATCTAATAGTATTAAAACCCTCTGAAAGTTAAAGTATTCTTTAGCTATTTTAATAAAAAGAGAATTAGCAAAAAAAGGTGGATTTGTCATGCAACTGGAGTATAGATCAAAAATAGTTTAAGCATGGACTCAAGACTAAATTATTAAGGAAAAAGCTATGGACCAGCAGGATAAAAGCCATATATGTACTGGGAACCAGAGCATGGAATTGGAAATTGGAAAATCCCAGAACTTTAATGCAGCCAAATTGTGGTTATCAGGTAGTCTTTGGATTGAGTTCAACCACAGCTGATTTGAGAAATACCAGGTTCTCATGTCAGGTATTTTTATGGTAATAAATGGTACCCTTCGGTCAGAGGGAAGTTAATTTAATGCCTTCGATTAGGTCAGCAAAGGGAAACTGATAATGACATCAGCAGGACCTGACTCAGAAGTGGTCCAGGATTCAGAAAATATTTTAAGGGGAAAAAGACAAATAGGAAACAAGATACAATGAAGTATAATTTGCTGTCTTACTAAAAATAGAATGTGTCCAACCAACTTGATGCTTTAAGAAAATCTGCTTTTCCTTTGTTAAAATGACCTGAAGTCTGACGGTAAAGTGTCTGCTAAAGTGCCAGCAGTAAGTCTAGAGGAGATTACCAGAGGAAATACTAATGGAATGAGATGAATTAGCAGCAGCAATTCTTCTACAGTAAAAGAAGTGTTGGACTGAAGAGAGGTTAATAGGGGAATTATTTTTTGCATTCCCTAAAACAAGAGCAAGATGAGTTTAAAAATCAGTCCCACAGTAAGACAGACTGGTAAAATTTACTGATGAGGGAATGCTGAGAGGAAGGAGAGGGAGAAGTGATACCTTACAGCAAGTACTGAATGACTTTGGGGTCTTGGAATTGTGAGGAGAAGAAAGAAATTCAGGACTAAGCATGTATTTGAAGACCTAAACAAAGAATAAGCTTGAACATCATAAATGGAAATGGTGGAAGAAAAGCTATTTCCAGCTGAGTTACGAAGTAACTAATGCCAGTGAATGCCTTCTAATTATCTGCATTGGAAAGGGATGGATACAAACTGGAACAAATGCAAAGGAAAGCTGTGGGTTAGGCAACTTCAGAACTGTTTCTTGAGAAGAAACTAAAAGATTGGAGTCAGTTGTCTTGGGTATGGAAGTTAGAGAAAGATAGTTATTGACAATAAAGTCAAACACATACAGGGAATCAGAGCTCTTAAGGGAGAGGACTGTTTTGAAGCAAGAACAGATGAATAAAATCAGTAAACCTGGAAATTAGACGTCCTTATTTGTAATACCAATAGTAGGATTCTAATAAAACCATTCAGTTGTAACGGGGAGAAGCCTTTATTACCTTTAGGCTGGAGCTTGATAACTTTGTAAAGAGTGTATGGTGTGCCTCTGATAACCCCAGAATAATCGCAGCTCGATGACCCTGGAGATATCTCCAAAATTTATATCTGTATAATCAGTGATATTTTGCGACTGTAGGAGATTGAGCATCATGCAAAAAAACCCCATCTTTTTATTTGGATAAAATCCACATTAATGCTAGTGAGACCTCCTTTTTCATAAAAATTGCTTCATTTTGTTGATGTGGTAATGACAAACTGAATTCAAAGCTATTCCAGTAGTACACTGTAAAAAGAGGCAAAAGAGAAATATCAGCAGTGCAGGATCGCAGAAGATGCTGTTAGAATTTCACGGAAAGTAGAACAAGAAGTCTCACTTCTGATGCAAATCTTGGGAACTAAGAGCTTGGTGTGAGTATGGGCATAATGGTGTCATTCTAAATTCATGAAAATAGCTTTACAAATGGAGGAGAGGCAAAGTGGGGTCAGTGCAATTCAAACACACGATGACAATTTTAGCCTAAATAGAATGCTCTTTGTGACTAGATGAATTAATTACTGTAAGACAGTGTTCTTGCTTGTCATTCTGATTCTTTCTGCTTGTTAATCACTCCTAAATTGTAGCTATTGCAGTAATATTAAGATTTATTGCTTACAAAATTTTACTAATCTGTTTTCTAGTTTAGCATTTGTTTGCATATTGATGTAAATGTTTTGAACATGTTTCTTGTTTTACATTTCTGTTTTGTTTTCTGTACTACTTCCTTTCTGTCTATTAAGTATTATTGTTCCACTGAAACACTGTATGGTTGTTTTAAATGTTTTGCTTTCATAGTCAAGCTTAATTTACCTATTCAGCAAATTTGATGACATACCAAGTCTGAGCTGAGGAAGAGATTACTGTACAAGTAATGAGATCAAGTGGCAATGAGAAGGAACATCTGTAGGATGGTTTAGCTTACTTTGTGCGCCTCATTGGACTTGCAGTGACTGCAGTATTTCCCTTTTTGTTGTGTATGATGGTGCTAATGCATGTAGGAAACTTTGGATCTGCTGGAGTACTGGCAGAACTCAGTTTGCTGTGAATGGGATGAAATTCCCAGAGCTGTTATTCACACAGAAAACTTTAAACATGGAAACTGGGGAAATTGTTATCCAGTATGATGAGTTATAGTGAAAATGAAACAGAGCAAATAATAGTAGGGAGATGGATACATCTTTATTTGCACATAGAAACATTTATTTTGAGTTGTACAAATCACTAACTAACTCAAATAACTAATTTTTTTCCTCTTTTTCAAAAAGCTGCTGATCTTTTGAAAGAAAAATAATTGGAGGAATTAATCTTCTATTTATCCAAACTATTCTGTGTTCCTTCTCTGTGGTTTTTTGTTTGTTTAATTACAAGGACCATTTGCATGAAAATAGGATTTTAAGAGTTGAACAGCTTCTGATGCTTTTTCCCAGATGCGTGGAGTAAACCATGTTTATTGCATTTGTAAACTAAACCAGCTTTTGTTTTGTGAAATTCCCTGTATGCTTCTTTTACACTGAATTATTAATGAATATTTAAAAATATGCTTTAAAAAGATTCCCCCTGGATCCCTCTGAAAATATATACCATTAATGTATAAAATTCTCCTCCCTTCTCCCATCTTCCCATCATGTCGTCTTCAAGAACCTGCCAGGGAAGTCATACTGGTATATACCAGAATACTGGTAGTCATCTCATTTCTCTGACAAATTAAGCTGCATTTCTGTAGTTCCTCCATTTTCCAAAATAAGCAGCATCTTATGCTACACGAAATCTTTTAAATCAGACTAAAGTATGCAAAAATTATTCAGATTTTTCTTTTCTTTCATCTTTCCGAAGGATCTTTGTAAAGATTTCTTAATAAAGAAAGTGAAGTGATTTGTAGTAAAAGTTACCCACAGTGAGGTGGAAACCCAGAAGTAGAAATTTGATTGGGATGTATGCTTTGGCAAAACTTACTAATGATTAGGAGATGATAGAGATGCTCCTTCAGTTTGGGCACAAACTGGTCACTGTATTATGGCAAAAATAGAAAGGAGAGGGACAACACCTTTGGCCTACAAGTTCTAATAACTTGAATATTTAGGTTATAGCTCATCAGTAAAGAGTTTAGTCTTCCAAAATTAATTTATTTCCAAATTGTACATTAAATTCTGGATTGACAATTTAGATACTATTTTATAATATTTAATATTTTAATATTTGATATCGTAGTTATATTTAGTGTTTGGTTTATTCTTTTTGGAGAGAAGACATGTATTTATTACTATTTTTAATCTGAGCTAAACCTTCATACAGCACATCTTTTTTAGATTATTTTTGTGTATTGACTGCTTGGAAAATGTGAAAATTCTAGTATAAAAGAGTAAATTTTATTATTCCATTTAATTACAGAATAAATAATTTTACAAATTCATGTTTGAAATGTGGAATACTGAACTTCAAACATAAAATAATTAGTTACCTGACTGAAATTTTAATTATGATTTTTATTCATTTAGATTTCTCATATTGGAAAGCTGAAAGATTTTCTTCTACAACACAGAAAGGACTACATTAATGCTTATAGGTAAGTGTGCATTGTGTTTAAATAGATTTATTTGTTTATCTAAAGATTTATAAAATGAACAGCTTAAAAACCTATAGGCATAATGACAAAAACCAAGACAGAGTGTATCAATTGGCTTACTGTAAGCTACTGTAAGATGAGGAATAATGCTGTCACAAGAAGACAGTGTGCCTGAATAAAATGAGACTCAGAGTTTGAAAATTATTTCTGGCTCTTAGGAGTGAGATCCAAAACAAAACCCAGAATTCTGAGTCCCACAACTTTTAAGGACCTGCAGAGTAAGTTTCAGATGGGGTTCCTGAGACAGCAGGGTACCAGATTCAGTGATCCAGTTTTCCCTTTCACCTGTGACACTAAACCTACACAAAGTGTGCAGTCAGTAGCCTCGGCAGGTCCTGGAGGAGAATGATGCAAACTCTTCAGACTCTGGAATACAAATTCCAGATGGAGGACACCAGTGAGGATACTGTGTCAGGGGACAGCAGCACAAGATTTGTTTTTCCGTGAGTGACAAAAGCAGTAGGCTTCATCTCTGCTAGTTATTCCTGTGTGAAGAAAGTTTTGATTCTCTTCAGCCATTAGGAAACATTCTAAACTGCTGTATCTGCTTACTGCTGACAGCTTTAGTAGTGGGATTCTTAGAAGATTAAAATACAAGTTTACAGGTTCGTGTTAGTAAGAAAAAAATAGCATCTTGTGGTCTGCAGATACTAAATCAAGTTATCCTAAGAGCTAAATGTTACTGCAACTTGTATTTTGGTGAATTTTAGTACAAGTAATAGTTTCATTTGAGAAATGTAGAACTTGCTTTTTAATGGAACTTTGTTACATGCAAACTTAGTGAGTCAGCCCTGTCTGCATTCCAATTCTGCCACAACCCTGACTAAAGCTGAGCTTGTCCTTCAATCAAAGTAGAGAAAATGCAACCTAAATGCATCTTGGGTTGAAAGCTTCACAGATAGCAAATAGAAGTGGTATCCAGACAGATATCCATTCCCCAGGAGAAGACAATAGAACAGATGAGCCATCTGCTGTTCCTTAGGCTCAGTCCATATTGGAGGAACAGTCTTTCTAAGAAACAACTTCTGGACCTGAAAGGGTCTGTCACAGCAATAGCAATACTGCCCAATTAATGGAATCAAAATGTGTTGCTAAGTGAGTTGCTAGAAGACTTCTGGCACCCTTTTTTTGTCTCCCCAAGATTATTAAAAGCTGTATTTTGTTGGTTCAAAAATGAAACCAGTAAGAGAAGATGGCATGTTTTATAAGTGGGAGGCCATGAGAACTATTCGTAGTTGGTGAAAATGAAGCTTGGGGGTGTCAATTCCGTGTGTGAGGTGGAAGAGGGACTGCTTTTCCAAAGCAGCAAGCAAAAGTAACTGTACAGTTATGTGTTATGACTGGCTCCCTGCTTTTCAATGCCTGTTGGAATAGGTCATGAACAACACTAGGTGGAGCTAGCTATTTAATACTGAAATAACTGGGTTTACTCTGTGAAAACTTAGTGTGAATGCAGAGGTTGAGAAACTGCAAATAACTGCAGTAAGAGCAGTCAGAGGCAGTTAAACTTTGGGTACTGTTTGTATTAACAGTACTGTGCATAAAATGAAAGTGATTAGAGGACTAAAAATTTGTCGAAGTTATTTTGATTTCTAAAAGTTTTTAATATTCTTTTTGTAAACTCTATTGTAACAAGTTATCATGGTAATTCTCAGTGTTGTTCACACACATACACCCCACCTTAGGGTATTCATTAAGGAGAGGAAAGAAGTGTCATTTCCTTTATTAAACCATAAATAATCCTGCAGATCTCATCTGTGATTGCAGTTGATCCTGTCCTTAATGGTCAAACTTAAAATAGGTAATACTGTCAAATTACATACTAGATTGTTTATGCTGTTCTACTTTGTGGGTGCAAAGAGCATCACAGCATCCATGCTGTCAGTCTGACAGTCTTAGCAAATGCCTCATTCAAAAGCAGTTTCAATAACTTTTCAATACTTACATAACGGGGACAATATTTGAACAATTTAATATTAAAAGGCTGTCCTGAAACTTACATAGGAGATTTAATTTTGTTCTTGAAATTTGACTACTCTGTATTTTGTCAGTCCTGCTATTTGTTTGTCCAACTAGCACAATGAGTTGGTGAAATTCAGCTTTTGAATTACCAAGTTGAATTATTGTGTGCTTTTTAAAACTTCCTCATAATGTACTACATCCAGGTTCTTGGTTGCTTCTTTGACCTTGCTGTTGCAGACTATAAATTATAATAGAGTTTTTATTTTTGGCATACATAAAATATCCTGCTATAGAGGGGATGTCTCTAATTCATTTTTAGAGGAAAATTTTTAGCAATGAAAGTCAACTGGAGGAAGGGTTATTTGAATGCAAGGCCCTGACCCATTTTATCAAACTTTAAATATTTAATTGAAATACCTAAATTGAACCAAAAAACCCTCAAGATTGCTTTTTCACCTTCTTTCTTCTTGATTTGACTATTATTTACAAAATATGTAAATGACAAAGCACATGAAACTATTGATGCAGTGATCTAAGCTTGCTGGCTTACAGGCCACTGCACATTTATCTTCTGTTTATCAGGATTTACTTGCTTTCTCTTACATGTAGGTTTTCACTGCTTTTAGATGAGGATAGTTTTTACCTTCCCATTTTTAGTGTATTGACTGCTACACATTCTCTGTATTCTTTCCCTCAGTCCATTTGCTGTAACACATCCCTACATTGCTTTTTACACTGTGCTCCATGAGATCCTGTCTTCAGTCTTTGGTAACTTGTCTGATGTTTCATCTGTGAACAACTTGTGCCTTCCTTTCATCATCAGCTCCTTCATGCTTTTGTCATTGAACCACCAAGACAGTTTGTATATTTGTGTTAAAATATAGTTTGAGGAACTAGTGCACTAACACTTGGGAATTTGAAATGGTTTTCAGGACTCCTCCAAAGCCTCCAGTTTCTCTGAAGGCTCTTTCAAGGTTTGGACAGTTTAAAGATTCCTACTCTTTTAATCAGACTTTGGAAAGAATTGAGAGAATTCCAAATTCTGATCACAGAATACCTCATATGTAAAAGGAAAATGTTTGAGAGAAGAGCTTCCCATCTGGAATTATTAGACATCTAATTTATGGTGTTTTGCAACTGCAGAGATACTTCTGTGGCCAATCAGTGTGGTGTAGATGGCTTCTGAATAGAAGTGATACTTTTTCCATGGGAAAGGCTGGATGAGTGGCTTCTGATGTGTCTTCATTACGTGCTTCTGTGGTCTTTCTGTGCAATTAAGTGTTTGAACATTTCAGTTGCAAATAATATACTTCGAAAAAATTCTGAACAAATTATCTGTCTTAAAAAATAACGTTGGTGCCCAGTAATTATACCTCCTACCCTAGTATTTATCTATCTAAGCATTTATCTATCTGAAGGCAATAAATCAGTAACCTCATTTGCTGCTAATAGAGAATCATTGAATGCTTACACAATGTTTCATGGAGAGTGTTTCCATGTCTTTAACAATAAAAGAAAAGAAGCAGCCATTAAAGGACTCTAAAAATACTGTTTTACTGACTCCTGTGCTGACTCCAGGCTGCTTTCTTGTCTAGACTTAATCGTATTTTTACAAGAAACAAGACTTTGTTTGTTATACTGATAGAAAACATGTAGATGATCTGTAGAGACTTTCTTCCTGGAGACTCTGTAGAGACTTTCTTTTCCTGTTCTCCAGGGAATTATTTTCAAATTATTTATATTTTCTTTTTTAATTGCACTAAATTAATATATCACATTTCAGAAATAGTATTTTTTCACAGTAGCACTCTGGAATTTCTCAGCAATATTACAAAACTGAAAATGCTAATTCAGGTTTGCCTGTACTGCCTGTTCCAGTAACTGAGGCTTCCACACAGAATTAGAAAAATATATTTTACATAGGTTGTTGCGGAATGTTTTGTCATTTGAGTAGACAAGCTTTTACCTTGGATTTACATCAGACAGCATTTAGATGGAAAAAGGCAGTAAATGAAAATGCACAAAGCTTTGTTAAATAGGAAGTCAAGCAATCTAAAACATGCTAGATGCCCAAAGGGAAGAAGTTTTAAAATGTCTGCTGTATTTGCAACTAAGATTGTACAACCATGTACTTGAATACTTATGAGGAGCATTTCTTTATATATTTGCAAGGTAGTGTCTGCAAATGGTAGGTGGGGGAAACGTCTACTAAAAAGAGTGGGTATCAATATTTTAGAACTGATTTTTTTTCTGCTTATTGCTTCTCTCTGTTTTGTAATACATTGTTGGAGGAAAATCAAGTTTTTCTTCTTGATTTGTTGTCTATATTGAATTAGTAAGGAGAAAATATTTTATGCACCAGCAGAAAGTAATTCCCAAAGCTGACATAACACCTCCATCAGCTCTTCTCCCTTGTGCTTTGCCAGCAAAATAAGCTGGAAGGAGCATGGCTGAAACATCCAAAAAGAGAATTAGTAGTGCTTTGTTTGCCTTTAAATATTTCTTTAAGTGAGATTTCATATCCTCACTCTTCTTTTTCCTTTTTCCTTATCCATGCTACTAGAATAATTTTTTTACATGAACTTACTTTTGGGTTTTTCTCAGTCTCTCCAATTTCAGTATATTGGGTTTCATATGTGTTCTCTTTGTTTGATTGTACTTTTTCCTCTCCATTCCTGTCCCAGTTAGCGTTGCAGTGAGGTGGTGAAGACGTAAGGATAGCAGAAAGATTGCTTTTCATTATACTGTATTTATGCATCCCATTGTAATGATGACTTTTTATGCAACAACATGTTGTTGTTATGTTTGGTTTATGATCTAATATGATCCCAGATGACTTTCTGAAGTACTCTTCCCTACTCTGTGGGTTTAGATAATTGTTCCTGCTGCAGCAAAGAGCCTCTGAGCATTCCTTACTGGAATTCTTCATGTCATTTCTCCAGTTTGGCAGTATTGTTTTGAATTGAAGTCCTGTTCTCTTGATACAGTTTTAATTTGCTTAACTTTATGCCTCTGCAGTTTTAGTAAGCATGTGTTCCATTCTGAATTGTTAATGGAAATATTAAATAGCATCAGATTCAGGACAAAATCCTGTGGAACACAACTCAGTGCGTCCTACTGTTTTGGTGTACAACTACTCCCAAGTTCAACTTTTTAGTTTCAGATTCATATGGTGCTTGTTTCTTCTAACTCATTTATTCACTAGTAGCTTATGAGAATGTTATGTGAGATGGTAACAAAAGCCATACTAAAAAATATAACAGTGATTGCTTGTCATCCATCCATAAGACCTGTTACTGCATCCCAACAGTAAATTACACTGCCTATGGCATAGTCCTGATATGATCTTGGCTACTGGTGATCTTTTTGTTCTTTCGTAAGTGCTTAAATGTTACTTATTTATTCTTACCTTTTTCTAGGCTGAGTGGTCTGTAAGTCCTCTGCTTTTTTTTTTCCTTTAAGAGATTTTTTTTTTAAGATAGTTGCTAAACTTCATCTTTTCATCAACCTCTCATTTGCTTAGTCTCTCCTAGTTCTTGGAAGTGAGGATACATCCTTTCATTTGATGCATTTCCTATTTTATTCCAGGACATGGTCTCATGTTTCTGACCACTGTATGAATGTGCAAAAACCCTGGGCTTTTTTGGAAGTTGGTTAGTTCCATTCAAGAGCACACCTTTGTCACACAAATAGGAGGGATATATCAACACCTTCAGCATTATTCCAGGAGCCACTGCACCTTCAGGTACACTTGTGCTATGACCTCATTCCCATAGCTCTCTCTCTTGTACACTCATTTACTCAGCAGTCTGTTGTTCATATATTGTCTGACACTTGTTATTGTTGATGAAAATATCAACAAAGAACTATGATCTATTCAAAATGAGAGAGGTACTAAATTGGGCCCAGGTGATTTAGAAGCAGTAAGCTAAAGGGAATAATATCTGCAGCTTTTAAGTGATCTTAGTGATGAAAGTTAATGCAAAAAACCCAAAACATCTCGCATTTATTCATACTCTGTGTATAATTTTATTTCTCTGCTGAGTAACAAGCCAAAATCACATTCTTAAGTGTTTCTAATAGTAATGTTTGCACAGCAATCTCTTGTTATCACTGGCATCTGTTACCAGTTGTGAGTTGTAATCATGCACTTGACCTTTTCTGATGTGTCCCTACATGCTGTATTCCTTTAGATGTGTCAGTAGCAATCAGAACTCATTTGCACTTTCTGTATTCTGCTTTTTCTGTTTGAGCTCAGTGAAGAGCTCACAAAGTAGCTCAGTTCATCTCTCATTGTATTGCCTACTCTTCCTTTTCATCAAGGGCAAAATTGCAAACTACCATAATGTAATTTTTATATGAGAACTACTAGTTCATATGAATTCTTTTCGGTACCTTTTTAGGTTTCCATTCTTTGTCCAATCTAACCTACTCATTTTTCTAGACTAATGAAGTTTGCCTACTTGATGTTCACTGTCTTCATTTTACTCTTCACCCACTGTCTTAAAAATTACAAATAAACCAAGTTGCCTTCCAGCCCAGGTTTCTTATGAAGTTTTCTCGTATTAATTAGGATAAAAATCCAGAGGAATTTAGTTTCCTCCTTTCTCCCTTCTTTTTCTGCATGCATTAGCTAGTGTGTGTCTTGGCTACTGATTCTGATTGTTTCTGAAAAACCTGGTTTGTTTGGCCTTTCTTGATTTAGTGATGGATCAGTCCATTGCTGCAATACTGCCACTGCACTTCTCAGCGAGTATTTGTATCTCTGACATACAAGACACAGCTGGATTTTTTTTTCTGTTCAATTGTTTTTTGTCTGATGTTTTGATGTGGTTTTGTTTTATTTTGGCCTGTTTTATTTTAATGAACAGTTCATTTTCCGGTAAGGATGGAGGATGATAATTAAGTGAATTTTCAGTATAATCTCCACATGCAGATTTACTAGGGAGTGCAATGGGAACTTCAGTTCCCTGTTAATACTAGTGGATGTGTTTTGGCATAATGGCTTATGATTGTGTGACTCCATTCTTGCCTTCCCAAGGAGGTTGGGTTTCAGGTATCCTTGCCTCTGAGTTGCTTGACCAGCTCATGTTCAAAAGCGCTGGTACCAAACGCTGTGTAAGCTGTAAGCAGTTATAAAAGGAAAAATATTCTGTTTCTTTTTTACTGGGTTAAGCTGTGTTTTGCTAGCTTTGAAGCAGTGAAACTCCTGTTTAAGATCTACCCTAGTTTTGTATTAGCAACTAGGAAAAGTAACTTAACAGCTTGCTTCCCAATGATAAAGCTCTTGCAGTTATCCTCAGCATATCACTACCACTAGTAAATGTACCACACTAGTGGTAGTTTTTACTGCTAGTAGAAAATGAAGTGTGCCTGAGGCAGGTTTTTTCATATGTATTTCTAAGTCTGATTTCAGAGAAAATTCTGGTTTGCATTTTGTAATCTTTATTTTACCCTGTAATGTTAAAAAGTGTATGGAAAGCATATAACTCTGCAAATACCACAGAGTTGGGCAGACTACAAGAACACAGACGTAAAGACAAGAACTTTATATACCCTGTTCAGTAGCAGACCAGCCAGAATTTATAATTGCAATTTGAAATAGAGGAGTGTAGTTTTTTTGCTGCATCAGGGGGCCATCACCAGGCTGTGACTCCAAGTTCATTTTCCAGCTGAATCTGTGTGCCCTAACATGCTCAAGTAACTCTGTGGACAGAGCTCACTGAAGGATGTTATACATTATGCCATCCATACCAGATGAACTTAATGGTCCCCTTCTGTCTGGGCCTGTGTAGAGGTGGATGTAGGAATGCATTTTCTGGCTTTACATATGCTAAGAACTTGCTTATGCCACAGACTAGTAACAAAAAGAGTCATCTGTACAAGCTGTGCAAAGGGAGTATGGGAGAGGTCTGTCTAAATATACATTTAACAATATGAGTTATGTTCTGTTTTTAACTGCCAATATGTCATCTCAGCAAGGTTGGGAAAAGCCCCTCTATTAGATTTTTCTAAAATCAGGCAATTTCAAATCTTTCATCATTCAGAATTTGCTTTCTCAGGAACTGCAAATTAGAGTTATATGTTAGAAATCACTAATTACAGCTGGGACAGGGATTCTGCTGCAAATTTATGAAACCTGTCAGTCCTGACCAAAGGGGAACAATTCAGCTAGTAAAAGATAAATGGAAACACTATATATGGCTGGTTTTCTGTAAGTATTAAAAATTAATTTTATGACATTTAGAATAGTTTTAACCGTAGGGAGAAAAAAGCCCTGATACTTAGATCCCAAATGCATGGCAGTGTTGGAAATAAACGTGAAATATAGAATATTACTTCTAATTAGTTTGTCTTACTCTTTGCTTGCTAATCTGTGCTTGTGTACTAGCTGGCCAGTAAGCAGAAACTAATTTTTAAGCCAGATGAACTATGTACTGATTTTTGACGTGCAGCCAGTTATATGGGATGGGAATTAAGACATTTTGGTATAGTACTCAAGGACATTAGAGTACACATTTAAAACTTTGTGGAAGAGGTGTGGGAGACCCATGCTCACAGTACATTGACGATGCAGGAAGGAACTGATGTGTTTGTATATGATGAGAGTTGGTGAGGTGGGGTTGTGTGAACTGGTTGTGGGCATTCCTGTAGCAGGGACTGCAGCAGACATTATTGGCATTATTGCAGTGAAGTGTGTAAGAGATCTCTAAGGGAATCAGGCTACTTTTGCAAATTGAAGATCCTTTCTTTTTACTTGTATTGCTGCGTTAATATCATTGCATTATGCATGAGGAAATGTTCACATATAAAAATAGTAAATTCAAATGTGCATATAAGGCTTTCTTTCTGGTTTTTTAAAAAGAAGATATAATAGGCTGTGATCACTGTATCATCAGGAAACTCAAGATGAACATAGGATAAGCTGCTGTAGCAAAGTTTTATCATCCTGTCACCTATGGCTGTGGAAACTCTGTTAAATACCTTCATAAAGTATGCTTTTCTGGTGGTTACCTACAGTCTGTTAATATTTTAAGCACAGGCCTCTATTTTTATTAATTTAGTAAGAAAAGATATATTAATACCATTAGAAAATACTAAATGCATTATGTATAATCTAAAATAGAAATAAACAATGGGAACAGGTTTTAATGAATATTACATTCAACTTGATATTAAAAATTTGCATTATTTTCCAATATGCTTAGTCTGTTTTGAATTCACAGATTTCATAGTACAGCTACTTTAAAAATGAAGCTCTGTATTTAGGATAATGAAAATATATTTAACTAAAATAAGTTCCTTTTTTTTTGTACTTCTTTCAGTATTTGAGCTATTCCATTACCTTAATTCTTTTTATATTTTTAGAATTGAAATACACTTCACTGAAATAAGTGCTGAGGGCAATGATATATTTTCTAGTAGTATTTTCTCCTTATCTGCTCGGTATTTGATTATGTACAATGCTTTCTTATATATTTTTTCTTATATCATTATATAAGATGCTTTCTTATATATTTTACTAGTAAGAGTGTTTAAAAAAAAAAAGTTTTTTTGCTAGAAGTGGCATTTTTGTCAGGGATATTTATTGTACTTTATACTCCTTTTTCCATGAAAATCCATGTTCTAGAAAAGTTTGTGTGAAGATGGTGGCTGGGAAGAAGGTCTAAGATGTGTACTCATGGATTTTATGTTGGGGATTTTGTAAGTGACAGGTTTGTCTTTTTTCTCAGCCATATTATGTCTGAGTATGGGAGGATGACGGATACGGAGCGTGATCAGATAGATCAAGATGCTCAGGTGTTTATGAGAACGTGTGCTGATGCCATTCATCAGCTGAGAACAGAAGGTAAACTAAGCAGCTCTTACGTGGTTTTTCTCAGTTATTGATAGAGGCTAATGTAATGCTGAATATTGCATGGTGAATCCGAAACACTTTTAGAAAGAGATTAGTGAAGTCTCATTGCCTTTTTGTTTACATCTTTGTAGTCCCGTTGCCTGTTTAGTACTGTACTTCATTTTCTTAAATGTTAGTGGAAAGAGAGGCCAGAGCATAGAATTTTATTTGTTTGTTCAAATACAAGTGTAAAAAAGAGTCTTAAATATTTACAACTTGAGTAGTAATTCATCACTGTGGCCTGAACAAAAGCTCTGTAAATTCAATGGTTGTCTCTTTCTAACTTGTCCACCTGTAAGGTATTACAGGTATAAGATTTCCAAGTTTGAGATAATTAAATAACTTTAACGGAATTCTGGTAAATCAACAGCATTTTTGACAATTTGAATCCGAGATCATATCTCTACTACGCTATCCTGTGGAAGTTGTAGAGAGAATTTCTGTTTGGCCATTTTCAAGTTGGCTTGCTGTATCTCTGTCTTTTGTAAATACACTAAAGATTTTCATCAGCTGTGAAACGCTATCCAAACATAGTTGTAATATTATTCAGAATCATTGAAAGTCAGGCATGCATGGGAACTACATAGTATAAAATAAGAAATATCAATATATGTGAATTAAAAGGATGTTTGACACAATAAATCCCAAATAATTCCACATAGTTTATACTCTGGGGAATTGAAGAAATTCGATATTTTAAGCAAGTTAAATCTCTAGATCTGTGTTGCTGTGCTTAGCTAGATGACACCTGTTCCTGTGTAGAAATTTAATTGACTCCTTGGTGTATATAAAAATACTGTAAGACACTAGCTGGCTTTAGTTTTTGATTTCTTGTAATGACTTGCTGTTTTAGAGAACCTATATTTGACTATAGCTATATTTAAAATAGGCTTTTGAGCATACAACTTTCATATCAACTGAAAGTGCAAACTGTTTTGGAATTCAGTAAGAAGTTACAAGATTGTCTTATATCTTTCTTTTGTATTTCAGCACACAGGGGTGTCCTGTCTGCTCAGGTAAAGGAGCACAGAACTGCTGTCTTGGACTTCATTGAAGATTACTTAAAAAGTACTTCGTATTTATTGCATGGTTAAAAATGGATGATTGCATTTTCCAAGAAAGGAATCTTGCTCTTCTAACCTGAAATTTTGTTTATTGCTTTCTTGAACAGGAGTGTGCAAGCTGTATTCTGAACAAAGAGCCATCCGAGTTAAGCGAGTGATAGATAAGAAGAGACTGTGAGTAGTGTCGAAAATAGTGAACTGTACCTTTTGCTTTTAGGACATTTAACAAAACTTTTATTCATGGCTAGATTCTAAGGGAATTGTTTTAATGGAAATCTGTGGTTGCATGAGCATCTGCTGTCAGCAGGTGCATTCCAGGGCTCTTTTACAGAGTGCCAATATAGTGCTGTACTTCTCATGTAGGCAAAGGATTAAAGAACCAAATCAGTAAAATGTGGGTTAATAAACCTATCTGACTTCTACAAGTGCACCAAAATATTTTTATGTGTCCCATTAAGTAATATTCTGAACAAAATTATTTACAAGAAAATGCTGCACTGGTAATATGTCTCAGAGATAGGATGTCTCAAAGATATGCCATTTAGGGTACTGTCTGTTTAGGTACAAGAGATGATCACTTTTCTCTCCTGTTCTGTTTCTTTCTGGCTTTTTTTTGCCTTTTTTTTTTTTAAGCCCCTGTCTTTCTGCTAAAGCAAGTGACTGTTTTGTTAGTAAATGCTACTTGAGATGACAGATGTTCGTGGCAAGTAGAAACATGATGTACCTCTTTACCTGTCTTTATGGATGTAAGAACTGGAAAACTGATGTTGACCAGGTAGAGTCTGTATGCATTGCAGATGTGATATAATGGCCAAATTGTCATTTAAATTAAAATTCAATTTAAATAAATCACAGTGCATAACCCAATCTTTATTATAACTTAAAGAAAAATAGTATTGTTAATCTGTGATTTCCCCAAGCATTTCAGCTGATGCTTTATGTGATGAGGAGTGTACCTTCACTTAAAAGAACTAGGCATTCTTTAAACAGTGCATCCCAGGCACTTTGTTAATTTTTAGTTGAAATACATTTAGCATACTGTGCAAAGTAAGGACAACAAACAATAAAAGAATGCATTTCTTTAAAAGTAAATTAATTCTAGTGCAGCTCTTCTTTCCTGCAGTTTAGTCAATTTAAAATATGTATGTATCAGACAATACTGAAAGGTTTGCGGTAGGAATATATTTCATCATGTTTCCTTTCATACTGATAACCATCCTAAGCTCTTCAACAAATTGCCTGAGTAATACGATTTTTTTTACAGAAGTTGTCTTTATGTATTAACTCATATTTTTTGATTAAAAAGTTCTGCCAGTTAGGACTAGTTCCCTGTAAAGAAAAGCTGAGAAATAGAAACATAAGCATTTTTTTTCCTGCGAAGGTACTTGGTTGTGATTTTCAATTTTTGTGTTTATTGGTATTCAAGATTATATTTTATTTCAATTGTAAATTTCTTTTCCCATTAGAATATTTTGTGAATTATGTATGCAATTATTAAAATCAAGCTGATAGTTTTGTTAGCTGGGGAATTGGTGTTTAATATTATTAGTCTCAAAACTATTATTTGAACTGCATAGACATCTAGATAAGTATTTTTTTTCCTTATTATTAGGCAAATCTGAGACTTGAGAGGGAGGAGATGAGAGAAGAGTTCTTTTTTGTAAAATTACCAAAAGCCCAGTACTTTCAGAGGTTTTATAACTAAGAAAGGTTCCCTGCTACTGTTTTTTTCTTGTTAAATAACAGTCACTCAGGGATGACTAATGCATTATATTCCGGGTTTTGTAGAATTTTCTAATTATGGGTTAGAATTTAGACACAATGCAGAGAAGGAAAGGAACACAAAATGCATCATCTTCTGTTAGGCACAGGGGAGAACTGCAGATCATAATGAGATTAGCTGTTGATTATATTTGTGAGGGGAGGAAGTGATGAAGTTGGCACAGCAGGTGATTCAGCCCATTGCTTTTTGTTTTTTTCGTTCTTTACCTTCTCCAGCGGCATAACTGTTAAGCATTTAACTATCTGCTGTGTAGCAGTTATAGAATTCATTGTAGACAACAATAAATCACAGAAATTTACTGGAAAAAAATATGTTGCCACTGATTTTCAATTTTTTTTGGTGCCACGCTGAAACATACTTGACAAGTACTTAGAATATAATCATAGAATGCGCTTCTCATGTCTTGCATTGCCTTTGTATTAAAATTACATAATGGGGACTTAGCTGTAGTATAAAAAAAGCTAATTCTGTTGTATTTTCTTACTTTTCCCTTATGATAATTGAAAATATAAAGTAAAATTACTGTTATCACTTGAAAAAATAAAGTAGTGGTGTTGGCCGTGCTACTAAAAAGAATTTTTCAGTATGACCAAAATGTTGGGGGTTTTTTAAAAAAATAAATATTTTAATACGCTGACACTTTGAAAGGAAGTTTAATAAAGTGTCTATATTTTTATGCTCTAGCCTTCAATATTCTCCTCAACTCTGAGCATGTGGTGTGTTTTGTGCAGGAATACTCTTCGTGCTTTCTTTGCCTTTGTAATAATATTTCAGTGAAAGTTGCTAAGTACATTTTGTATCTTGGCTGGAATATCTTTACTGTGAGGTTTGCAAGAGTTAAAATATTGGATTTAGTAACCTGTGGTTCTCATTTTAGAGAATTATTTTTTTTTGTGTAGTATCAGTTAAATTATAGGCTCTTGTTCTTCTAGGTCCAGACTTGAACCTGAGCAGACCAATGTGTCCAAATCACCCCTATCCCCTGAAAAATCTTCATTAAATCCTTTAGATGATTCTGAAGAAAAACTTTCTGCTGAGGAAAGTAAAGGTAAGAATAAAATGTAGTTATATTCTACTTTTTGTGGCAAGGCCTGTCTGGTCAATAGTACTTCCTTCTTGTTAGAAGGGCCAATTGCTGTGATTTGAATCTTCCTTGAGCTGATCAGGCTTTTGAGAAGCATATTGTGAGACTGACTCCAGGGCCATACAGAGGGTGGATTCATGTGAAGTGGGTACTCCACTTCTGGATGAAGACTCTAATACTGAATTATCGCGCAGCGTGTGAACATTTTCTGATGTGTCATTGCTTATCTTGCTAACCAGTTTGTACTTCTGCAGCCCTATCAGCCCCTGACGCTGAATTTATTGTAAGAAGTGCAGCTTTTGATTATGTGCCGTTTCTAGCGGTTACTACCTTTTTATAGTCTGTCCTAAGTGATGCAGCACACAGGCACATAGACGAGTTTCACCTTAACACGTTATCAGTGTTTTGCAGCTGTGAGCTGGTGCCACCAGAGAAGCAGCAGCATAGTAGCATCTTCATTGCCCTGTGCTCTTTCCTTGTCACCGAATGCCCCCGCAATCTCTGGAAGTGTGCACTCCCACCACATAGTGTCATCACAATTTTTAGCTCCAAAAATCTGCACCACACCATGGAAAATACTGTTCTTTGGTTGCCTTGGACACAGCAAACCACTGCAATAAATAGAAATGCAGCTTTGTTTATAACGTGTTAATTTTGATTACTTCAGTTTTCACTTTTATGAATTTATGCTTTAATTTTTATGAGAAAGTAGGGGTCCTGCCACACAAGTGATGCTGATGGAGTCCTTATGAGGGATTGCTGACTAAACTAGAAAATTATGGAACTTGTATATCAAAACAAATCTGTCTGAAACAGTTTGTAAATGCACACAGCCTGTGATTCCTCACATAAGGATAAGTGCTGGTTGCTGCTGCTTATAGAAATCAGCCTTGTGACTTTAGTGGTAGGTGGTTGTCGAAGCGTGAAAATAACATGAACAAGATGACTAGGAAACCAGAAGCTCAGTTTGAATCTTACAGCCTTTGATTTTTATTTTTTTTCCAAGTAACTTTTCAAATTTTTAAAAAACTGGAGAAATGATCACATTAAAAGTGAACTCTTTCATATCCAGGATGCTGATGGTTTAGAGAATGGTGATAATTTGTTTTTATGAATTAGCCATCATCAGCATGCCTGAGTCCCTTGTGTTAAATCTCTCTGTAAAGATACTTCTGAGAAAAGCTTGTGGTCCTGTCCATAATTTGAACACTGGTGAACAGCTGAATGTCTTGGCGTGCTAAAGCACAACTTGGGTTGTGTCTGGGTTTTTTTGGCAGAAACCAAAACAAAATGTGGTTACTTTTGTTTCAAGGCAAAGCACCTGTTTACATTAGAATTATAGTGGACATGCCTCATGGTAGGAAAATAGTCTCTCTGGAGATTGCTTTTATATGCTGACAGTATTTATTTGCATATTACAAATTTGACAGTTTATGGAAATAAATGTAAATAATGAGTAGCTTTTGAAGTGGTCCACAAGCTTAGCAGCTGTCTCCTTTCAGCATGGAAAAGGGTTCAGAGGATTTGATGATTATTTTGTATCTTCGTCATGAGTTAACTGCTTCTCCTTCTGAATCAGAAATGTAGTTTGGCTTTTGCTGGTTGAGTTGCAGAAAAGCATTATTGTCAGCTCTTTGAAAGCTGCAGAGAGCCCAAAATGTACCACAGTGACAGGAAGAACCCAAGGGGGAGATACGTGTTTCTTGCTTGCCTCTTACCATAAGTATATTTGCTTATTAGCAATCACATTGGATACAGGTGCTGTTTTTTTAACAGTGCTGAGAGTGCCTGAAAGTAATTGGTTCCTCTGGGATAAAACAGGAACATATCTTTTTTTTTTTTCTCCATAAACTAATTACCTTATTTTGTTAGAATACAGTAAATAATTTCTTGTAATTTTGATAAAATATAAATATATTGATTACCTAAACAAATTAGTTTTGTGTTTCTGTGAAATAGACTTGAAATACTGATAATACCCCACAGAAAGAAATGGAGTCAAATACTTTCTAAAAATCTTTAAAGATATACTTGGCTTTATTTCTTATTACTCAAAAGAAAGAAATGATTTTTTTTTTCTTTTTTTTAAATTTATTATATTCCTTATCCACATCCCTCATTTGTAACACTGCCATTGTTTGTGCATCCTGGTTTGGTTGTTAGGAAGCCAAAAAAAAAAATTTTTAAAGGAGACATACACAACAATACTCTTTTATGATATTTATTTTTCAAGAGTTTTCACAAATACTGTTGTGAAGGATAAAAGGGAAAATTTCTCCTAAGAACTGTTTTCATATATGTGTTTATAAATAGGCCTACTCCTTTCAGAGGCTTCTCAAGACAAGTTAGTATCTGAATGTTGATGCATCAGTGCTCCATATGCAATTGAAAAAAAAAACAGGTTTAGAAGGTTATAACAAAATAAATTAAAATAATCATAAATGCCTGAAAAAATTTACTGGGATAAATAGGAAGCCTGAATTTATGAAAAAGTAAAAGCTAAATCTTTCTGTATTTTAATTTGCAACCTGCATCTGGTAAATCCAAGCAAGTTCAGCGTTGATCCATTGTGAGGTGGTGCAAATCTCTGAGTTTTGTAAAAATGTCACAGCCAGTGGAGAGAACAGAGGCCTTCTCAAAGCTGCAATCTTATTTTGAGGTTTTTAAACACTGATGCTAAAAAAGCTTCAGAAACAGTGGATTCCTCTAGCATAGTTTCTTTTCTTCCCCATTCTAACTTCTTTGTCTATAATCAGAAGTATATAATTAAGCCTAAAATTAAATCTTCCAGAAGGGAATATCCCAGAAATAGCCGTTCAAGATCTTTTATGCCCGACTCCTGCAAAGATTTATGCAGATGATTAGCTTTAATCAAAGGGGAAGTACTACTCAAATATATGAAGCAGCTTTGATGTGTAGTGGTTAATTTGTGGGATTGGAGCTGATTCCTGTTATATGCAGGAAGACCCCTTGCACAGTGTGGTGTGGGATTTGAGCTGTAACAGGAAGTTTGAGTGGCATGAGGAGATAGAGTTTGTCCTGTGAACTTTGCACAAATTATCTTTGAAATTCTGGTTTTAGTTTTTGGAATGAGTAGCTGGTGGTACTGTCAAGTCTCATTGGAAGATAATAGTTTGCATATAGACTGTTATTTTGAAAATTGTGTGGTTTTGTCTGCTGAAAGACAACTGCCACAGTATTTTGTGCCCTAAAAACTCTTCGTGCATTGTGAGTTGTTTTACATCTTTCATTGTCAGTATGTCAGTGCGACTCCTTGTAGTTCATAAAATTAAACATGCACGTAGGCTTTTGGCCCAGTTTGGATGTTAAAGGTTATCAACGTAATTTCATGCTGTAAATGTAGGGTGAATCTCAGTTACTGACACAGGAGATACAACAATTTCATCAGCAGTCTAACATGGCTGAAAAGTTATTTCCACTTTACTATTCAGTGCCCTGTATTGTCTCAGGTGTTTGGTGGTTCTTTTACAGACAGGAATCTGCTTGATGCCCAAAGTAACCTTGGATTATGGGGGGATGGCAAAGGAGAAGATGAGCTGTCACCTGAAGAAATACAAATGGTAAGTTTATCTTGTGTCTTATTGTCTGTTTTATCGTGTTTTCTGCTGTATTCATATGTGTTAAAAAGATAATACAAATTCACCCAAATTAATTTTTAGCATTCATTTTATGCAGAATAGTGCCATTACAAGATACACCTTTTGCATGTGTCTTCCTGGTTCTTCTAGTAGCAACTAATATTTAACATTGCTACGAAATATTTACATGGAGACATGAAATTAGTACAACTAATTTTCAACAATTGAAATTAAAATTGCTTTTTAAAAATTACAATTATTAGTTGCTTTTTTTTTTAGTCAGAAAATAATAGAAGTCAAGGTAACATCAGAAGAAGCATTATGAAACTTCTGAAAGAATAAAGTGTTGACCCTATTTTCTCGGATGGCTTTTAGGGCACAATTTAAGCAGTTGTACTATTTAAGTATAGCTATGAAGTTATACTTCATTTTATTTCTTTTTATTTTTTTATTATCAAGATCAGAAGGAATAGATATCTGTCACAGAATTTAATGAATTTTAACTTTTTTGCATTTCCCTGTTATCAGCATGTTTATGTATTAATTGATCCAATTCTGCTTACAGTTGAACTGATATAGTAGAAAATTTCTGACAAAGGCATGGTTGCTGACAACTTGTCAGATTTTTTGATTATTCCTAAAATTTATCATTTTGAACATAGCTCAAAATTCTTAGGCAACCTTTCTACATAAGCACACATTGACTTGGGTTTATATAAAGTAAGAAAAAAAAAGATTTCAGTCAGTAGCTGTGTGGATTTCAGAACAGTGAGCTTCACTAACAGAAAGGGCTGCTGCAGAATGAGTTTGTGAAGCTTCCTTGGCAGTTATTAGAAGTGTTCCCAGACATGATATGCATCACCCTTCCAGTCAGAGATGAGTAAATTGCATGAAATTATGGTTTGGTTTGCTAAAGAGAAAAGGTTCTTCAGAGGCCGCTCTGTATGCTCTCATATTGTTCTTGAGTGCCAGTCTAAAATCTGAAGGTTTACTCCTGCTTTCTGTTTTCTTATTAAAGAGAATTCTTTGCATATTTTTGTTTTCCTGTCTTTAGTCAGAATCCTGTTAGCCCCCTTGCTTCCAGAGGAACGGGGAAAATGAGCATCAAAGGTGATGGCTCTGACTTACTGCTAAATAGGGGTTGTGTTTTATAGGCCTCACACTGTAATTAAGTTTTAAACGTGTTACATCCCTTGTCATGGTATTTTGGGAATAAATACATTTCTTTTTCATGAAATCCTATCGTATCTTTTTACTTTTCAGAGTAAGGCTGCAGATAAGGGAAAAATCTGTGTTCATAGTTTAGTGATTTGAAGGATTTCTGGACTCCTAAAATCTCCAATCTGAAACTGTTTATTAGGCACTACTTGGGGGATAGTACTGATAGTAAAAAAGTAGAATTGAAAAAAGCATACGAAGGGAGGTACCACTACAGCACCCTCCTCTCACCAGAACAGCCTTCCCCAGTGAGAGTCATTTCTTGTCAGGTAGATTTTTACTGCTGGCTTTGAATATGTATTATAGGAGTTGACAAACTGTAAACAGAGTTGTATATTTTTGTATATTTTTGTAATATGTAAATGTTGCCACAATATGTAGATGGTCAGAGTTGCGCAAACCACCTCTCTGTTCTGTGGACAGATTTCTTTTTCTTAGGGCTGTTGTTTTGGTTTGTTTTAAGAACACTGTAATTAGCTGAATTACAAACACTAGGGATGTATGTGGTGACTATTCCTCAGCAAAACTGCTCTTTCAGTGCCTTTTTGAGGAAACTTACAGCTAAGAGTTGACCTTTATTAGTAAAAGTTGGATTCTATATAATTTCATTCCTAAAAGACTTTAAATTCACTAGATCCATTATTCTGATTTTCAGGTAAATCTGTGTCCAAGGTGTAAATGTAGGTGTAACTAGGATATAATTTGAGCATTTGAACGTGCATTGGTTTTTTCATTGCTCATCTAAATCCTTTAGGTTATGCAGGGAGAGGTTAAAGTTATGCAGGGACAGGTTAACATTATGCAGGGAGAAAATCAGAAGGGCCAAAGCCCACCTAGAACTTAATCTGGCTACTGCAGTAGAAGACAATAAAAAATGTTTTTAGAAATGTATTGGCAACAAAAGAAGGGCTAAGGAGAATCTCCATCCATTCCTGGATACAAGGGGAGACATAGTAACAAAGGCTGAGGGCAAGGCTGAGGTACCTAATATCTTCTTTGCCTCATTCTTTAATAGTAAGACCAGTTGTTCTCAGGTACCCAGCCCCCTGAGCTGGATGACAGGGACAGGGAGCAGAATGAAGCTCTCATAATCCAAGGGGAAATGATCAGTGGACCTGCTTTGCCACTTAGACACACACAAGTCTATGGGTTTGAGTACCAAGGGTACTGAGGATGCTGGCTCAAGTGCTCACTGAGGCACTTTGCATAATTTACCAGCAGTCCTGGATAACTGGAGGGGTCCCAGTTGGCTGGAGGTCACCAGACATGACACCCATCAGCCCAGAAGGGCTGGAGGGAGGATCTGGAGAACTAAAGCCCTGTCAGCCTGACCTCCGTGCTGGGGCAGGTCATGGAACAGATCATCTTGAGTGACATCACACAGCACTTGCAGGACAACCAGGGGATCAGGCCCAGCCAACATGGATTCATGAAAGGTGGGTCCTGCTTGACCAACTTGATCTCCTTCTAAGATGAGGTGATCCACTTAGTGGATTAGGGAAAGGATGTGGGTGTGTCTACCTGGACCGTACTAAAGCCTTTGACACCAATTCCCACAGCATTCTCCTGGAGAAACTGGCTGCTCATGGCTTGGACAGGTGGACTCTTCACTGGGTAAAAACGGTCAGATGTCCAGGCCCAGAGAGTGGTGGTGAATGGAGTGAAATCCAGCTGGTGGTTGGTCACCAGTGGTGTCCCCAGGGCTCAGTACTGGGGCCAGTCCTGTTTAATATCTTTATCAATGATGTGAACAAGGGAACTGAGTGCACCCTCTGTCACTTCGCAGATGACACCAAGGTGGGTGGGAGTGTTGATCTGCTGGAGGGCAGGAAGGCTCTGCAGAGGGATCTGGACAGGCTGGATTGATGGGCTGAGGCCAATTGTATGAGGTTCAAGAAGGCCAAGTGCCAGGTCTTGCCCTTGGGTCACAACAACCCCAGGCAGTGCTGCAGGTTGGGGGCAGAGTGACTGGAAGACTGCCCATTGGAAAAGGACCTTCAATCCTGTGTTCGGTTTTGGGCCCTTCACTGCAAGGACATTGAGGTGCTGGAGCATGTCCAGAGAAGGGCAATGGAGCTGGTGAAGCATCTGGAGCATAAATCCTGTAAGGAGAGGCTGAGGGAGCTGGGGGTGTTTAACCTGGAGAAAAGGAGGCTCAAGGGAGACCTTATCACTCTCTATAACTCCCTGAAAGGAAGTTGTATCCAGGTGGGGGTTGGTCTCTTCTCTCAGGTAACAAGTGACAGAACAAAATAAAATGCCTTCAAGTTGCCCCAGGGGAAGTTTAGATTGGATCTTAGGAAAAATTTCTTCACTTGAAAGGGTTGTCAAGCACTGGAAGAGGCTACCCAGGGAAGTGTTGGAGTCACCATCCCTAGAGGGATTTAAAAGACATGTAGACAGGGCACTTAGGGACATGGTTTAGTGGTGGCCTTGGCAGTGCTGGCTTAATAATTGGACTTGATCTCAAAGTTTTTTTCCATCCTAAATGGTTCTATAAAGAGGGTAGGTTACACAACTGCTGTGTTGGTTTTAAGTTGGGATATGTTGTGTCAAATCATACTTAACAAATCTCAGTCATGGTTCTGTGATCCTTCCTGTAGATAAAATAATGAATTAAAGCCCTATCATATTGCTAGAGCAGCAATTTCTATCAGTATTTTATCCTCAGGAGAGAGCCTGACATTGTTCTAAATGTTTGTAGGCTATTGCATGATTTGCACAATAAATTTCAGTTTATAACTCTGAGTACAGGTGTATTAAGGGTTTTTATAGTTACTGTGAGCAGATATCTTCTGGTTGCACTGGGGAAAAATCTGGCTCTGACATTTAGAGTTGTGAAAATATCTACTTCTCTCTATCTTTTTTTGGTTGGTTATGTCTTAAATTCAGGAACAGCATATCTAATGATTTCTTTCATGAGATAACAAAAAGGAGTGGTGATGATTTCTTTTATGCATTAGATTTTTAGCCATATATTAAGCAGTTTGTCACTTTATGCTATATTTTGGTAACCAAATATTTCACTGTCATAAAAGAGGCTACTTCATTAAGCCATAAATCTTTGAGCTGTACTGACTCCTAGAGCTTGGTTTTGGGCTCCCATCATGTAAATCCCTTTGTGACACACTGGTATATGATGTGTTCAGTGCCCTAACCCTTTGTTCAATTGACTGTTTTAGCATATCTTAACTGCTGTCTGTGCCAAGTGCTTCATCAGCCATGATTTCAAGTTGCAAAGATCATTTAGCAGTTTAGAAGGTAATCTGTGCCAGTGGAGGGTTTTAAGTATCAAAGGGACTTTTTAAAGAATACTTTCTCAAGTGGATTTGTGCTATTTGTAAGGGATTAAAATCATTCACTGTTTCGTTATTAAAATTTGTCTTCTAAATTAGTTGTCATCTCAGTTTTACTAAGGCAGCAAAATAGGGAATTTCTGATGTTGAGTATTTTACAGAAATACTTATCCTTACAGAAGTCAGAAAAACAATTACAGCTTGGCGGCCCCCCTTAGTCACTCAAGGAGCAATCAGTCATTGCAGTGCTAGATCTCATGGCTCTGTTTCACTGCTCTGTTCCTTGGCTTTGCTGTGAGGTGACTCTCCCAAAACCAGCCATACAATGGTGTGAAAATAAAGGAGGGCAGTGAGGAAGCACCTTTAGCCATCTACCGCTGTGAAGTAAATATCACTGTATTTTAGGCAATTATATTTTAACAAATGGTCTGCTCTGTAGGAGGAGTCACTACAGACAGCAGTGACTTGCAACACCGATATTTTCTTATTTAACAAAACCACTGGATCTTTAGAGTGGAAATCAATGGGACTTCAGGGAACTATGCAGTATGTTGCTCTCTTCCCCCTCACCTCATGGGGCTGGATGCTTTCCCTGAGGCCTCTACCCCACAGTGAAGGTGACAGTGCCCAATAACCCTCCTCTTAGACTCTGGAATCCTTTAACCAAAGAGAGAAAGCTATTCTTGCCAATCAGGTAGACAGTGACCTCTAGTACAAAAAGAAATCTGTATGTTAAAGAAATAAGTAATTTTTCTTTATACTTCATGACGTAAATTGCCCATGTCAGAAAACTAAACCTTTTTCTATGAGATTCACTGTTACCCTACTTCAAACTCAGACCTGTCAATTAACACTTGCTTCAGTGAGATTAAATCTACAAATTTCTGATTTTTAGCAGTAATGACTTCACCTGCAAGGCATGCAGGTTGACATTTAATATGCTGCTTACAGAGAGTCAGGTACTGTTTCTCTTAGGCTCTGCTGGGCCTGAAGCAAGATGAAAAATATTACTGCACAAAGTGTGGGGGACAGTGGCAGTGTGGGAGCCCTCATCACGTGGTTTCCAGTAAGATCCACTGAGACATGAGAGACCTTTCTCTCCAGTATTATGGCTGTGCAGGTTTTGTTTCTGCAAATCTTGTCATCATACTTGCTGCATGGTCACTTGTTCTGTAATGAGTCCCAAATTATCTGAGAGTCATGTATGCTTGAAAAGCCAAAGCTTATTTTCCTGCATAAAGCCTTCTATTTGACAAATGCAGTGCTAACAATATATTTAAATGTTTCATTAAATACTCATGAGTTTTAACTGCAAGAGCTCTTTTGGAATAACTAAAGCCAGTGCATTTGTAAAGTATTTCATACTGAAGCAAAATCTAAAGGCTCCCAAATTCATTCCACCGGCAGTTCATGAATGTGAAGGACAGCGCAAAGATGGCATGAAGAGAATCACATGCTTTCACAAGCATGAAAGATTTCTCCACTGAAATTTCTAAAATAATATAGAAAGGACAGATTCATCCACTGTATCATTCCTTACTGCAAAGAAACTTGAGTAACTTTAAGATTGTTTTAGTTGAGACATACTGTAATGGATGGCAAGGAAAGGGTGGGAGTTGGTTGATCGCTGTGGGCATTAAGAAAGGTCCCCAAGTCCAGGCATGTGAACTCATGTGTGTCATTTCCTCCCTTTTTCCAGTTTGAACAGGAGAACCAGAGACTTGTTGGTGAAATGAACAATCTCTTTGATGAAGTCAGGTACAGTTTTCTGTTACTCAACAAACTGGGGCACGTGCCAGTCCCGTGACCTGGACAACACCCACGCGCAGTGTACTGGCTGCAGGACACCTGCCTGCACCAACTGGAGTGGTGTGGGAGGATGTGGCATGAAACAGGAGCGCCCAGGAAGGGTGCTGTGTGCTGCCCCACTGGGTAAAGAATGATTCTGAGGGTCACACAAACTATCCAGAGTAATACTGGTTAAATTTGGAAAGTTTGCATTCTCCCTTACCCAAGTTTTAAAATGCTAAGTTTTCCACTCATATCCTGTGGTCCACTGCGTACACAGACAGCAGTGGGGGAGGTGCCATCGCTGACCCTGTGCAGAGACCTGGCTGTCCTTACAGCAGCACCGTTCACTCTCCCTTGCTGTGCAGAACAGCTGAACAGCTACTCAAGCTAGAAACTGACTTTTGGATTATTAGTCCCAGGCAAGGTAAATTCCACAGGTCATAGTAGCCTATAAAGAGGACATGTCAAAATCAGCTGCTTGGGGCCCACCATGGATGTTGTTATGTGAGACTGAAGAAGGGAGACAGGTGAGCCCCCGGCAGTGAAGGCAGCTCACTGAGCGCTGCGGGGTGATGCCTTTTCCAGGGCTTCTCTATTGGCTGGTTGTTTTCCAACCAGGAACATCCGAGCCCTGATCACAGGCTGGTGCTGCCCCACTGATGGCTGACAAAACAGCCACCTGAACAGCCACTTACTGGGCTGGAGAGTCTGAATCTGCAACAGCAACACATGTTTGCATTTAGTTTCTAATGAAGTATTTCTCTTCTTTGCCAAGACAAATTGAAGGAAAAGTGGTGGAAATCTCCAGATTACAAGAGATATTCACTGAGAAAGTCTTGCAACAGGTTAGTATATTTTAATACTGCAGCAGCAAATAAAGCTTGAAGATTTTCTTGGGGATATTTTGCTCTTGCCTGCATGCAATGTGTAAACATAAGGTTAATGAATCTTTGGTGCACATGTGAAGGAAAAGATTTTTGTTTGTTTTTCAAATTCAAAATCAAGATATTCACTGTTGTTACTTATTAGTATGTACCGGGAATGGAAAACGCAACATGTGTTAGGATGATTCTTCTGCCTCAGAACTGGTGTTCTGTTAAATGTGTTATTTCATAACATACTTTATGGAAGTGGTGCCACCTCTTCCAAAAGAGCTGGGAAATATCAGACAGGTTAAACTTGGATAAATGGGAGACTTCCTGCTGATCTTGGTGGTCTCCATTCAAGCTCATAAAATCACAGATAAAGAAATTGCAACTTAATTGTAATTACTCTATACCTTTGCATCAATGAAACAAAGATGTTAGTAATACCAGATTTATTTTTGAGTTCTGATTGTTCTCTAAGTGCTTGGAAGTGGTTTTTTCCTAACTTTCATTACTGTTTCTCAGTTTTATTTCTTTTTTAAAACAGGAAACTGATATTGACAATATCCATCAATTAGTTGTCGGTGCAACAGAGAATATCAAAGAAGGCAACGAAGACATAAGAGAGGTAATGTCTTCAAGTTGTGTTTTAAACTCGCTTGTTTCTTAACTTTCAGTTTTTCCCAAGTGTTGCTTTAAACAGCACGTGAGAGCTCCCCCACAGGACCGGTGCAGTGGGTGCTGGGGTGTCAGGACATGGGTTTGGGAAAACTATTCAAGTTAGCTGAGGTTTTCATTAGTTCTAAACATGATCTGAATAGCTCACAGGTCTGCAGAAATCTACTTGGCCTCATCAATTTTTTAAATATGAAGGTCACCTGGCTTGCATTTAAGCACCTGTGAAGTTGGTTTTAAAAAAAAGGTGAGGAGGGGGCAGAAATTGCAGACTACGATAAAAGACAGTGCTGAAATGGTTGAAACTAGAGTTAAATGCTAAGCATTAGCAGAAGAGACTCTTTGCCACCCTGAACACTTCTCACATGTTCCTAGTAAAAAATCTCTTCCACTGTCTTACTAATTAGAAGGAAAGGATGTTTTCTTTCAGTAACTGAGATTTCAATAAAAACAGAGTTCCTAAATTAGGCTATTGAGTAAATGGCCCTCCTGAGAGCACACAGAAAAGGTATCTCAAGGATGTTATTTACTGCTCTGCTCTCCTGAAAAGTGCATCAAATGTGGCAAGAACTGAAGTTATTTTTGCTTCATTTTTCACATTTTTAGGTAGAACTAAGTTTCCTAAACCACACTAAGAAACTAGCAAAAGGTGCTAAATACAAAACTTGTCACTCACATTGATGTTTGTACCATGTAAAAAAAAAATCTTCCACCTGTAAATCTGAAAAATTAGAGTGAAAACCAGGTCCCCTGGTACATGCTGGTCTCAATTTTGGGAAGAAGAATCCTAGAAAAATACTTGCTGTGAGAGCACCCACTGTGCTATATCAACCTCCATACGTGTCAGGGGGTTTTTTGTTTGGTTTTGTTGGTTTTTCATTTGTTTAACTCAGATGTTAATTAGAAAGATAAATGCCTTCTTACTTCTAATCATGGAATTTCACATTTGGAACTTGACACTAATCTAGAAGCGTGTACTTTTTGATGTAGTTCCTAATGTTTTGAGTTCCATTGCATGGGATCTTGGGATTTTCTTTTTTTTTCCTAAATGTCTGATTTGAAAATTTTGAGTGCAACTTCACTGATAAATCTAAAGAAGTACAGCCTATCTGACCTGTATTTATCTGAAATTAAGGGCAAATTATGTTACTTATCATAGAATCAGCCAGGTTGGAAAGGACCTCTGGGATCATCAAGTCCAACCCTTGATCCGCTACCACCGTGGTTACTTCTCACGTGGGAGGGAAGGGTGATGCCACTAACAGGCATCCTGGGTTGCCGTTGTTGAAATTCTGTGTGTTTACTGGTGATGGTAACAGGGATAACCTTTTTCTCACAGGCCATCAAAAACAATGCTGGATTTAGAGTGTGGATCCTATTCTTCCTTGTGATGTGTTCATTTTCCTTGCTCTTCTTGGACTGGTATGATAATTAATTAAACATACTATTGTCTACGTGCTTTGTTTGTAAAACTTTTGACTTTTTTTTCAATGGAGCTGGGTATATGGCATACCTACATATTTAATGCATTTTTCATACCTCTATGATGGAAATATTTTCCAATAAATAAGTGTGTACATATATCCATTAGTGCAGAGGGAACTGATAGCCTTCATTTTAAATCCATTTGTCAAATATAAAACCACGCTTAATCCTTCGGAGAACACTCTTTAAAAGGGCTGGGAAGAAAGCTACAAGCTGGAGCAGAGCTAATGGAAGAAAAAATAACAATACTGGTTTTGTCACAGCCACCCACTTGTGATGTTGAAAGTCCAGCTCCCATCCCAGAGCGAGAGAGAAGTGTTACTGTGCAAAAGTATCTACACTGTCTCAGGCGTTTATTTACCATTCAGTACACAGTGATCACTTTGCACAGCTATGACCTCTACTTCTAATCCTTTGAAACTACTTGACTGAGAAATCAGCTTGATTTTTTAGTAGCAATAATGATAAGGAGTCAACTAAAGAGCTTTACTTCTAGGTGAAAAGAGAGAATACAACATAGACAGATTGTGCAGTGAAACATGTTCTGGGATGCTGGAACAAAGCCAAAGGATGGACAGTATTAAAGTCCAAGTACTAAAACTGGGAGCAGGTTGTTAACTAAAAAAAAAAAATACCTCAAAACCAACTGTAGATAAGAATCAATAAACTCTCTCCTATTAAATCAGAGAAAAATGGTTTTGACTTCAAGAAGCATAAGCAATCTGCTTCTCCTAGATTGTATGGCTTACTAATTTTTATTGTTTGTTGTTAGGAGGAGAAAAAGAAGTTGTTTCTCATCAGTATTTACTTGTGCATTAAAATTTTTATTGTCCTAAATTTAAGGGGAGGAGATGTATCATGAATCATTTCTATGTAGGACAGTCTTGGGGAACAGATCTTTCCAACCTGTGAAATCTGAATGTCCTCTGTAAATACGTTGGGATGAAATGTGTGTGGTTTCATATCTCTTCTGAAATGTATATTTCTATACATTATATGCAACAAGCAGCATCACTCTTATTCTTTACTCTGCACAGAGTGAAAATGTCAAAAGTTACATGTGAATTAATTACATTCAATAAAGCAGATACCTGTTAAAAATTGCAAACATGGTATGTGTCGAAGATCTTAACATAAGCTTGATATTTTTAAATGCAAAGAAAAAAACTGGCACATAATTTATTGCTTTTGATGCATTCCACATACCATGATGACTTAATATATTAACAGCCTTTTAGAGCTGCACTGTGATGCACATTTCATTATCAAGCCTTGAGCATTGAGTCATAATGGTTATTTTTACTGTATTGGAATGAAAGGCTTTGATAAAGCAATTTTGCTGGAGAGAAACAGAAGTAGAGCTGACCATGTTTGTTCTACTACTGATCTTGAGAAATAGCCTATACTGATGTTTCCCTTTCAATTTTTTAATAGACTCTACCAAAAAAAAAAAAAAAGGAACTTTTGACATGTCCACTACCCCTTATCCCATTCAAGTAACATGAACAAAAAGGTGACTTGCTTGCCTAGATGCTTCACACACTTATTTTGTATGTTAAATTAATAATGTCCTTTTGTAATGTATATTTAAGATTTATAATAAAAATGAAAACATGATTTCACACAAAGAATAGGTAAGTTTGTAATTACAATGGAACTTTAACGTGCATCCACAATACTATGTTCTTCTACGTCTTTTCCCCTCCCAAGCCATACACAAACAGTTCTACTCCTCACTCTGTTTCACATGTAGCTTCAAAACAGTCAGTTGTGGTATCTAATATGCTACTGTTTCACTTGTGATGCTCTGTGTTTTAAAAAGTATCAAACTGCAAACCATACATAAACAGAAAGCTCTTTCTAATTAATAAGAAGGGAAAATGTGAATGTAATACAGGAGAAAATTTAGACATATTACTCCCTCAGTTGTATCCAACAAATGACATAGTAGACTACATGTACTCTTAAAGTATGATCAAAAGATCATCAAAAGATGTCATTTCTCATCAGAACATCCTGAACTGTATAGTTTTTACACTATCCTCGACACCCACCACTAAAACTGTTGGTGTTTTTCCATAATGTCTATCTAGTTTGTGTTTCAGTGCACATCCTTACCAAGATGCTAAAGCCACAGTGGAAATGCAGTTAAATCCTGTTGACAGCAATAAGAAAACATTGAGCATGCCTTGTTGCAGAGAACTTCATTATCACTTACAAATAAACAACAGTAAAGGAAACATAAGGAAAAATGGGACCTGACAGTTTCTTTCTCCATACAAGTCATTACATTACGCCCCCGACATCAGTGCTGACTACCGTTCTTGCTTGAGCCCAAACTAAGTATTACTTACAGCTTTCAGCTAAACAAGAGATCACTCTAGTTATGGCTGGGGTGTTTCAGTTTGCAAAATGACAAAGAGAATTAAAAAACTTAACAAATTAAGTATCTGTTCAGACAACAGAACACATCATTTATCTAAGGTCCAAGCCCTGAAAATCCAGTGATGAAATCTATCAGTATCCAATAAACTGCAAGAACATATCTTAGCATTGGATTTTTTTTAACATTGAAAATGGTGTCAAAGCTCTACAGCAATGCTGATATGCACCTGGGGTTATGCCCATGAATGTTCTGCAGCAAGTTTTTGTTTTGGTTTTTGTGTTTTTTTTTTTTTTTTTTGCAAAGCAGTATCAGCAAACAGAAGCAATTGCACCATAAACATGAGTAACCTCTAAATTATTCATAATTATATTCAATGAAAAGTTCCTTGAAGTCCCTTAGTTACCTTCAAATTACATATTTTTAATAATTCGCTTATCATACTAAGCTGATTTCTCAGCAGCTTCAGTCTCCTGTTCAGACAGTTTCTCTTCTGACAGTACTGTCATCCACGGGGACACGGAGCGCGTGATGGTTTGTTTGGCCAGGTTGTAGTGGTTTATGACTGTGTAAAATTTCCCTCGAGCGCTGGAGTCTTGTTCAGAGTAGTAGTTTTCCAACCCAGCTGGAATGCACTGATTATTCTGAAAGGAAAATCCATCTCTTAGATTACAGATACAGCCCCACACACACCAGCAGCAGATTAGGGGTTTTTTTCTCCTTTTATTTTTAGTCTAAGCCAACAGTCACATTCTGTGAGTCAAGATGCAATATACAGCAATTAACTACAGTGTTGTCCTACTGTGTTCAAAATGTTCTTCCCTGCACTCCTTAAACTATTCATGCATTTGCCAGGAAGACCACTCTGGGTTTATATGCCAGCATAATTAACGTAACATGCTTGCCTAAAATTATTTTTTAAAGTTTTCAGTCTCTAGTTCCAGCCATATTTTGCTGTTTTTTCTTGCCCACTTACTTCCAGCTGGTTGGTTTACAGCTACAGCTGTCTGTATCCTACCATTAGATTAACTTCAGGCAATTTACTACGGTGTTTGCAGTCCAAGGGATGGAAATTAACACAGATATATTGGTGCCAGCCTATGAACAGTTTTACAGCCCAGTAACTAAGACATACAGGAAAACATTGCGGGTGGCCAAGCATATGCACAAGTGTGTACACACATAGAAAATACTTCACTCTTCGTCAGAAAGATGTAGCCAACAGCACGCTTTTAAAAAGCTCTCTGTAACTGTGGGACTACATTATTTCATTTCCCAGGAGTGCACGAGCACTACATAGAACCTGCTACATGCTTAGAGCTTTGGAGAGTGAAAAAGGTGATTTAGAGGGTTAAATACTAAGTGGAATCCAAATTTTGCTGTCATCTTAAAACCCAAAGTGAGTGTGCCTGTGCAGTGCATTTGTCACAGGTCTTATCTAGTAACTGTTCCAGTGATTAAGAGCCTACAGAGAAGCTGGTTGCACTGAAGGAAAAAACGACTCCTAAAAACGACTGTGACTCCTAAGTTTTGCCCCATAAGGTCATGGGGTCTCTCTCCAGGTCCTCTTTCCACACCAGCTAGTCCAGGCAGTCTTGCTTGATACCTCAGCATGTTAGGACAGTCACTTGAGCAAGTGAATTGACTCTCTGTAAGCTATGAGTAGCTGCAGCTTCAGAAAAATAGCTTTAATCATTTCTACTCTGGCTCTTTTAAAAAGAAATAGGTTGTTCAGTCTTCCCGCTTCCAGCACCGGAGGACTAAAATTTATAGTATTATGGCACAGCAACTTTGAACTGCTACTGTTCTCCTACAGCTCAGCAAACGAAATTTAATACTGGAAATTTCTCAGCATAAAAACACGTGCAAAAATTCCATGGGTTTTAGGACCAGATGCTACCTCAACTGTGTCCACATTTACTTCTAAGTTCACTTTTATCCTTGCCGACAAAAAGAAAAAGAGAAGTGGCATAAATAAGCACCAGTAACAACAGTTTCAACTGGTTAAAATCATACAGCATAAAAAGGAGGAAGATCCAGCAGACAGTCTTGGCTTAATACAAATTTTGCATCCTAAAAATGTTAGTGTGATAAAAAGGCATCAAAAGGTAGGAAAGAAAAAACGGAGACCTGCCAAAACAACAGGCCCATGGGTAGTCTTATGAAGCTGCCTGCCCCTGGGGAATTCAATCACATGGCACATTTGATGGCTCAAAGAAGCCTCACTGTCACAAAACTAACAGCCCTCCCACAGAGACAACACCTCACCGGCTTGAACCTACGGGTGTGACAGAAGCCTTGAAGTGTGTCAGACTCGACAGTGCCCAAAGTTACCACATCCACCCAGGTTCCCTTTATTTGTTATCTTATCTTTTGTCAAAGCAGCAGCTGGGGCAAATCTTCCCTCTCCATTTTGTTGAAGTAGCACAACAAAGCAGAAGGGATTTAACCCCAGCTGAGCAGCACCTGTGCCCGTTCAGCACTGTTTAAATCAGCAGAGGTTTTCAGCTGCAAGACTGGGACCTAGATTTATAAAAACATAATCCAGGAATCTGGAATAGAGCTATTTGATACACATGTTGAATTACATCAACATGCCATCTTCTGGAAGTATTATCCGTGCTTTATCTGGGATAACTGACACTAATGCTGATGTGATAAATGGCTAATAAGTATACAGATACAGACATATTTGTAGTGATTATTTCACCCAGTCATGGGATGTAGTCACAATTCTAAATATTTAAAATGGGAGAAGGAACACAATCCATTGAGCTAATGAAATCTGCCAAGGAAATTCAAGCAAATATAATTATTAGAGCTGAAGACAAGCCAAGATTGACAGTCTTAAAAATGCCACAGAATCGTCTGTTGCCTTTAGAAGCAATTTGCTTTGTAACAGGCAAAAATGACTCAGTAATGGTTTTTAGTTTGGTTTTTTTTTCATAGTCACAAACATGCACAACATCTGACAGAAGAGCCTAAAGAAACAGCAGTTTCTATCTTGACTACATTTTTGCTCTCAGGATTTTGCTCTTCTAGAAAAGATGGGAAAATCATCCCTTTTACTCACTGCCCCTTGTGTTCTGCCCAGGAGCAGCCCCTTTGCTTAGTTCCCAGTCAAGGCAAGCCACGCAGCACCCAGTGACTGAGCTATGGGAACTGCTGCCAATTTTATCCTGGGACTTGCCTAAGACTTTCAGCTATGCAGAACATTTCTCTCTATCCTTTTTGTTTGTTTCCATGGTTCCCAGGTGAGAGAAGTAAGAAGGCCATGAGAAGAAAGTGAGATGCTCCACAGTCAAGTCTCTTCTTTCTTTTACAGCCCTTCAATTTTGGAAATTAGTTGTGGGTTATGGCCTTTGATGCCAGAGAAAACCCTGGTTGCCAGTCTATATCTGGCTGAATTAAGATGACTCCTTTTGTTCCTTTGACATGAAGACCCCAGTGGTATTCTCTTATAAACAGTATCTTCTGTCATGTTAACTTTGCTGGGTCAATAATTCCCAATTACACAGATGATGCTGTGGTCTCCAGTGCACTGAAAGTTACTGTCCACAAGTCTGACAGAATGCATGTGCTTTGGCAAAAAAAGCTGAAGGGTAACAGATATGGTACAGAGCATACTGACGTCCTGGAGAAATTCCTCCGGGATGTAAGTGCACTCAAGTTTTGAGTCTCACCAACAGGCATTGAAGAGTGCTCAGAGGAGCAATCAGCATAGCAGCAGTACTAGGGCTGTCTCAGCTTAAGCAAGCACAGAAATAAGGCTGGTTAAAACTGCTGCACAAAGGAAGATGAGCACTGTTTAAAATACACCCTCAACTCCTGGAGGCGTAGGACAGCAGAAACGTTTGGAACTGCTCCATGTATGAGAGCATCAAAGCAGAGAAGAGCGAGTCTGACTCAGCTGCAACAGCTCAGCCTTTATGTAGCGATTCCTACAGAACCAGGCTTCCTGAGGCAGGGACACCTTTGCCCTTAACCAGGAAATCATATCAGCATCTGAAACCTAGGGACATCCAGGCCAGGAAATGTTGTTGAGTCTACCTAAGGATGAAGCCAGTCCACTGATACACTGCTCATAAGGTGACAGATTTCATGTCTCCTAGGACATGTGTGCCAAGCTATGCCAGGACATATCACAGACTCTCCCCAAAACAGATGCACAGGCAAACAAAAATTCATCTCAACATTGGTAGTTTCAGGCCTTGTGTCATTTGCTAATATGTTTATCCTGTAAAACTTTTTTAGAGTTACATTACCAAAGATGCCGTGTCTTCTGGCATTATGCGATCAAGCAGCTCTAAGCAGCCTCCAAAAAAACACCAGGAGAGTAACCATAACGCAGCCCTGTGTACCTGCTGCACCTTAAAAACAGCACAAGCTATGGGACATTCTGCCTAACTTCTGTCCCAAACACAGGACCCTAAGGAAAGAAACACAACCAGACTCAGTGCAACTAAAATGTAGCTAAGAAACTGTTCTTCCCTTAAATATTGTGGCACTACCAAGAAAAGCCAAAAGAAGCCAGAAGGCTGCAACTCAAAGGAGAGGACAACACGGTGCGAAAGGAAGCAGAAGCAGGAGACTGCTGCTAGACTTACATAGGAGCACATAAACTAGCTGTTCCTGTCAAGTCAGGGTCACATCAAGACAAGTTTGGTAGGAACATGTAGTCCATATTCCAAATTCCTCTATGCCAACAGAAAGCTTAGGGGGGGAAAAAAGGGCTACTGGGCTATTGTCCCACGAGACATGAGCACAGAAGGGTTTCAGTGCTTGTCTAAGACAACACAAAAAACCAACAGAACTGAAAGCTGATCTCCTGAGTTACAGCCAAGTATTCTAACCACAGTATCTTTTGCTGGGAAAGTAGTAACCAACTGAATGCTTGAAGCTAAATTAATCCAACAGGGCATCACTGATTATAATTTTGGACTAGGTTCTTGTAAGATATTTATGTGCCTGCAGTGACAGATAGAAATCCTGAATTGTCAAGTAGTTCCTTTTGAAGTTCATACTGGGTACCCACTTGATTCATTATTTGACTAAATATTTTTAGAAAATTAGAGGGAAGACTGCCATCATCACTGCTACTTTTCTTATCTAATTACAGCCAAGTTCAACCCTGCTAAATTTACAACAGAAATCAATGTTACTTTTCTGACTTTCAGCCCAGGTCATAACTGAGGAGCCAGCACTACCACCTCACATAAATGAAGTCAGCCCAGCCTCTCTTTTGGTTAGAACCGGTATTTTTTTCCAATAAATGTATTTTCCCTTTTTTGGCATCACTTTTGGCCTGTGGCAGTAGGGCTCGGAGGTCACTGTTCTAGAACAAGAAGTTCTTCCTACAAAAATAACCCTCATGTAACTCTACTACTCTTAATGAGAACATCACTCTACTGTTTCTCTGACACATATTCCAGAATTTTTTTTCTCCAGGTTTTATCATTCTCTTATTTTGGAAGACCATTCAACATTACACCATATGACCCTTAAATGAGGGCTTTGTCTGGACAACTGCAGATGAAGTCTGAAGGACACCAGTGTTTGGATTTTTGCTATATTTTCAATGTTTAAAGCATTAGCAAAATAAAAACATTATTAATATTGTGCAATAGTACAACCTCAGTTAATGAGAAAAACGTAGCAGGAAGCACACTAACCTATGAGAAGAATCACAAAATTCTGTGCAGTGCAGCATGACTTAATCAAGGTTATGCATAGAACAACACGGAATATTACATACTCTCCTGTGTTTCTAGAATGGGTATGCAATTTACCTTGAAAACAAATCCTTCCGGACAGGTGTGATCATACTTGTAAACCTTGTAGACTACCAGAAATACAACACACGTTAAGAACGCAAGGGCAAAAAGGACCAGCACAGTTACCTGTAAAGAAAAATAAAACATGCTTATGTTAGCAATGCACTGCTTATTATACTGCTCCTTGTTACTGCAGGCAGCAGCAGCCAGCTATGAATGCACTTTACAGTAAAATCAAGCAAAGGATAAAACAAGCTGCTGAATTATGGAGGGAGAACAGGGAAGCAGCACGTCAGTGCTTCTACCTCCCTCTTCTCAGAGAAGAAAGCAGATCATGTGGTCAGTGGCCCACTGCCTCTGGACTGCAAGGCTTTTTTTGACTGCATTTCTGTTTAGGGCACACATGACGCCAGAAGGACACAACAAGGTAACTTGGGTCTGCTGTTTTTTTCAGTATTTGGATGATGTAAGCATAAGTCTAGTTTATGTCAGCTGATAAGACATGTTTGTTTTCCCTGTGCCTGTCCAAGAATGGAGTCAGGTGACAGTAAGTTAGCACAGATGTCATCCAGATAATACAAAGGTGACTCTTTCAGGGCATGGAGAAAGTAATGTCTGCAGTCTCTTGGTAAGATCAGAGTTTGTTGTGCCTGCTCTGAACGTATGGATAGTTACACCAGTAGTCTGCATGCTTGGTTGCTCAATGCTCCTTGATTTCTAAGTTGAAACAGTACTACTTCATCACACAGAGACTGTACAGGAGTAGGTCGCTGCCAGATCCGTAAGGGAATACACCATGTTCAACACTGGGAGAGCCTGGAGGAGCTCTGTTGCACCTCTTTTCTCAGTGCTCACAGAGAAGCCACTACAGACTCCCTTACATGGCACTGGCTTTTCACCATATCCTTCAGTAGCTCTCTGGTCCTGAATTTGAGCTGGAGAAAAATCCAAGACACACTTAAAATCTGAACTCAGTGTCAGTATCAAGCTCACCTTTCCCAGACAAACTGAGCAGCTGGAGACCGGCAGCCTTTTATGTGTGACAGGAGAGAGAACCACCTTCAGAATTACATCACCCATCGACAAGAGAAAGCACAAATCTGGCCTAGTAGTTACACTGCAAAGCTCTCTAATTCAGACCCATTTTTGTGG
Source organism: Corapipo altera (assembly GCF_003945725.1). Lineage (NCBI taxonomy): Eukaryota > Metazoa > Chordata > Aves > Passeriformes > Pipridae > Corapipo > Corapipo altera. The sequence goes on from NW_020884886.1 coordinate 4,259,199, forward strand.
AAAGTGTGAGCTGAGCAAACAGCATTCATTACCTGGGACAGTATCCCAGATGTGTAGTATTATTCTAAAACAACTACTGATAGACTAACTGGTACCCCAAGGAGATTACGCAGTAAGAGTGGTTGAGATTAATTTCCTGTTTGGCAAGTTAGAAAGTAAGCCAGCATGTGCTACAGCATAAGAAACAATAATAAACAGAAACAAACAAGATTATGAATAATTTCTTAAACCAAAGTATAAAGTAATCTAAATTTTAAAGGAAGTTGCAGAAGCCAGCTATATACACCTCCTAAAAAAAGAATTTAGGCATGTCAGGGTCAATTAATTGAAACAAGACTAATCTGATATTTGAGAAAGCAACAACAACAAGAAATTGTAGCTTTGCCTCTTGGTAAAAACAAGTCCCTTTATGATAAATCCCTGAACTTAAGAGACTTTGCAACACTGCAAACTGTGTGTGCCAGTGAGATTAGGACATTACAGGACTGCAATGAACTTTAGGGACTTCTCATGCTGTGGAAGCAAACTTCATCATGGGCAGACAACAGCGAGTGTTAAATTTCCTGGCTGAAACAAGGCTGGGAAGTATCATGTGTTGCTGAAGCCAAGGATTTTTTAAGGATTTTTGATAGACAGAAAATAAGCATAAAAGGAAGGCTGGACTACAGGCAGGGAGAACTGCAGATCAAAAAGCAATTTAGCAGAAGAAATGTAGACATTAATGTAACAATGCTGTTAGAAATGGGACATGGAGCAAAGCACCTTTCCGATTAAATGTTCAGTTTCTCAACAGTCACTGGATTAAAAAAGAAAAATAATTCAATCATAATCAGCCTCTGAAAACTTCACATTGACGTGAATTTTCGTGTCTTTCTCCGAGTTTATTACTCATTTGCAAACACAAAAGTTAACATGGATAGATCACTCTGTCTTGCCAACCTCATGTTTTCTGCTTACATGTTTCATGTCTCAGAATATCCTGCACGAATCCAAGAGCTAAAGTACATTTTCACTTTCCTTTCTGGTTATTCTCTGTTTAATAACAAACAACATAACACAGACACGCCCCCATTTCTGGCCAAGCTACGCCTTAGCTCAACCCTTCTGGTAGGTTTATAATCAGGCTTCTCCCTTTATTCTTCTGTGGTTGTGTTCTTCCTGTGCTTCCTCAGCTGTCCCACCCACACACATGTACAAGTGCATGTACATGTACCCTTCACACTTTGGCTTGGCCCAAACCTTGCATTCCACCCTCCAGGGCTCTCCCCTCCCCACAACTGTAATGAGCCTTATTCTTATTCTCTGTTCCCTCCCTCCAAATTTACCTTGCACTCCAGGCTCTAGAAAAATTGACCCTTCTCCCCTAAACCAAGTGGGAACTGCAACTCCTTAATGCCCTGCTGGTACCCTGTACCTGTACACAGATGCCCTGGGTCCTCTTGCCCCATGGGCCTCACCATGCCTGGGCCCCTGTGCAGGTCCACAGCCCACTCTGTCTGCAGGGCTACGGGCCCAAGGGCCTTCCTCTTCTGAGCTCCAGAGCTGCTGGGCAGCATGGGCAGATGAGGAACCAGAAAACAGGGAGCACTCCTCACCCAGCCCTGCAGATCTACAATATACACAGGGCCCAGTCCAATTTGCAGGTTTGGGTCATTCACTTCCCACTGACTCCAAGCACCTGTTAGAATGTTCCTTTTGCTCTGACAGTGACTGCTCTTTACCTTAGAGAAGAAAGGGAAAAGAGAGACTAGAGAGCTAGGATAGAAAAGCTAAAAGCCAGATGGTATTCTTGCTGAAGCTTCTCATGCTCCACAAGACATACTCCATGCAGCCTTCAACAAAGACTGCTCTCTTTAGGAGCACAGGCCTGTGACACAGGACATGGACATCAAGCAGAACAATTGCTATGGCACGGATCAATTCAGCTCACATTTGTCTCTGCCACAGATAGGAGCAAACAGTTTTAAAATGTTTTGAAAAATATTCTCAAATCTTAAAGCATTTTGACCCTATTTCCTGGCCATTCTAATAGCAGGGAGTAGTAGAATTATAACAGCATTTCCCAGTTGTAACTATGCTAACATATAGATGAGGTCTCAGAACATACCGAGACAACATACTAACAAGCTACTTTGTAACTGAGGATAAGTATTAGACAAAAGAAAAAGACTGTATTTCCACAACCACTGCAATATCACTCTGTTCAAAGCTCAAAAATTGTTCTGGAAAGTAACTGTTTTTTGAAAGAGGACAAAAGCCCAGTGCTGGAGCCTGGCAAGTTGCAGAGCCACAACCTCAGAGTTCATTTGCTGAGACCTGTTTTCAGTGACTGACATGGAGCTGTGAGTTCTCACAGCTCGTACAAGTTCTTCCATTGCCACCCAGTAAGCCCCTGGGAAGAGCTTTCAGGGCTCCTGGTTCAAAATTTTCTCTCACTTACTGTATTTCCTGATGTTACTAATTTTGGTATTAACATGTAAATTTTTACTCTCATTATCTTCAATGATTTGCAATCACACTGCATTTGCAAATCCCTAATCAAGTAAGCTCTTGTCTCCTTCCTATTAGGAGAGAATCTCCCGTCTCTTACCATCCTTCAGGATACAAGTAACTTCTATTTAAGGACAGCCACAGATGCAAATGACACAGATGGAACCCAGTGATGGATTTCTTTGCAAGGTGATCACAATCACCTGGTAATCTGATCTACTTCTCCCTTATAAATTGACAATCCTCTTTCTTCTAATAGCCATTTTTCTTCACTCTCAAAATAACTCACAGTGATGGTCCACAATTGTCAGATCCCCATGTTCACTGCAGTCAGCTTCTCTCCCCAGCCAGTAACATAGTGTAGCCTAAATTCTCTGCTTCACCTTCTGAGCCCTCTCCTACTGGATGCCTTTCAGAAATAAAAGCCTGGAAAAAGAGAAGGCAACAATCTGCTCTTCAGACCACAACCAACACCAACACCAAAGCTGCCATTTTATTGCTTTCTTCCACAGCAGCTTTGCATACCCGCTGTAACCTAAAGTTATTCTTGTCTTCCTACCAACACACTAACAGCAACTTGCCCTTTTCCTCTGTTCAAGGCAGGAGCAGATGCAATACATGCACAAGCACCACTCCCATTCTTCTGGAAGGAAATCTTGAATCTCTTCTCTCTTTGTTGTAGCCAGCTGGCAGTGCAGGACCACACACAGTGGGAGCAGAAGTCTTGTGAATTACTATGAGCATTCACTGCCATGCAGATCCTGCAGAACTCCAAGGTGGCTGTCACACTGCAAGAGTGATGGGCTTTTAAAATACTGAATAACTACATGATAGGACATGAAATAACTACAAGATAGGACAAACAACCATTTCTTTTAACTAGGAATTCTAAGTGTGGCTTTGCTTTCATCTTGAGTGTGACGTTTAAAGTTAGTTTTAAGGGGATCTGGCAGCAAAACGAAGTGAACAGAGAAGATGACAAGATACTATGTATGTGGCAGATTTCTGAATAGACTGAAAGTGAAGAGCAGAAGAAGGACAACGTCTAGCCAGAAGCCATTACAGTAATCGAAATGAGAGATGACTAATGAATGAACTAAGCATACCCACAGCAAAAAAACTTGTCTTCAGACTCTGTAAGTGGTTAGCTGAACAAATGAAACTCACCATATCTGACAACTACACTAACATGTAAGCAGGTTGTGATAAGGCCTTTACCATAAGATCTGCTAGGTCTTCCCTATCAGTCCATCCTACTTTGCCTCAGCTGTGAAACACTGCAAGCTGTATTCTTCTCTGCCTGGCTACTGCAGTCTCCTTCTTCCTTACTCCACTACTGTTTATTGGACTCCCTTTTTAATCAAGCTGCAATATTACAGCAAAATTCATCAACTGCACCAACAGTGCCTGTTTCTCTTCACATCCTTTCCTGGCTCCTGTCCCTTTCTGAACAAATTATGAATCATGTTTCAAGGCATGCATAAGTCTACTCCTTTTGCTCCTCTCAGTTCCATCCATTTTGCCTGTGTCCCACTGCCCCACTAAAGCCTGGGTACCATCCGTTTCTCCTCTGCCTTCACCTTTCTAATGCCTCCTCCTCTTGTCTGAAATTCTTCCATTAACCCACTCACACTGTGCTGCTTGGCACCACGCCTTCCTTCATGCTTTTCCTTCCATCAGCACACAAACCCACGTAGAAGCATTCCTGTTATTATGAGAGGTGGAACTAAGGTGGAACTAACAAGATATGCAGTAATTTTCACTGCTCAATCACTGCACTTGGTCACATCTCATCTCTGCATTATCTACTTCAACTCAGCCTCCTGGCAAAACAACTTTCATTTCTGATCTGTCTGTAAAGTGTGAGGTACAGACTTGATGACTGAACGAGATGAGTGAAGACATACAGACACAGAGCACCTTTCATATGAAGTGATTTACAACCAATTTATGCTTTGCTCACCAGCTAAATGCAAAGACCTCAGGGGTGAAATACAGCAACTCTGTACAACCACTTAGGACAGGAAATTAAGATTATTGCTATTGAATTTAAACTACAAGAGAATTTTAGGCAGACAGACTGTAATTACAATAGATTGTGTCTGGCTGCATCCCACAGACAAAAATTCGTAAAACACTGCATTGACTTCCCTGCAAATGGCTGTGACCTCCATTTCACCTCTCTCCCCTGAAATCCTGCATCTCCAGCTGCACAATGCCCTCTACCAGCACACTGGAGAACACCAAAATCAGCTCTCCACTTATCACTGCTTTTCAAAAACTATCTCCTTGTTTGCTATTACTTCAGCCTGCCTCTGGAAGTTTACATGAAAAATGTGTCTGAAACAATGCACTCAAGGATTAAAAAAGTTCAATTTGCAGGAAATGGCAACATAAAAGCAAAACGAGAACCTTTACCTCTGTACATGGAACATTTGACTCGTATTCGTTTACAGAGCAATGGAAATTACACAGAACAACTTGGTACAATGTCCCATACTTTCCATGGGAATATATATATACATATACAAGACAATCAGGTGCCTCGTTTCAAGAAGTGTATTTCTAACATCACGTCATGTTTAGCTATATGACTGGTAGCCATCTATTAAACTCAACTTCTTCACCAGAACATTCCCATCAAACCTTTATGCTCAAAGAGGATGACAGTTTTGGGGCAGTCTGTATAGAAAAAGCAGGAGAAATCAAAAGACTGTCCTTCCCAAACAGAGATGACACAGAGAAGGAGAGAACTGTCTTGGATGTCTACCTGGAGATGATTGGGAGTAGCAGCAAGAAAGGCAGATAGATTCATGAGGACAGTAACAGAAAAGAAGCTACAAAATCAGCACTTATTAACTGCAACAGTGCAAGGCAACAGGACCAGTCTGCAAGGGAGTTGATTAATGAAACCTGAGGGACATACTGTTAGACAAAAACAAGTTAACAAGGCAGTGGCCTTGAGTTCCTAGCACTGTGGCTTAACTCAGCTGTTCATGACAATGTTCCCATCACATGGCACCCTGTATTAGTTTCTTAACTACAGAGATCTGAGGAAGCAGTTCAAGAAACCCTGTGGCACCAAGATAAGAATCTTACTACCTTCACATACAAACCCAGAAGATATTACTGAGGCCAGGATAAAGGCTGCTTAAGGTTACTACAGAAGAGGAAAGGCTATTTAAGTGATATATCTGGACAGATCCAAAACATCTTTGTCAATGTCACTGGTTCTCTTCCAATAAAATGATTTCTAATAGAGACAATAGCAGAGACCTGACTAATAACAGGGAAGCCACTGTTAGGCATTCACTTTATTTAAATCTTCCAGCTCTGACTGTAAAAATTCCTTTCAGCCAAAAATTTAGCAGGACGACTGTCAATGCCATATCAGAGAGTATCAAATATTTAAGGAAAAAAAAAAAGTGACAGTTGCCATGTAGTGCCTTTGCATCAATTGTTTTAAAATAGCAGTTACATTGAAAAAAGAACCTCCTTTATTTTTCTTATTTTAAGCAATAAAGAAAAAATTCAAAGCCTGCCAAACGCTTATAGTTGTGAACAACTTTAATCCTGTGAGCAGTTCTACTGAAGAAACAGAACTACTGACAGTAAGTAAGTACCTGTCACTCTTCCAGCCAAAGTGACAGACACAACGTACTTAAGGAAGTGATATCCTGTACAGGAGACATCTCATGCACCTAACAGACTTTTAATGTGGGAGCAAAGAGCTACTCAACACACAAAGTAATCACACAGCAAGAGAGATCTATCTTCCTTGTCTCTGATTATTTTTGCAGCAATAATAATTGTTGGCATTACTAAGAAGAGATACAAAAGTCTTGAGGCAGAAATATGCTTGAAGGATGCCCCTTTTAAGATAGGAAAAAAACCCTGAATAGTTAGATATATGTTGCATACATTTTTGCAGTCTTAAAATGACCAGGTAAAACTGCGAGAACTGATCTTGAAAGCAGTCTGAATTCCTCTTCCATAACCTCGTGCAGACATTTCAACAACTGCTTGCTACTTGATAGTACACGGCTTGCACCATATGGTCGTACCAAAGAAATAAGCTTCAGGCTTTGGCTCTGCAGTTAGATATATGTAGAGATGTCAAGGATAAAGTCTGAAGAACTGAACTGCCTTTCAATAGAACCAAAAGGCTGAAGGCATACTACAGCTTGGGTTTATTTAAGGGCTTAAAGTTTATAGGGAAACATAAGTGTTTGCTTTCAAAATACCTCTGAATCTTCTTTATTGAGATTTTCCCAAAGACAGAAAAAAAATGTCATGCATTGCTACAACAGACATTTTTTTAAATTGGTGTGTTTGTGCATAACTGTCAACTGTAGCCCAATTCAGTGGGTGCCAGAACAGACATCCCACTACAAAATCCAACTGGAGGTTGTAAGAACACTGCTCTGTCAATGGGGGAAGCAAAGGTTTGGCCTTGGGTAACTCACACCATCAACTTTATTCTGTCATAGCTTCCTCCTGTGTCCTGATTCACAAGAGTCCTTTGCAATGACATTTCCAGCCTTGTTGTGTTACTCTGTACAGCAGACAATTTACAGGAGGGAGAAATCTGCCTCGTTCAAAGTTGCTTTCCACTTGTGAAGAACCAAATCCCCACATTAGCCTACACTTTCAAAGTACAAAGGCAAGACTTCTATGTATCAATGGCAAATACTCTTCAGTGACAAATCACATCTTTCTTAGTCTGGTTAGTGCCATAAAACTAAAGTAAGACAACAGGGTTCCCATAATCAGGAAATCTTCACATTCTTCTGAGATATTCTGATTTGAATTCAGAATGTCGCTTCATAGAAGAAAATTATACTTGCAGTTTTCTTTGTAAACATTCTCAGCTCTGTTGTAATAACTGTGGTAATGTGGACTGAATGCAGAAAATACATTTTGTAATTGATTATTCACCCAGGTGCTAAAACACCATCTACATGACATATGCACATGCTGGAGTTGCTTCATTTGTTATAATGTATAACTTCTCAAGAAGAACAGCTTTAAATGATCTGCACTGCTGAATCCCAAAACTGCAATCTGCTTTGTCCTTATTTAAGAAGTACATCTAGAATACACATGTGAACTATTTGTAAATATGACTGACTGACTGACTTGCTTTATTTTTAGCACAACATTTGGGCTGTGTCTTGTGGCAGGCTTGTGCATTGGTGATTTACAATACTGAAGTCATTAAAACAGCATCTGAAACTTTTCATGAACATGAGCCAAAGTCAATATCTCACCAGTTAAATAATGCATTTCATAATTATAGCAAATATTTAATTTTCAGACAAATATCTTTTTGCTCTCTCAGAATCAACATCAGCAGTTGACATGATGACTCACAATTAATAAGGACCCAGGAGAAAACCTCACACAATCGGTACTTTTCATCTACATATTTATGAAATGCCATAAATTATTCATCTAATATTTACTACTGGGAGTGGTGAATATGACAGTCATCCCTGCTGGAAAACCAGTCAGTTCTCTTTAAAATGTTTCAAGCAGCATAATTCAATTCTAAAACTTGCTATATGGAGATTAAGGGACATTTTTAGGACCTGAATGTTCTGCATGAACATTGTTTTCAATTAACTGAACCACAATTTTCCTAATTGATCAACCCCCACACTCTTCTTTAGAAGCCTAGACTTACAGCCACAGTGTGAATCACTCTGCAATTCCCAAGAGATACCAAATCTTACTGAAACCTCCCTCTGATGCAGTAGTTACCTAGCAGCAAAACCTAGCAACCCCGTAGTATGAGATTAATCCCAGAATGATCATCATAAAGTATCTAAATGATATTTTACTTAAGTATGCCATCCGAAAGTATATAAAAATGCAATGCAAAGACGCTCAGGCTTCTAACTGTTCAGCTATATATATTAGAAAAGACTACCCAACAGCATGATAAGCTTTTTTATTTATTTGTTGTTCAGTAAGGTCTCATTTGCTCAGCTCTCCCAACAAAGACAGAAAAAAACAGATCTACATAGGGATGTGCAAACCACTTAGATGTGATTAAGATATCTTAATGTTCAAGCAATGAAACCTCTTAGTCCCTACAGCTAAAGCGTAAGTGCAAAATTCATCTGCTCAGCTGCTTGGAACCAAAGTCCTAGTAGGGTACTCAAACTTTCTCCCCTTTCTCTTCTACAACATAGTAAGCATTTTCCAGTCACCTCAGTGTGACCAGGACACACACAAAGACAGCCGGACGTAAGTTCCCCTTGTTCTGAGCTGTCTAATTGCATTTTCCCAACCCTCGCCTGACAGGAAGGGGATTACTCTCAAGGACTGAGTGGTACTATGGTGCCAGGAGGACAAAGAGAGCATATTAGTCAGAATGTAGCATTTTCCCTGAGGGATAGACATCCTTGCCCCAAATCAGGGAATAGAAAAAAATGGAAATAAGTTTCTTACCTGCTTAGTAAAACCCTACCACACCCCATATCATTTCTTCTTAGCTATCCAGGGCGGTTCCCCATATAGCTTACTAGGAACCTACATGCTTCACTGTGTGGCTGACAACTCCACCAGGTAACTGGCACTTAAAACATTTGTCGTGGCAACACTCTGCAAAGTTCCTTTCCAAATATATTCTAATCCCTCCCTGAGCCTTCACTTTGTTTGTTTAGCATGCTCTGATTTCACTGAGAACTGTATATACACTTCTGAAGGTCAGCTTGGGCCTGGGCAGCTTTTAGAACCACTGCTCAGGCATGACAAAACCAGAATCTCTGGTGTGCCCTAAAATCTCCTATCATGCAGAGTTCAGAAGCATGCAATATAAAGAGAATCCACATCTCTACTGAATCTCTGTATTTCTCCCTCATACTAAATGTTAGGCTTTCCAAATATATTTGTACTTGCGCAGGGAAGAGTGTGGTTTCCTACTGTTTAAAAACGCTTTGGAATCCTTGGGTAAGATGCCAATTAAAAGCACTGAAAAGCTGCAGTCTTCCTTTGTTAAAAGAACAAGTAGGGAAGCATGAATTGAAGTACCAACTTTCCTGTTTTGCTTTACTTACACAGAGCAGGAAAACCTATCTCCAGTGAGAAGGGGGAAATTAAATCTTTGCAGCAGTTAAGCTCTCAGGTTTCCTACGGGACTACTGAAGGAAGCAATAGGGACACTAAAGAGTAAATCTGAGTCAGATTCTTGGTGAACTACCATCTGACAGTAAGAGTTGTCACCAAGCTTTACAATTTAATTGGACCAGGAAACCTGACAGCAAAGAGCTCTGGTATATACCCCTCAGCTGCCAAGTCATACGCTTAACCATAAAAAATACATAATGGACTATGACAGTGCTTTTAAGAGAATGGTTTGGCCACAGTGATAAATAAGAAGCCAAAAAGAAAATAAATGTTCTTGTGGTTCTTGTCCTTCAGCACAAACAGGAGTTTTATCCATGCCATGAGCACTACCTATGTGCAGGCCGCAGACACCCTGGCCAGCCATGTTCTGAAACCCACACACTGACAGAAACACCTTCTGAATTCATCTGCTAGAGAGGGATTACAAGCAATAATGCTTCAAGATTTGATTTTGTTTCTAATTGTTACATACTGAACTATTATAACACTGAATTTATTTTTCTCATGTCCAGCTATCCCCACAACAGGCACTCTGTTACAGCCGGTTCTGACTACAATCAGCAATTGATTTTAAGCAATTCTGTGAACACAACTGAGCTATTAACATCTTCAGACAGCACTGCTTACCTTAAATCTTTCTGAAACCCCTTCAGTGATGCTGATTGTGAATTCAGCTATTTTAGGTGTACGGAACTTTCCCTTCTTGCGATCAGGTTCATATTCTGTTTTTGTTTTGACCACAACCTTTAAGAAAAAAGTAAAAAAAACTGTCAGCTGAAACTAGCCACAGAAACCTTAATTATTCTTTAACTCTTCTTTTACCTACAAGCACATCTAGCAAAATATTCCTCCCCCCTCTTTGTGTAATTCTTCTTTGAAAGCTGTAAATTATTATTTATTTTTCTGGCATATCAATCATTAACAAAGTTATCTCTTAAAGTGATCTTGATGGACCTACAGGAAGACTTGTTATACAACAGTTTCACAAACTTCCAGGTTTTTCATCTGTGGTGTTACTGTGCTCCTGTACTAGGCAAGCATAGGTCAAATCCAAATCATGGTCCTTCTCACTTTGTATAGTCTGAAAACAGTCACCTCCACTTGCTTCAGGAAATCCCACTAATGGGATTTCAAACTCAAGACCAATAGGAGAAGATTACTGAAGAGGGCCCGCAGAAATCCTGCAAGATGCCATGTTCTTTGACGGCAGGATCTTGAGTTCAAAAAAAATGAAATGACCCATCTAGTTGCTATTCACTATGTGATAGACTATGGCCTTTGGCACTCTTATTTTCAACATCTAATTTCTGATTTATCAGCTGCAAGCAGCAAGATGCACACAAACCCTTGTGTTAATGAGATTGCTTCAAACACCCAAGGCTCTTCAACTTTAGTCTATCCCTTACTATGAACTACTGCCCCAAGCTGCACCATTTAGCACCTTACCTGTATTCCCAAAATATTCACTACGTCAGTCTAATCTCTACTATTCTCCTAGGCATTCTAATTGTACAAAATTTTCTCATACCTAACCTATTTGCCTCATTTTTGTCTTCTGCATTTTTCAGGATCTTTTTCTAAGTATCATTCTCGAGATAGGGTGCAGTTCATCATACTGACAGCGCTATTACGATTTTTTCAATTTTCTCTATTGTTCCAAGGAATAAATACCTACTCTTAGATTTTTAGAATCAAATTCTATCTTTAGCACAGCCCGTGGTATTAATAGCAAATACATTATCATAGAATCATAGAATGGCCTGGGTTGGAAGAGACCTTAAAGATGATCTAATTCCAAGGGCAGGGACACCTTCCACTAGACCAGGTTGCTCAGAGCTCTCTCCAGCTTGGCCTTGAACACTTCCAGGGATGGGGCATCCAGAGCTTCTCTGAGCAACCTGTTCCAGAGCTGCACCACCCTTAAAGTAAGGAACTTCTTCCTAATATCTAAACTAGACCTACACTCAGTTTGAATCCATTCCCCCTTGTCCTGTCACTACATGCCCTTGTAAATAGTCTCTTTCCATCTCTCCAAAACTAAGATTATGACACTCACAGGTAGCCAGGCATTGAAATGACAAGCTTTGGGTTCCCCTCTTCTCACTTCCTTGAATGGTACCTAGAATGTGTAACTGTACTAGAGTCAGTACCATAAAGCTAATTAGACACTTTGACAGCATTACACATATTTGTGCAGGACAGTGGTTTAGCAAATTCTTTACCTATTTTCAGCTTAGTTAGTAAGATAGTAGTTATTACCTATTTTAACTTTATAACTGCCCAACAGCACCATGAAAGTAAACTGCCTGAAGAGTTCTGAAATGCTTTTTAACATTTTACTTACATTCCTCCCCCCTTTATGTTGCGTAATCTCAGGCAACTCAAATCACATTCAGCTGACACTGAATGTACAGTTCTAACTGCTTGGTTATGTAATGTCTTCTTTTGTTTAACATATCTGAATAGGAATTTAAATCACTTCACCCCTTTAATTTAGAAACTGTCAAAATCATCAAATCCTTAGCGCTGTAGTCACTACTTTTCAAGAAGTTATGCTTCACTGCTATACTGGAGCCTTGTAAGTGAATAATAAGCATAGATATATGAAGTATGTACTCCTATTCATTATACATGAGTGTCTGCATACTTCAGAATTTGATCTGTGTGCCAATCTTTCCTTAATACTTTTTCTTCTTTTCACATCAGTTGCTCTGCTCCTGCCTTTGAGTCTGTGCCAGTAAAGAGACACTGACATGACATGACTAACCACTTACAGAAGGAAACCAGCAGGACCAATAAATTCATGGCTTTAATTTTTCCCATGTTTGCAAAAGGAAAGAAAAACTAATACACAATTAGACAGTGGAGAGTAAAAAAACAATCAAATATACCCTTATTTCAGCTTTTAGCCTAGCTGGACATTTGCTTTTATTCGAGGCAAATGCCATTAAAGGTGGGAGGAGTTCTGCCCCATTCTAGTAGGAGCCATAGAGACAGCAGAGAACCTCCTGAGCTCTCTACAGAGGCTCTGCTCAGGTTAAACCTATTACCATACAGATCCCTAGTTCAGACTTCTGCTTAGCAGTGCAGGAACATAATGCAATCCTTTGGACACTGGTCCCTTGTAATCGGTTATATCCAGTCACCAGTTGGCAGGCGTATCAGACACTGTAAGACTGAACTTGTTTTAAAGCCTTAGGGTGCGATTTTGTCCTCAGTTACAAGATTTACACCCATGTAACTGAGGGCATAAAATGGACCCTCAGGCTCTCCAACAGCTGTTATGGCTTATTGCATTTATGCCTGCCAACTGGTCACCACACACAACACAGAATGGTGTTGATAGCAAATAAAATGGAGGTCAAAAAATTATTTGTATTGCCTACAAGCAACACTCTACCAAGGAAAATTTTACAAGCTACAATTCTTTACCCTAAGATACTATTATCTGAATCTTTTTGAGCTTTGAGGAATGAATATATCTGTTTGTATGTATATGTATTATATGTAATCTATATATCCTGTAAATATCAGTTTAACCAGAAGTAGAACTGAATGTGTGGAAGGCCAAAAATAAAAACTGTATGAAGACCACAAAGCTTTTTTTGCCAGATGCATGTGAGAAATGTATAAGTAGGTATCCTATTAAAATAGGATACTGAAAAACCTGAAAAGGTTATCCTACTACTCTGTGCCTTACATGTAGTAACACTTACTGTATTCTTTATTGTGAGGACAATAAACATATTTATAGGCTATCACATCACCTTCCTAAAGCTTTAAAATTAAATCCTTAATAATTAAGCCATATAATAAGGAATGCAGGAAGCACACTTCTCTTCCAACCTGTAAGCACTCATTGGACTGTCCCTTTCCAACTACAGAGGATCTGAATCACCTATTTCGAGGTTTTTGAACCAAATAAACTGCCATGGAAAAAACTCAATGACCTATTCTCATCTATTTCAGCTTGTCTGGGGTTAGCATTAGTTTCCTACTGAAGCACAGAAGGAAGATGGAAGAGCTCTCTGTTGCCAGTCTGCCTGTCCCCATGTTGCAGAGAAATAAAGCAGGGTTTTATCCCCCAATCAGAGAGGCATTTTCTGGACAGAGAAAATTCACATCATTCACACAAAATACACAGTACCTTACAAATAATAATAAAAAAAGAAAGATGCAGAATAAGAAGGGTTATGACAATACAGCATAGAGAAGCTTGCATTTATGTGTCTATATGTTTCATACACAACACTGAAATCTAAATATGCTTACTGCTAACATTTTGCACTGGTTTTTAATGCAAATCACTATTACTGGATTTTCATGAGCTTAACTTTTTTTTTTCCCCAGCGGGAACTAGCATGCTTTAAAGCACCCCAAATTTCTCGCCGTTTCTAAGCTGCTCGTTACACATAACCTATTCTTTTGTTGTTTGCCTGTGATTTGGGTGTGATTCTCCAGGGTGGAAACTAAAGCCTACTGTACCTTATCAGGAGGTGGGAACTGGAGCTGATTGACATCCAGGGGTGTGATCAGGGGGATGGTGTCAAATCCATCCTCCAAAAGGGGCTGCTTTGTGCTCTTCTCGCTGAAATTATTCCCCAGTTTCACCATTCTTCCAGGATAGAGGGATTTTCTGCAAGCACACACGGACACACACGCACAGAAATGCAAAATATCACAAACCAGACCTTTCCCCAGCGGGTCAGAAATACCTTATGGCCAAAAAATAAAATAAAATAATAATAAAAAAAATATGCCTTCGTCGCTGTGACTGGGTTAGGCTTTAGCGTTCTGCGAAGTAAGAACCATGGCCAAAGCTTCTACTATCGAAGTTTAAAAAAAATAAAAATTAAAAAATAAACAAAACAAACAAAAACCCCACCATCGCGCACACAAAAAAGCACCCCAGAATCCGCGGCACGTCAGCCCGATGCGAGCGATGCTGCCCGTGCGGCCCGGTGCGGCATCGCCCCGCAGCCCGCGGGATGCGCAGAGCTCCGGAGCCCTCTCCCCGCGCCCCCTCCCCTGCCCGTGCCGTGCCGGAGGGCTCCCCGCTCCTTTCTCCCGGTCTCCCCTCCCCGGGGCAGGGGCAGCGCGGCCGCCACTCACCGCCGCGGCTCCCGGCCCTTCCTCGGGGGGCGTCGTTCGCCGCGGCCCGCGCAGCGATGGCGGAGCGGGGGGCGAGGCGGCGGCTCTCCCTCCGCGGGTGGCTCTGGGCGGCCGCAGCGCCGGGGCCGTGACGCAGCCGGCGCTTGGCTGAGGCAGCTCTGGAGCAGCAGCAGCACAAAGGGGCCCCGCGGGGACGAGCGGGCAGGCGGGCGGCTCCCCCCAGCCGGCGACTGGCGCAGCGGCAGCAGGTGGAGAAGGAGGCGGTGGCGGTGGGGGGGGACCGGCCGGGATGCACCGCCCTCCCCGCCCCTCCCTCCCTCTTTGCCTCACGGTGCTGGGGGTGGTGGCTGCCCGTGCCCTGCGCCAACGGGGGCTGGCGGAGCCGCCGCCCTGATCCGCTCGGCGTCCCCTTCTCCCGGGTCCGTGCGAGTCCTGGCCCTGGGGAGCCGCGGCAAGGGCAGCGTCGGTGCCGCGGTCGGGGAAACTGCGCTACATCAGGCGGCGGCGAGGGGACCCGGCCTCGCCCTGCCGCCGGCCCCTGAGCCGGGGGATGGCAGGGGCTGCTCCCTCTGGCCGCCTCAGCCGGGGGGCGATGGCCGGCTCTCCCTTTCCAGCCGCTCCCGCGGGGAAGGGACGAGCCGGGGCTGTGAGGACGGTGAGACCCCGTCCCCGCTCCGCAGAGCGGGGGGAACGCGAGCATCGGAACCGGCGCCCGCGTCACTTCAGGGCAAAGGCGTATTGCGGAGCCTGGCAGCCGAGCGGGAGAGGACATCTTACCAGCCCGGCTGGCTCGGGGCGGAAAAAAAACAATAAAAGTGATTCATATTCACTGCGCTGTCTCCTCTAACCTAAGGCAAACCATCATGCTCATCTTGTAGTCTTACAGGTGCATTGCTTTCCAGCCAGTGGAAAGAAAAGCGCTGTGGGCGATGCAACAAGTGACTGGGATGGTAGGCAGCTCTGAGAGAGAAGAGGCAGACAGGTGCTCAGCCTAGAGCCAGTTTTATGCTTCAAAACCAGCCAGCCTCTTCTCACAGATGACAGCATGAGCAGCCCTTCTGTCTGGCTTGTTCCAATTGCCCAATCCAACGTGTGTTTCGTTTTTCTGAGGTCAATGGTCTGTAATGATAGAGGCCCAGAGCTCCTTTCTGGCTGTGACATAAAGCAAGTCGTGTCTCCCACTGTGGATCATCCTGTCTATCTCATTTATTTCTCCCATCAGTGTTCTGTCCCGAGTAAATAAAGTGTAAAATAAGCTTGTCTTACCTGAGTAACATTTCATAAATCATACTTGTGTGTGTTAAATAGAAGAAAAAGTTTTTCATTTTATATAGAAAATTGCACCTGTAATTGGAAATGAAGGGGTTTCTCAGAAAACGGGAAACACTTGAATTATTTAATTTTGGCAAAATCCTTGTCTTACAAGTGTTCTTGAACAGAACAGATGAATAACCCACGGATGGATGAGTGTAATCCATTCATTTCTATGTGAAGCCAAAGTAATTCAGAATCCAAATGACATCAAAAGTCCAAGTGGTGATCAGAAGTGTATTTGACAGTATACTACAGGGAGCCAAAATAACACAGCAAATGGTTTAACAAATTGAGTGACTAAGTCCTTTCATCTCCAGCTTCTGTGATTTTATATTTGAGCCCTTCTGTTGGCTGAAGTTGGTCAAAAGCTCTGGGCAATTGTGTATTAAGTGTGTGCCTGAGGAACTATCAGTATCAGATTAAGATGAATGGATGTAAATTCCCCAGTTGATTGGTGAGGCATTTTTTTCAATTATGTGAGCATATTCCAGGGGTCCTCAGTTTTAGTGTCTCTTGCAGGGAAAATGAGAAATTCGGATAGTCTACAGAGTAAGTTATTCTTCTCTTTAGCATTGTGCATTTCTTTAATGATATCTACCTTTAGCATAAACTAACTAATCTTACCCAATTCTTTAGTTTTACAGAAAAATCCTTTTGTTAAGCAACTGGATACTACATTTGCTGCCACTCAGTACAACTGCAAATACTTGGCTTACCTTTTTACATTTTAAGTGCATTTCGCCCCATATACTATGATGTAAATGAAAAAAAGCTATGTGTTTGCATGTGCATATACATGCACACAAATTTCTGTGATTAATAAGTGTCTTTATTTGCCAGGTATGTGAAATGAGCAGTTAAAAGGATTTAATTTCTGATGTCAAATAACCAACTGTAATTTGCTACTGATGGTTTCAGAAGAAAGAAATGAGGTAGCTTAGTAAGAAAACTCACATGCTTCCTAGTCAAAAATTGCTGCCTTAACAATGCAAAAAGGTATATATTAACACGGAGAATATGTGAAAAGAAATGAGTCTTCAAAACTAGCATACCTCTTTCCTCCAGGGCTCCTGCTGTAGGTCATTTTGCTACGGTTATTCAGGGGGTTTTAAATTTCGGGGACTGTCGTCAGTCTTCCACAGAGTAACTCAAGTTCCAGGTGCTTAACAAGTAACACACATCCTTGCTGAGCCACTGAAGTGTCATGGCCAGCAATCTTTATCTAATGTTAGTGATCTCTGAGGAAGCACAATAGCTCCTTGTGGGTTTTGACTGGTATGTGGGCAACAGAAAAAGCAGCACACGCACAGAATTGATGACCTAGTGGCTAGTCTCATTAAGTCAGATTGTACCCTGATTTACTTACTCTGAAATCTTAATAGTCTCAATGAGGTTAGAATTCACTGTGTATACCATCAGCCTAACTATGAAAGCAGAAAATTTGCACTACCATCAAGCAGATGTAGTTCTTCCCAATGAACTAACTGATGGAGAAAAAAAAAAAGTAATGTGAAGCTTGTGTTTGCTGGCACTTAGTCTGGGAAATGATACAGAAGTGTTCCTTAAATAACAGTTGGCCTATGTCTCACAAAAGCTGGAGAAAGTCCAGTTGCATGGACAGCTTACATTTTGACCTAAACTGAGAACACTTGACAAGCCCTCATTTTGTAGCAGAACTATGAAGAACAAAGTCACACACTCTCTACATATGGACATTATGAAATGTTGTAAACTGGTAAGTGCCATAGGGCTAGACTTCTGATTCATCACAGACAAAAGCTCTGGGAATTACAGGATTCTTTTTCCTGCAAAATTCTTTTTCTAAAAATGAGGACAAAAATTGTGACAATTAATCTATTATTTGTGATTTGATGATGCTTTATTCAGGTTGACCACATGTCTTTTTCTTTGTGGGCTGTGGTTTATTGACACAATCAACTGAAATGGCTCTTCTGGAACCATTACAATTTGTTGTGTTAGTGCAGCTGAAAACACTTCAACATACCATGTGTCACGCTTTGTCAAGTTAACAGTTGATGTTTCCAAATCAGGATTAGGAACAGTGCTGATGCAGTGCAATGCTGCAATTGCTTGTGCAACATAAGCATTCATGAAAAGGGACAAACTCTGCTGAAGTAAAGCAGCACTACCTATTGTTGTTCATCAAGTATCCCTGCTGTTTATTCACCCTAAAGCAACGAGTCCCTTCGGTGTGTGAGGTTATTTACAAATACCAGAGGAAGAAGAGCATTCTCACCAGTCTGTTTTAAGAAGCCAATAATCTTCAGAAATTATATTAAACTCTTAGTCAGCAATAGGGAAACATGGATTAAGTGATGTACCAAAGGAGGTGCAAGTGCATGGTGAAGCCATATAGGTAGAGCCAGCTGCATAGCTACTAGCACGTGATACAAGCAAGTTCACCTCACCAGGAAGTGCTAAGGTTTATAAAGCATCTTTAGTCCTTCTCTCTGCCCCGTAAATCCAGACTGGGACAGAAATGGAGCTAAAATCTAACTTTTTCTTTACGTTTTTCTTCTCTGACTTGTATATGTGATAGGCTTATGTGTAAACAACTCTAGAATTGTGACATTCATACTGAAATGGATAGTAGATAAATTAATAGCAAACCTGTGCATGAACAAAAGCGATAGCTTAATGACAGAAAACAGCAATATGAAATGGATAATGATTTTCAGTTACTGTCAGATTTGTAGAATTGTCAAATGGAAATAAAGGTATTGATACTGAAGAATGCACATCTACTATTTCCAAAATTACTGAGAAGGAGGAGATTGAATTATTCCTTGGGGAAAATTGAGGAATGGTCACTGGAAAGCTGTGAAATTCTTTAAAACATGGAACAATTTTTCAAGTCTGGCATCCTTATGTCCATCATCCTGAATTCAGACATAGACATGTAAATAACATTTTTCAGGAAGAAGGTACTCCACACATTGGAATAATGCTGAGACAGAGGAAGTTCTAAGCACTCAGATTCTCAAGAGCAGCATTTCTCAAATGGTGATGCAAACATCAGTGGTACGCCCCCATAAAATACAGGGCAGTAAAAGCCAGAAGGATTGCTCTGAGAATCTGAGCTTGCAGGTGCAGCAGAAGGGATAAATTGTGCTACAAGGCAGATTATGTCCTGTCTCTGTCCTCACACCATCTGTAGGCCTGCAGGTTCATCTCTTGGTGAAGAGAAGGTGCCAAAATACAGCAAGGAGATCAGTGCTCTGAGTCCAGGGGAGAAAGGGAGAGGAGAGTCGGTACAGACAGACAAATTGTTCTCCAGGCCTCCTGTTATTCCCAGATATCAGACCCACCACTTTGCTAAGTTGGGGCAGAAAAGTGACAGTCCTGATGATGAGGAGGCAGAGCTCTGTCTGGCAGGGGGATTTGGGGAGACAGCAGTGATGAGATATACTTAAAGGCAAGGAAGCACAGCTTTAGGGGTAAAGTGAGGTTGATCTTTTACTGATCTCTTCCCAGGTTAATCCTGCTTATGATTAAACAGTCATTTAAATGGCTAAAGTTACCTGATTTAGGAGAGCCCAGTAATGTTTTGGCTATTATACAAATGGATTTTAAACAGCATCTAAGTAACACAAGGTCATGTAACTATCCTAAATGATCCTCTAATAATTTAGAGTATTACATAAAATTAAAGGATAAGATCAATTTCAACAGAAGCTGGACTTAACCACTAAACCATTTATATATAAAAAAAAAAAAAGTGCATAAACAAGCCTTTTACCAGGAATGCTAGAATGTGATCTTAGACTTCTCTTTGGCCTTGAACCACTTCAAATTAATTGGTTGGGAGCCAAAGGAGGTGCATAATATAACATCACAATTTATATTTAGGAAACCTCATTAGAAATTAAAAAGTTATGTAACTCCTCAGAGAAAGCAAAAGAAATATAGGACAAATTATACTCAAACACTGCAGTTAAATTATTTTAACAGCAGGGTAGCTTTAAAAAAAAACTGTTAGGAGAAAATCCTACATAGCATGAGGAAAAAAAGCTCTTATGTCTTACTGTAATTAGAAACTCATCAGGTTAATGGGACAATTTCTCAAAAGCTGCCATTTAAGTTTTTGCACATGGCATTGATCTTCCTGTATTTCAGTTTGCAAATAGAACTTGGCCAGAGGAAAAAAATAGCAATCAGACATTTTCTAAGGTACGTGTAAATTCAAACCTCTGTATCTTTCTTGTCTGTGCTCTTTCTTTCATTCAATTTGTAATTGTGATGGAGTTCTAAGACAATGGCACTTTAACTTCAATATCCACTACCTGAAATTGCCAAAAGTGCCAAGCGATTTTGGGGTATCTCAGTCTGTAGCCGGGAAAGTGACAGACTTCAAGAAAGCAAAGGGAAGAGAGCCAGCTAGTCAAGATTCACTCTTAATTTGAGCACTTAAAATCTGAGGCATAGGAAATTAAAGATCACTTTTGATAATTTAGGTCAGCAGTTTAAAAAGTTTCTGTGTTCAAAGACACGATGAGAAGACATGCTGAAAAGAATGGAAAGGGATGTAGCATTATGGGAAGAGTTTTCCAAAATGGCCAAATAACAGAGAAGCCAAAATCTGTAGAGCATTCATTTATTGACTATGGCAGTTTTTTGGGGACTCCTAAATATCCTTATTTACACAGATATCTAAATGTCAAAAAACGAAGAGAGGAGGATGTACAAAACATCTGCTCACTCCAGATCACTAACAAGTGAAAAATAAGAGGGAGCCAGCAAAGCAAGTAATGTATAAGCCAGCTACTTTTACTGAAAGGGTGAATTATACCTTTTAGAAAGTAATGAATTATTAGAATTAGGTGCCTAAACTTCAGCAGCTGTCCACTGTTTTTTGGTTGGTTGGTTTATTTTTAGAAAGCTTTAAATATGGTACATTGAAAAACAAAACTGCAAACAGAGATGTTACTAAAAACCAAGTTACTATCCTTACTATTATATTCATATTTTTCAGGGTGGGTGGAGCAAGGAAATTATGGGAATGGAATGGAATGGTGTGGAATACAATAGAGTATTTCATCTGGAATGGACTTAAAACGATCTTCTAGTCCAGCTGCCTGACCTATTCAGGGCTGAGCAAAAGTTAAAGAACGTTACTAAGAACATTGTCCAAATGCCTCTTAAACACTGACAGGCTTGGGGCATCGAGCTGTTCTGGTGTTTGACCACCCTCTCGGTTAAGAAATGCTTCCTAATGTCCAGCTTAAACCTCCCCTGGCACAGCTTTGAACCCTTCTCATGTGAAATAAAGTAACTCAATGCGAAGGGAAACTGTGTAACTAATTAACTAATATCAGAAGGGTACTCTTGACTTAAAAATGTATTGATATTAACATGTAGTATTATTAGTTTTATATTCTGGATGGAAAGGGTTTTACACTTGCCTGTTATTAAGAACTGTAAGAGCAAAAACTGACATGCAGTGCAACTTATGTGAACTGTATATCACACTCATTTGTAAGATTAGAGCTTTATCATGGCTTTAAAACAACAGAATTTTTCCTATCCTCGTAACCCATTTTGCATTCCTTTAAACTGACAATCCATGCAACAAGAGATACTTTGAAAAATGATGACAAAAGGATGTAGCAAGAAATATCAGTAGTAACTTCAGAGAAATAGTATTAACCCTGCAGGATCTGGTTGGCACAGGAATAATTCCTTCTCTGTTAGCTGAAATAAAAAACAAGACCAGCTACATCCAGACAGCACAGATGTTGACTAGCACAGGATTACTGGTACTTCACAGCAAGAGATCTAAGAACCTAAAAACCTCTATTTGTATTCTGTAAAATGTGCAGCATCGTCACTGCTGTATTTGAATTCCTTACGTTACTTTAGGAAACTGCAGCTGAGGGCATTAAGCACCCTACATGCTAAGAAATCTAAATCCAGCACTTATGAATTTTAAATCAATCAAATCTCCATGGTGCATATTTGAGGAAGAATTAGTCAAAATGGAAATGCAATGAAAAACAGAAAACAAAAATGAGAAGTGAGGAATAATTCCAGAAAGACAGGGTTCCCACTGAACATTAAAGTACATCAGCTGAGGAAATCTGCCAAACACATTCAAGACTCTTTATAAATTGGGTTCTTGAATTGGTGTCTTCAAGCAGAGGCGGCAATAAAGGCATCCAGTTGCCCTGTGGGAACAGAAAGGGAAAGAGATCTCCTTGAATACTCCACTAAGGGCAGGCTGTGGAGAGCAAATGTTAGATTTGTTTCCCTGAGGAGAATATGGGCAACTGTACCAAGCAGCTTCCAAAAATATTTTACATCTTCAAAGCACCTGACAAAGATGAACTAACAATTCCCTGTTCCATTTCCCACTACAGAAAAAGCTGAATTCCAAAAGAAGAACAAATCAGGCCCGAGAGACAGAAAAGGACAATTCTTCGAGAGTGTTGGGATGGCCAAAATAATTCACAGTGCTAGTAGTAGTTTAGTGAGAATCTTGAGGTTTTGATTCCTACAGAAAAGTCCAAAGTAATATATTCTAATAGATTCCCAGGTACCTAACTGCATTTTGCTCAGCTGAACTCAATCCAGCTGGCTCTTACCATAAGAAGAATCTGCAGATAGTCATAGGATCATAAAGAAACAACCCACTGGACACACAGAGAGCAGGTGGATAATTTTGTCATTTCCCAGTAGTCTGTTCTTGTCTTCATCTGTCTCCAGTTATTGTATGTGGATGTTGACTACTGGAAAGTCAACAAGGAGTGCTGTGTAAGGAAATAATTGGCAAGGATGAGGAAGAATCTATCACTTCTACTAAAAGAAGACATCAGCCATTCAAGAGCTGTCCTGTCTGTCCTGCCAGCCTAGTCCTACTGTGCAGCTAGGGATATTAGAAAACAGTCTGGAAGTAGCAGCAGCAGGGACTGGTTGCCTTCTCTCCGCTTCAGGGAAAGGACTTTAATCCATGTTGACATTTTTTTTTAAACTAGATCATATTGAGTTTCAGTAAGTCTAAGTCTCTGATATTTTCTTTTGGACGAAAGTTATGATCTTAATGTGTAGAGGATTTTTAACTTACTTTCTTATGCAAGACATTTTTCTGGAGGATTTTAAGCCTGTTCAAAACATGATTTTTCTTAGGCTACAGCTATGTGACTTTGGGACATGTTTGGTTGTTTTTTTTTAAAAAACCCAAACAACAGTGTCCTCACATCTACAGGACAGGACACACAATGGCAGTTCCATTTCTCTAAAGCCATCACATCCTGATCAAGTTTATTCTTCCTCTCTTTTGGGAAAAATTACACTTACAAGAAGTATAAACAATTATATTGCTATATAGATAGCACATATGGACCATGCATTCCCTCAGTAGTGTAACTAACCCAACATGCATTGTATACACAAACTCTAAAGAACACCAATGACCAGATCTGCTGGAAACTGAAGGCCAACGTTTGGAGACATTTTTACATATTTCTGTGGGTACCTGTATATAGGTGGGTACAGGAAGGTGTCTTTTTGAGACATCTCATTGCTTTCACAAATCTAATAAAGAACCTGAATATTCTTAATATCCAATGTACGTAACTTATTTAAATTACTTAAAGAAAACCGAGTTAGTGAGATACTACTAGTACCAAAATACTAAAAATATTTGGAAAGTAACTGTTTTCTACAGAATAATTTATTCAAGTTGTTTTAGAAACGTTTTGCAGAACAGTATTTTAACAGATCTCTGTTACAAAACTGCCTATTAATAAAGCAATTGACACTTCTGGTAGAGCTGAGTACTTAAAATACTTACAATAAACAAGCACAGTACTTGTTATCAGCTGCTGTGCACTCAGAAAGCAATATGCTTTCAAAGAGTAATAACATGTAAATAAACACATTGACATTTAGTTAAGATTCCCTTGGAAAAATACTACTGAACAGAGTTGAAAATGTTACAGCAGTACAACCCCTGTTGGAGCAAAAGGGAGGTGCACATCCTGGATCAGTTTAGGCAATCTGCTGTTTGGCAGGGAATTGGATTTTGAGGCTCTCAAACCATGACACCTTGGCACAGGGACTAGCAACAAGGCAATACCAGTTGTAGTGATAACAGCCCTCACCACAGGCGGTAAAACAATGAAATGTGCTTGGGTTGTACAGCTATAGTATTGACAAAGTCATGCTGTTTGACTCGTAACAACTTATAGATACCTTTATTCCTGCCAGATGTGCAATTAGATTTCAAACCAGTGGCAGTGTTTGATCCTCATCTATTACTAAGCTATTCAGCCAAAATCACAAAGCCAAACATCTCAACTCCATACCAAAACATCCTTGGAAACTACACGAAAGGACCAAAAGCTATGCTTTTCACTTTACTATTAGAGTTTAGGTTTTGTATTTTTTAAAGTGAATGTTTGCTTACCCTTGAAGGAAACACTCTCAGAATTTTTTTTCCTTGATTTCTGACCTGTTCTCCTCCCGTTCTGGAGAAGGTACTGTTAAACAATTTCAATCGTGCAGTTTCCAAACACTCATACTTTAATTATGCTGAACACAGACAACTTCTCACTGTTTACGCTTTGACTGGCTTCTGCCATCTCTGCCCTTTTCAGCCTGAATAAATGCAGCAGTGCAATACTTTCAGGTCCTTGCCAGAGGTAGAAGACAAAACATTTGTTCTGCAGGGAGAGCTAGTGGGAATAACTTCCTAATTTGGCAGGTGAATTGGCAGGTGGGCATCATACAATTAAAGAATGGCAAAAGATGGTTAACAGTTCAAAATAGAGTAGTAGTAGAGTAGTGTTAAAACGACTTGGTGTACTGAGCATTTTCACTTAATGTGAAAGAAGTGATTAAGGGTTTATTTAAAAAAAAAGTATCAGGAAATGGTAAGAGGTCCTGAGAGTCCACAGAGCTCTGCCATGGGGTCAGAGCATTTCCCAAGGGACCACTGCATGAGTACCAGGCAGCTGCCTTATTTTGTGCAACAACCTGCAGCAAGAGAAACAGCGGTAAAGTATTCAGGCATAAGGCAGGAGCATGTGTCCACAGAGCACACAGAGATAAAACACATTATAAAACTAATGATATTTATGTCGCAAATCACAATATCCATGAGACTGAAGCATAGACACGTTCTGGCTGTCACTGCAATGCAATCTCCAGCTCTGTTCGGCAGGTGTGCCCAAGGGCAAGAAATTAGCTCCTTACAGTTTGTTAAAGATGCGAATAACAAACCATTAAACACATTATCGCTTCCTAACACAACGGAATGATGTTTATCATTATTAGGGATAAAGCCACAGCCTGATCGCCGCGGATGTGCGGTAGGAAGGCACCGACTCCGCCGGAGCCGCAGCAGAGCAGCTCAGCCATCGGATCATCCCATCCTACCCCATCCCCTCCCATCCCCTTTGTAGCTCGGGCTTTCACTGCCACCCGGCGGGCAAATGGGCTCTGAATCCCACTGACTAAGGATGATGCATCAGATGCATTGGCTCTGCGGATTTACACGACAGATTTACACGACTTAAATTCATGGAGAAATAAGGGAGAGATAGATGAACCTATTATTTGATACAAACCACACATTCAAAAATCATGTGGGTATATCGTAAAGCATCATGAATGTGACTTACAGATGGCTACAAATATTTTTAAATACTTCTTGTTTTCTGATTTCTAGGCACTTGCAATATGTCAGGCTTCTCTTGCAATAGCAAGGGCTAACCCCTTTCAATGTGGGTTTTATCTAATCCTCTCTTCAGAGGGAAGGACTTTTGGGAATAGCAAGTAGCAAAAATCACATAATTAAGGCTGCTGAATAGTGGTGATATTATTAATGGTGGTTGACAAAGCTTTCTTGTTTAAAACAAAACTTTCTGATGTGATAACTCTGATGATTCCACTAGAACCAGGTTACTAAGACAGATGAAATGATATATGCAGGACAGTCAGAGCACTCAAGGTGGTCATCCATATCACAATCCACATATGACAGCACTCCATACCAGAAATATATTAGATAGCATCATATAATGTTCCCTGCTTTGATTATTATTTAGTGTTTTGTCACAGTAGGGTTCTTCTAGGTATTTAAAAAAATACAAAAGGATGTGACATCAAAGCAGCAAGAGAGAAAAGTTCCCAATGCAAACATGAAGTGGAAGTACGTGGCTTATAGCTTGTGTAAGGCTTGCATTAGGACTTCAGACAAAAGCATCCTTTAGGGTTATCACTTCTAGACTTTACGAGAAACAAAACTAACTTGGTCCTAGGTATTTAAAAGCCACATTTTATTTGGAAAGTTCTTTCCAATTGGGCACAATTAGTATTCCTGTTTTGCCCATGTGCCAAATGTAATCATTTGGATCTGGAGCTCAAAACTTGTATTCCTGTCAAATATTCAAATTACCAGAAGAGTCACTTACTAGCCAGTGGCTACAATTCCTCTTTGACTTGCTACTGGATGGTTCTAAAGGCCTTCCAGGCACTTAGCAAAAAGCCTTGGTGCCCTAAGGCCCTGCTGGGCATCCTTCTGCCACAGAATAGATGAGCACAACAGAAGAGCTTTTAAGATCAAAACCTTTTCAGTCAATATCCTTTTTCTGGTAGCTCTGAAACTCATGATTACTTGACAAATAATTTATTAGCTCCATGATTATGTTTTCCATTTCAGGGTGTGAAGTAACTGCTCTGAAGCAAATATGGCATAATCTGATCTGCTTTACCGTAACAGCAGCTGAACTAACCTTTGACAGTGATTTTCTTTTTATCTGCTCAATTCCTAAACTCAGACTGAAGTTTGAGCTTGAGAGGGTGCAGAATAGAATGGGTGAAACCAAAGGCAACATTTATATGAATCTTAATGAAGTGATATTCTCAAGCTTCAGGCAACTTCGAGTCTTCTGCAAGTCAGACAAGATCTGCATTACACAAGAACTTGATGTAACATTATGATACTCTCACAAGTACAAAAGGTTGTATTTTCCAGTACCTGATTCCCCTGTGACCCAGCTTTCAAAGTCATGATTATGAAAGGTTTTGAGAAGTGAAGGGAGTGTATGGAAAAACAGTGCAAATTGTTTGCTTAAGAGCATTTGCTTTTAGAGCACGTCCAGAAGTGTTTAAAATATGCTTCAGATGACGGGAGTGATTCATGACTAGACAGCTGCTGAGAGAGACATCACTGACAGGAGAGAGAGGGGGAGAAGCATGTGTGAGAGAGAGGGAGAGAGATTTGACATGCAAATTACTTGGAGAAAAAGAAATTAAATACCTTTTCTTCTAAGCTTTAGAAATTAGGAATTATTTTAATGACTTTTGAATTGAATTGAAGTTGTGTGTCCTGAGGCTGTCAGAATTTCATTGCCCCTCAGACCTGCTTCACAGGCTGCAGTTTTTACCCAGCTGATGCGATGACTGCCCTCACTTTCTGGGTAGGAAAAGGCAATATTCTTTTGTCCATTTGGTGTTTTGCAATATTAAGAGACTGACTGCTGCATATCCTGTCAAGGCCTAAACTTCATAAATAATGCAATTGTGACATTGGTGTCAATCTTCAGACAAAAAGTTTAATAGAATTGGTTGGAAATAAATCCCTGCTCAACAAGTAGAAGGGATACTTTCCCCACTCTGCATCCACAGAACAAATTCAGAAAGTGACTGATTGAAATTCAAATCCAAAAGCAAGGACTAAACAATGTAACACTTGAGTTTGAACTTTGATGTTTTAGTGATCTATAGCATTCCCCATGTAAAAAATATCATGGCAGAAGTGCTCACCTCTAGTCTATACCTACAGTCCCACTGCTTTTCCCTATCTATTTTTTACTGTAGCAGTTGACCAACAAACAGCAATCTTCATTGATTTTCTGTTTCATTATTGCTAATATCATATATACTTACATACTTACAGTGGATTGATGTTCCCTGAAAGCCCAAACTTAAAATTTTGGTGTTTGTCAAAACTAGTTAGGCTTAATCTTGGCTTTTTCACAACTCCACATATCCATGCCTCCTGGATAGCTGATGCTTATGGTTTTTCTGTATAGTTTTTTTCCTGAAATAACTGTGTTATTTTTGTGCATTGCAAGTGAAAATGTGGAGGGCCTTTATTCTACAGAAGAAGTAAAACACAGTTAAAATCAGTTAGAACTCTCTGTACCTAAATTTTACAAATTTTCAGTCATTTCTAAAATAAGCATGTTAAACATTCATATATTTGCATTGAAAAAGCTAAGCTGATTTCAGAAAACCAAAATGATTAAATCATAGGCAATTTGTGCCGACCACCCCCTTTTTAGAAAGGGCTATTTTAGCTTTCTTTGTTTCACTAGAATACAGATTATCTGTTTGAAATACATGAACTGAATGGACTTCCCATTGAGGTTAGTGTATTCTAGCATTGTAATAAAGGTTATGAAAAGATGTCCGAGCACCAGCTGGCCTTCCTTTGATCCTCTCCATTCTTGTGATGATACATTTTCACACTTAAGATGATTCCCTTCTACCTCAAAGGCTGAGAGCTGCTTTGGTCCTTACAAATATTAACTGCAATCACAATGACCTATCTTTCTGGTTCCAGTCATCTGTTTAATATAGAGTGGAAGGTCAGAACTACATTAAAAGGGTCTGAAAGGCTTTATTTCAGTATACTGCCCCATGCAGAGCTTCACAAAAAGCTGGCAGACTTGTAGTTCATGCATGCACGCTCCTCAGCACTGCATTGTGCACTTCTGTTAATGGGCTTTTGTAACCTTCCAGGAAAAATTCCCTCACCAAGAGAACAAAACTGTTGTCAGATCTGAACACACATGTGAATATCAACTACAAAAAAAGAAAAAAAATATATTTAAACAGTAGGGGTACTGTCTTTAGAAAAAAAGAATGTCTGAATCACTAGCTTGTGTCTTCACTAGGCTGTGTTTTAAAGGTAGTGTTATCTATTTGCTAGGATGGAGATTTAATAGCAGAGGTGGAAACCAACTGTTTGGAGAAGGCAAATTCAATAATAGATGTCAGTAAGGATTAATGAATAAGGCTATGGACCAGAAAGCACAAGCCTGTGTATACCAATACAAAGAAATCTATTTGCAGCACAGTGGAGCACAGGTCACTTTGAAGTCATTAGCATACTGAATTACCAAATAGCTGCATCTAAGGCCCTTCAGTTGTCATTAGAACACATTTCCCAAGCTATCACATTTTCTTCTTTCAAATCTGTCTATAAAGCTCATGTTTGTTTGCTTTCTATTAAGTCTTCTGTTCAAGGAGGACCATCTGCATTTCTTGTCATGTTTGTTTTGCATATTATTTCTCAAACAAGCTCTTTAGCTCAAGAAAGCTAAATATCCCAGAACCCAGCACACACCCCAAAGTGTGGAGACTGGCCATTTTTATAAAGTTTTACAATCATGTGGGACTCTCTTCACCTATGTGCCTCTACACTTTTGCTTACGGAGTTTGAATATGTTAACCTCTGGTCTGGATTATGAGGGGTGGGTAAGTGGCATGAAGTGAGCAGCAAGAATTGAATGCAGCTGTCCACATATGAATGGAGCTACCCACAGTGGGGAAGACAAAGCAAGGAAAGAAAAAAGTGGATTCAAGAAGCAAATGGCCTATGGGGCCAGTTCCACTTGCTTCACACTGATTTTGTCTTAAATTTGGCTTGCTCTTGTATATGCCACTTGGATGTTTTGGGAGGACTTCATGTGTAGCAATTACTTCCCTGTAAAATTATCAACAGGAGTTTAAGCCTATTTGGAGTTGCTGAAGAAGCCATGGAAACAAAGCACAAGTGCTCTGTTCGAAAGCCCAACCTCTAAATTCAAGAAACTGCAAAACAATCTAGTAGACTGGGTTTAAAAAGAGTATGAGAGAATGCGGATGAAGGGTTAGACCACAAAAACACTTTATGTGCTCAATGGCAACAGGTAATAAACAAGCAG
Source organism: Corapipo altera (assembly GCF_003945725.1). Taxonomy (NCBI): domain Eukaryota; kingdom Metazoa; phylum Chordata; class Aves; order Passeriformes; family Pipridae; genus Corapipo; species Corapipo altera. The sequence goes on from NW_020884886.1 coordinate 4,289,204, forward strand.
TAAGTCCTTCCTAGTGAAGTTCTCCTTCCTTACACTTTTTCAGTTCTAACTAAACTAGATCATAAGTCTCAAGCAGAGGATTGGTTTTTTGCAGGGAGTTATTTGAACTTAGATGTAATTATATGGTGTATCATTTTCCTATGTACATCCAGAAAACATGTCCACATAAAATGGCATATTTCATAGATGTTTAATGCTCTTAAATGATCAAAAAAACCCCACAGTAATGCCTTCAAAAGTTTAAACACTAATTTAATTTTTTCTAATCTTGTTTAGGAGTCAAATGAGAGAGATGTCTGCACTGAACAAACCCACACAAAGCCCTGAGCAGTCACCGGCATCTTCTGTAAACAGAAGTGATTTAAGTTTGCAAGATAAACAGCAGCTCTGAGTTTCAGGATAGTTATTTCAAGACACAACAACTAGCAGTCCTCCAATTTTACTTGGCCAGGCAGGTTACATTCCCTTTCCCCAAAATCTTTTTTAATAGCTTGCCATGTACATCAACTACAATGGCACTTCAGCAGTGCCTGCTACTAGCCAAGGGACTCATTCTTATTCATCCTCCTCAGCACACTGGCTGTGGACATTTGTGAGCAAGCTAGGGATGGGTGTCTGCTGCTTGTAAAATACTATTGACTCAGCAATTGTGTCACAGTTTCCACCTGTTTTTCAAAGTCACGGGGGAGCTGCTCTTCTCCAGCTGTGCCAGCTTTATGGCAGCATTAGGACTATCAGACCATATTTGCTATTCCCACTCAAACATCCTCTTCATTATGGACCTGTGGGTTGGCATATGAAATCATCAGGATACAGAGAAAGATTCTCTTTTGAGGTAATTTTCTACTGAGGTCTCACTGAGGAAAGCTCAGGCAATACCAAAATGACATGACATGCTATATTCGATTTTGTAAAAACAAATGCAAAATACATTTTCTTGCAATCAGGCAGTTATATTCTCACTGCAAAGTGGCTGCAGCGATGGGGCTTCTTAATCCCAAACTTCTTGCTTCACTCATAAAAATTAATTGTCTTCCATCTGACTCCACCTAAGCTTTTGAATTTTCCCTTTCTCAGCTTTTCCTTCCATCCACCTAGAAGCAACAGTTCTCAGTGCTCCTGCCCAGTGCTGCAACTCCTGTGTTTTCTGGTTCCAGTGCACAAACTCAGATGGGGCGGCTTCCTCCTACCAGTATTTGCTCTACTTCCTTCTCAAAGATGCCACGTTGCAATGTGGTGTTTTAACAAACCCTCAAAAAAACCCTGCAAACAGCATTCACAGCCTGGTAGCATGTTGGAGGATCTTCATGTTTTTGGCGTGAAACCCTCTCACAGAAAGACATACTGCCAAGCAAGGGGAATTATCCTTAGTGGATCAGAGCTGTCCTCTTGGCACAAAGCACATGATACTGCAATCTAATCTGTGTGCTTACAAGTATCTCAAGATGCCATTTTCTCTTTAAGACATTCTTACACATTCCTTCAAACCAGTGTACAGACCTCCAACACCCTGTTAGAAGAGCACCAAGGTTGCAACATGGCTTGTTTTAAACTTATCCTATAGTGACTCCCCCAAAATACAACAAAGGAAGCAAAACCACTGCAGAACCAGAGGAAACTAAAAATTAGGAGGTTCACAAATTGCAATTTGTCCTTTCCAAGCAGCAGAACGCTGGTGGGAAGAGAATCAAATTTCTATTTTCTCTTGGGATAAGTAAATTTAAAAACAGTTTCCGACAAGAGGAAACCTGCAGAGCTAGTGACTGACAAGTACCCACATTTTGCCTTAGGCACTAGTGCAAGGAAAGCAGAGTGAGAGCGAGGATGAGCACACGTGGTCAGGGACAGAACCACAATACCTGGACTGTTGAATAGCACATAGATAATTCCCACAAAGATCTGCAGTGTTCAAAGGCAAATAATGTAAAAGACAATGAATGAGGGGAGAGCTAAGGGTTTACATATATGAAGTGTTCCCTGCTTAATCCATATGGGACTGTGTTCATATAGCCTATGTGCTATTTTTAACACACACATGCTGCAAAAGTTTCTGTGTTTTGACTTCACTGGCTGGAAAAATAGAGATGTTTTTAAGCTTCCTAGCACTACAAGAAACAAAGGTGAAAAAAAATTCCCAATTTGCTCTCCAGTGCATCTGGATTCTTTTTTTTTTAAACCAGTCTGTTAGTGTAGTGAAAAAAAGTTTTTTTATAACATTAAACGACGATTGAGAAAAATGTGTATGTCTTGAAACTTTGACAGTGTAATGTTCTGCCCCTTTTGTTTGAAGGCTGCCATGCTCTGGCCAGCAATGCTCTTTCCCATTTCAACTCAGGTTGAAAGCAGCTGAAAACAAGAAGGTACAGGGGCCACGTTAAGGAAGTGAAGCCACAAATTTTAATGCATGGTGTTAACACAAGAAACAAAACAGCTGGTTGTGAATTCCTGGGGGGAAAAGAGTGGTGAGCACTTTAAAAATATGAAAAAATACTGTATTTTCCAAGCTTTGAAATTCCACAGAATGCAAGCAGTGGATTGTAAGTCACCTCCAGTCTACATTCTTGTTCTAGCAAAACATTCTTGTGCAACCAAGAACCAGACAATCATAACAGAGTTGAATCTTTGTACTTTACAAGTGACAGTGTATTTTCTAATACCAGGAATATATGATATTATGTATTAATTACTAGACAGTTCCAGCTGTTAGTTTTATACACACATGATTTTTTTCAGCAGAGGAACTGCAGTGTTATTAAAATAGTGGCGATAATAGATGTTGTTAGCTGTTGCAAAACACTCAAACCTACTTCTCAGCCTACAAACATTGAGACTCCTTATAGGAAATAAGAAGTATGTGGTTCAAACAGACCTTCCAGCCTGTGAATGAACTTCAGAAAAAAGGAACATGAGGATATTTTCACTTCAGAAACTACAATATGTAAGGGAAGTTTTAGCATAAGGCTCCACAAAGCACTGCTAAAACTTTTTCGTGGGTTGGAAAGAGGCCAGTAAAACTCATGTGTCTATAGCAGGCAGTTTGAAATGCAGCAACACATCTATATCGGAAATGAATGCAACCATCCAAAGCACCAAAGCAGAAAAAGGCCTCTCAGCGAAGTTTCTATCCTGTAACAGTCTATTAATTAGCCAATGTTTTATACTCATTTGCAGAAGTACAAGACAACCTACTGGTGTATTGATTGTGTTTATTTTGCAGTGCAGCTCTTCTTGCAGTGGCATCCTCATTAGCATTGTAAAGATACTTGGAATAGATGACACTGTTACTGAAAATCTTTCACAAAAAGATGAAACACATGGAGCAATTAAGATACAGGGTAAACCAACTTCCCTTTATTCACATGTCTTGATCTTGGCCTCCATTGTACAAATAATCTGCTGTGCAAAATAGTTTATAAAATACTAAAAAAAACTTTTATTGTAAAAAAATAAAGTTTCTAGATATACAGTTACTTTGCACTATCACAAATATTATCCAGTATTTAACATTTAAATTTACTGCCACAATACTCAAGTCCTGTAAACCAATGACCCTACTGGTAAGAAAGCCACTACTGAAACTCAGGTTCACTAGGGATTTGTTAAGTATTTTTGTCTTGTCATATCTACACCCTTACACAGCTCTGACGGCCCATACTTGGAATTGTACCCATATAATGAAATTAGACACTGGCCATCCTTTCCTCCATTATCAGGTAAAAAATTCCAAGTTAAATGGCAAATTTAGTAAATGGCAAGTTTTAATAAATCATGGCAACACATGAGCTACACAGTGCAGTCACAGAATAACAAAGGTCCCCAAAAGTAGATTTGCACTTTGCTGAGAAGCAGTGTAAATAAAGTCAGCCTACACAGGTTTCTGGGCATGCATATCTTGACTCCTATCAGTATCCAAGCAACCTGGCTTAAAAACCAGCTCTGATCCCCCTATGCTGCAGTGCAATTGCAATCACTTGAACACGAAATGCCTCTAAGAAGTTTTGGTGCAGTCACCTGAGCCCTCATTGTTCCAATTCGCTTTCATTCTGCAAAGTCTTCATGGCTAAACCCCAGAGGGTCATGCTGGAGAAGAAGGGTCCTTCGTTATTCTTGTACGTGGCTGACGATGTTCGACTGCCCAGTGGGTCACTGCAGTGGCCGTCCAAGCTGACCATGGAGGAGCGAATCATGGGAATACCGTCCGACTGCAAGGGCTCTTCTGCGGAAGACACGTCAACGTCTGCGTAAGCGTATGGTGGTGGTTGCTGAGTCTGAGCTTTCGGGAGTTTAGCAGAATCCACGCTGAGTTTCTGCTGGTTTGCTGAGTCGTGGTGTTGAGCCATTGATCGCAACTTACAGTACGGATCTGCAGAACTATCAAATTCAGTGGAATTCCCAGTAGGACGAACTGGAAATTTAACAGACACTGGTAACAATGTAACAGACATTTCTTGGCCAAAAGAGTCAGAACTCTGAGACTTGTCGAGGTCAGAAGTTTCAATCCCTGGAGTAAATTCATCCAGTGCGTTTGGCCCCTCCTCAGAGGCTTTACAGTGCATCTTCTTGTGCCGCCGCAGAACAGCAGAGCGAGTGAAGCATTTGTTACACGTCTCACAAGTGTAGGGTTTTTCTCCTGTATGAGTCCTCACATGTCTACGCAGGTCACCAGAGCCTGCAAAACATTTCCCTACAAGACAGAAGTGATAGATTAAGAATTTGTTCTTAACACAAGTGAATAAACATGTTTTAATTAGAGAAAATATCAAGCGACATGTCCCAGTCGTGGTAATTTGTCTATGTAGAACAGGTTCAAACAAGTTCAATCTATTTTTACAATTCCATTAACTTGTTTCTTCTTCTTGATCTGATTTTTTAACTTGTGTTTCCCAACAAGTGTTTAGCTTTTTTCTCCAGAGACAGGAATATCCATTAGTATTTGAAAGCTGTTAGTGCTCTCAGTTTATATTGATCTTCATGAAGAAAAAAAAAATTTGAAATTATCAATTTAATTTGTCTGGAAAAACAGCATGCTGATAAACTTCTAATTATATTCTTCCAGTGAGAGCTGCATCATAGAAAGAAATGGTTTGTTCATTACCAAGGAACTATTCTCAAAAGTGCTGACAAAGTTAGCTTTTTTGTTAACTGTAAGCTAGCATAATGTAGCAGTCTTTTTTTTATATTCTAGACAGGGAATGCATGAGAACTGTAATTTTTATTGCTGCAAATATTAGAATACAAAAAAAATATTCAACTGTTTGGCTATCTTCAGAACAACAGACTAAAATAAGCGCAATCACCATACTCCAAAGAAAAAAGTGTCTGAGGTTGAACCGTGGTAAAGTGCAGAAGAACAAACAGAACAAAAGAGCATTAATTTCCAGAATTACTACATGATTCAGACACGTCACATTCTTTAACATAGCAGAAGTAAGCTGATACCTATTTGTGACTTTTATCTCATTTATTTTGTAAGGACAGATATCAGTAAAAATTAACTTTATTAAATGAATGCATAGTAAAACTGCAGTCTCAATTTTCAGCATTATACTTTTTATTTTACAACACAGATTTCTTTTCAGAACAGCCATTAAACAATAATGGTAAGATTACAAATTACTAGAGTGATACATTTGGATTTTTTGCATAATGCCAATGATTTCATAATGCTTGACCAAATCCTCTTTGCACAATTTTTGCCTTCTCAGTACAAGATGACTTGGTTAAAATGAAAAATATTCAAAAGACCACTACAAGGGAAGATGGAAACAAGCCTGTTTTAAGGACAGCAACACAAATGACTGTTTATACTTTCATATCCCGCATGTCTATATTTCCTCATTCTGATGCAAGACCTCCTGATAATATTGGCTTTTTCTTGTGCCTCAAGGCATTGCAAATAAAACATACTGCAGCTGGACTTTAACAGACGAAACTACCCTCCTCCAAAGCTTATTCCTTAGAAATGAATAAAATGATATCAAAATAGCACCTAAGGACAAAAATATGAGTAGTATGCAGGATGGTAAGTAACATAAGAGATCAAGATAGACAACGCAGTTTCTGAGAACTATGTTATAGAAGGATGAATCATTGATCAAAGAGCCACTTTCAGACCACTTGGAAGTATGACTCAGATTTTGAAAACAGGTGTTCTCTGGTACGAAACATTGATCAAGTTTTGATTTTATTCCAGAGGCTGAAGCAAAGGAACAAAAGGTTTTTATTATCAAACTCTATGGGTGAATGCAGTTAAAACCAAACAGTATTCAACTGAGGGGAAAGAAAAAAAAAAGACTCTATTGATAGCCAAGTGATGTCAAACCTAACTTTCCATCAGAAAGGACTATTCTGAAAATATATCTATTTTTGAAGCAGCTAGTATCACTGCCTCATTAGCAAACATGTACACATAAGATGTAGATTCCTCTTATTTCCTTTACTCTTCGACTGAAATTCTCTTTAAACTTGTGACAGGTAAAGGAGTTACACTAAACAAAAGACTATAGAGTATGCAAGCCAAAAGATTTTTTGAGTAACATGGTATTTCAATTTGAAACCATTTTGGTTAATTCTTATTCTGTTGACAAAGGAACTTCTACTTATCATCTAAAGAGCAAAGACATAACCAAGCTATGCAGAGTAATTCTTACCACATGCTGAACAGCTGTATGGTCTCTCTCCAGTGTGCCTAATTCTGTGCTTTACCAACTTTCTTTGCATATTAAATGACTTTCCACATTCATCACAGGTGAATACTTTATCTGCTGTATGGGTCTTTTTGTGCTCCTTTAAATTACTGAAGTTACTGAATCCTAGAAAAATATGACAGAGTCTGAGATTAAAATGACTGCTCACATTTCAGTCAAAAAACCTGAGAGGCAGAAACTTTGGTTCTCACATACCTCTGCCACAGATATCACACAGATGAGGCTTTTCTCCAGAATGAATAATAATATGACGCTGAACATCACCAGAAGCAGCAAATCTGTAACACAGTACAGAAACCTAATTAGTGTCTTTATAAGACCTATTATTTTGCTAAACTAAGTATCATGCAGAAATTGAGTATAATGAATGCATGATGTTCTGAACAAAGATTAAGATCTAAACCACAGATAAATTTTACTATTAATGTTACTAATTCATTCTGCATTTTATGCTACTCCTGCATTAGTGTATTTTCTGTCACTTGCTAGCTAGCAGAAGGCAGAATTATTTAATACTTTGCTTAAATTTGTCAAGTTTCCCATACTTCAGAATTCCCTAAAATGTAAAAAAAATTTTTATCACTAAATAATGAAAAAAAATATGATGAAAAGGTACAAAACTGCATGACTTATTACGGCTCACACTGTTCAAAATACACACAACAGTATATTCTTAACTACATACCAATATCCAAAAAATAAAACTAAGACCACAAACTATGGTGATATAATTACCTTATTATGTACTTGCAACAAGACAACTGCAAAACTGTATTTTAATCCCATCAGTACACATTTAAACACAGTGTCTTTTGAACAAAATTGATCAGCATGCTGCCTTAGCACTTGGTCCTTAGTTTATCGTGAAGATTAGTAGAAAACATGACCAAATCTTATCATGTTAATTTTACTAAGGTGAACAGTTCTACTCACCTTTTCCCACAGATTTCACAAATGTATGGCTTCTCACCAGAATGCCGACGGAGATGTGTCTGGAGATTACCTGCCTGAAGGGACAGTAATTGAAGCATTTAAATTCAGTTAGCCTGTTGTTGTATACAGATATAAAAACAATGATGGGAACTATGAGACTGGCTTTTTATTCCTACTTCTAAGGCAGTGAAGACTACAAAGTATGTATGAACTCAAGCATTCTTATCTAATAAAGACAGACTACCATGTACTTCAAGAACAAATTGTTTATGTATGCAATTATATGTTGACAAGAAGAGAAATGGGGAAAAAGATAACCCTGGGATCAAATGCTAAGGGAAAAGAAAGACCTATAGTTTAAAACAGATCCAATTATAAATGAAAATTACATCATCTAGAATGCAGTGGAAAAGAACTTACTAGTAATACAGTTCATGTCTCATTTTCCCTGTCCTACAAATAAAATATTGTTACATGAGGATATCTGAATTCACCTACCAGGAGGTTAAAAAGAAAAGAATAGCGTGGAAATTTTTAAATCTATAAAATACTAGAGCCAAGTGCTCCAAACCTATATATAATCACTCATATCAAAAGAAAACAGAAAAGAAAGTACAGAAATGAATTAATGGGATTAGTGGTAACTAATTTATTACATATCTTTCCTCTCTCAATCCTATAAAAAGAATGCTAGTCCAGCAGGCAAACCAGATAATGACTAGATAAAACCTTCTTACTCTGTCCAACTATTTTTAAAATGCTTTTTAAAGCCACTGGTGCTTCTGAATGGCTAATCCACTGAGAGTCCAGTTCTCAAAGCACAAGATACAGCTAGTCTGGATAGAAGAGCTGCAGGTGTTCCTAAATTGTGCATACTTTCACAGTCAGTTTTTAACCCTTCCATTCTCTGTGACTGATAGCTGCCTGGTTTTATTTAAGCACACTACAGGAACATTGAGTCTTTTCAATTGGGAAAGAAAATTTGGGATGCAAAAGGTTATCATGTCCTCCTAAGTCACAGTAAGACAATAAAAATAAGATCCACAGTAATTTCTTTTGACTCCTTTAGATAATAAATTACCAGTGATGATCCATCACTGTAATCAGAGCTTACAGTATACCAGAACTCAAGTAGGGCAGACACACACAAACGCAGACAGAGGACAGCATCAAATGTATCAATGTTTGAACCCTGAGAGAGCTCTCTTTAACCCCTGTAATTTTTTTCAGACTGCAGTGTGACTGAACTACTATTTTCTCAGGCCAAACTTTATAATCCTGAAATCCATTCAAAGAGAGGCATTAGGCACCTATGTCTGAGGAAGGAGACAAACCATGGAATAATTTCTGCCTTGCAAAGACAAGGAATTTTATTCAGTGGTGCATTTGAGAGAAAACATATAAAAGACAGAGCCTTTACTTCTATCCATCTCACAAAACAAATCTTATCATGGGCACTTAAAAGTTATTCTGGATAAAGACGGAAGGTGCATTTGAAGTGCAACAACCATTCTAAAACAGTTCCCATACAAGCATTTTAATGAAGAATAAAAACAATCTACAGAGAGCAGCAAGTAGATCCATTTATTTATTACAACTCTATGTAATTTCCTCCTAACAAGGCAGAAACAGTTATTAACTGTGCTAAGACAAAAAAACCCCATCAATAGCTTGTACTCTTCCTATGCTTTAAAGCTGGCACACAAGCTTGCTTAAAGCAGCATTGACAATGCCATGTCAATGAAAAAACATAAGAGGACTTTTGCTAGCATTTCAGAGAAAGAAAAAAAATGCTCAAAGGAATCCTCATACTGGTTGCACAGCACTCCTCACAAATTTGGAGACTAAAGAGATATGCTAGACTTAGTCCATTTGTAACTGGCTTGCTTTCAAATTGAAAGACCTTAAGCATAGAGACACCCAAAAGAAGCTCTGCAGAAGGAGGTAAAACATGATACCCCAGATAACCAGCCAGAAAAGGTACACATTACAAAAGGCTGTGTGCTGTAGTAAGGGAGGATGCAAGCTTTGAAGTACAGAAGGCACCTTTTTCTCAAAAAATCAAACATATTTATTGCTACTTGTTCCCAACTATGAGTTCCCATGTCCATTTCCCCTACTTCATTCATTTTCTGCTCCACATTCCAACACACAGAGCATCAGTTACATTCAGCAGGAGCAGAAATACCACCAGGCACAACGACTGCACTGTCTCAAAAGCACTGAACATGAAGGCTTAAATAAAAGTGTTTCTACTTCTGTGCCTGCAGATGGAGAAGATCAAGATCAAACATGGTCTTTTAAGCAAAAAGTAGACAGTAATTATCCTTGCAGCTTTCTGGTAGGTGGAATCTTACTCATTTGCAGGATTCAAAAGCAAGTACCTCAGGAATACACAAGATCCCTTTAAGACCAGCTGCAGCACCCAAGCTGAGCACTATGGCTTGTGTGCTGGACATGTGGGAATTGTCCATCCATATGTATCTACCTATAGCTTCAGGTAAGTGAGGTAATAAGGAGGAAAGGAGAGCTGTTTGAGAGTGTTTAATTAAAAGGCAGAAACTTCCAGTTTTGTTGGGGGGGGTTGTTTTTTTTTTAGTTAAAGATGTTGCATGAGGAGTCTGTCATGCCTGTCACACACTCTGTGTGTGAAGCTTTTTTCTTCTCTCTCCCCCACAATAATGGTACAGAGTACCACTATTTGCCAAAAGTACTTTTAATAGAATTTGGAAATATTCATGTTCTGCTTTTAATAACTAGAAGTTCAGCCATCAAAATGAATAAAAAAGCACTTCTTTGTCTACTAGACAGACCTAGTTTTTCTCAAAATGGTTCAATAAGCATGATGAAACAGTACTGTTCAGTGTATTATATTCAGTCTTATATTCATATTAAGCAACAAGTGGAGGACACAACTGCATCAGATTCATGGGTAAACAAGTCCCACTGGTGGACTATGAAACTGAAACAAGAGAAACAGAAATAGTTGTGGGTGGGTAGACAAAGAACACATAACTCTAATTCTTAAATCAGGATCCATGAGAAATACCAAAGTTATTCAACAAGAATTATTTAATTATTATTTAATTTTAGTATAAAAATATGTATCTGTTTATTGTCTCCTGTACTTAGATGTGCACAATCCAAACAAGAAAACAGAAAAGAAATAGACAGTTTGGAACTGTGAGACAATTAGGCACCAAATTTGCAGGAATACAAATTAAGTGCTGTACCCAGAACAGGAAGCAAGCATTGGAGGGCAAATTAAGACAGCTAAAGCTTAGGCCCTGTATGTAAGTACAGAATTTCACAGGAGGTTTTTTTTTAAATCATAGCTGAGTTCTGTCACTTCTGACAGTGATGTTCTCACTGAAGGAAACTAAACCCACTTACACGGATACAAACTTTTTTATCTGATTCAAATCTCCTTAATAATTTATGCCATTTAGGAAGATAAAACTGTATTGTGAATACAACATCATAGAAAATTCTAACCTGTACTTTTTTCAGACACTGTAAAAATGCTATTCCCACATATCCCTAAGCATAAGTCAAAAGAACAGTTTGGAAATGAATGTTTTCTGTATTTCAAATATAGTGTGGCTCTGGATAGTTAAACATTCATTTGAAGGTAAAATACATAACACATCTACTGAGAGCAGACAGAATCAAAGGTACAAAATGCATCAAAGAAATCTAAACCACTTAACATATTACTTTCAAATAAGACAATAAATTATCCCTGAAGTGAAGTGTCTTTGAACAAAAAAAATCTTATCTACAGACTTAAGCCCAAGTTTTTTAGAATCAACACATAGATGCATTTCAAGTCTAAGTACCATAATACATAAAATATTCCCACCTGTGAGAAGTGTTTCCCACAAATGTTACATTCAAAAGGTTTCTCACCTAAAAGAAGAAACAGAACATAGAACTTCTAATAGTTGCAATGGAATAAAAAATTGTTTTTAATTGGTACACTTCCTTTTAAAACATGTAACTTAAAAGTAAAAATATCCCCAAAAGAACACTTACCCATGTATTTAAGGGGAAATTCAAGAGGGAAGTACAGGATTTACCATTAAGCTTGTAAGGCAGACTTGCTCAGAAACAGAATTGATCATTCAAAACAAGTAGGTAGAAGAGTTTTGATATGAATGGGTGCAGGTTTTAATTTTTTTAAATAATTTTTTTTTTCCTCATTTTGAAAGCTGTATCATATTGCCAGGAAGAACAGAATAGATGACAAGATCCTACAACAACAACAACGCTGGGAAGTGCACCTGTTTTTTCACTTGTACAGAGACACATTCTTAAAAAGAAGGAGGAGTGTAGAGAAGCCAATTTGACAGGGTTGTTTTCCAGTTTCAGTGTGTACCGTACACCTCTGCTCAGCACGTAGCCATTCACTTCCTTATATTTGCCTTCAAATTCTCACCCTATATATCTGAAGATTAACCCAAGTATTTTTCTCCAAAATTCTGAATTTATACATATAAAACTGGTATTCTTGATTCTCCAAAAACACGTGAGCAGCTTTAGTAAAAAACAAGCGCAGCCCACTTTAGCTTTTCAAAATAACTTGACTCTCAATCTAGAATGTGACTGCACAATACTTCAATTCTCTAGCTGTCAATATAAGCCAAGTATGTTTTTGTAATAACTTTTTCTCCTCCACAGTATTTCATAAAGTTGGGTTTTTTCTCTGCTAGTTCCTAGTTTTTACACTGTGGATAAAATTCTCCGTGCAACTTCTAGAATTTTTAAAACAATAATAATGCTCAAATATCACTGAATTCAATGACAGTCAGACTTCTAATCATCTTTGATGAGTCTAACTGTACATTTAAAGGACATATATAATCTGGCCCACTGGTACAGGGCAACAAAACTAGTCTAAATCCATGTGATTTTGAAAGCAGATGTTTCCAAAGAGAAAAAGAGATCTTAAAATGTGTTTCATCTTCGTGCTTATTCAAAAATGTGTCTATAGATTTTTATTTACTTCTTTAATTCTGGTTTTCCTGACTTTACAGAACACCTCTTGGCTTCTCTTCCACCAAGTATTCGCTACATCAGTATTTTTCCTCCACCCTTAGAAATGTTACAAGCAACATCTACCATACCCAGGTGCTGAGGTTCCATTTTCCTTTCCTGTTGCCAAAGCAGATGAAGTTCTTTCTGCATATTTTAAGATCAAGGACTAAATGCAATTCTCTTTAGATTTTGAAACACAGAGTAAACATACAGTTATGTTGCTCCACAGATAGCAACCCTGGAGTTAATCTGACAACTTGAGGCTTTATCTACTTAATGAAGAATGGAAATCTGGCAGTTTTAAAAAAGCTTTTATTCAATTAAAGATAAAAATTATGAAACCAGTAACTCAACTATAAAGAGCACTGAGGCTTAATTTAATTTCATTATGGCTCTAAACATGCAAATTTCTGGTATTGACAACACAAATCTAAATCAAACCAACGGGGAGCCAGATCTGTAGCAACTGGGAAGGATTCTGAAAACTGTCAAAGCATCAAGGTAATTTGAAATGGAGGATAAAAAACACCAGTAGCAATTTCTGCAGAAAATACCTACACACACAAAAAAAAAATTACTGCAGACCTAAAGACTAGTATCTGAACAGGAATCCACTCTGAAATGACTAGAGGGGGAGGGAGGGAATTGGAGGCTCAAATTTCTCAAAACTATTGTTGTAGGCTGCAGGCAAACTCATTATAATCGTAATGATGTACAAAGAGTTGGGAGTTTTTGCCCCCAAGATAAAGATAAAACTAAAGTTGTGTTTGAAAAAGAAACATCAAATTAGTTTTTGGAGAACCATTTTGCACTTGCATAAAATTCCTAACCACTGGGCTTATCAAGTACCCTGTTGCTCAATTAGCCTCACTGTACCTGGGGGTGTATTAGTGAGAGTGCAGCTGCTAAACTGGAGATTATCCTTCTCTGCCTATCACTGGTGAGACCATATCTGGAGCCTTAAGAAAAGAAGGCAAACAGGAAATCTTATTGTTCTACACTGAACATCTGCCTTCCCTTACATGGGTACACAGTTCTTGGTACACAGTTTTAGGACAAGAGGTGACAGATACAAGTTTAATCATGAGAAATTCTGATCAGATATAAGAAAATAATCTTTTCCCCACAATGGTGGTCAGACACTGGAAGTGATTGCCTAGAGAGATGGTGGAATCTCTGTCCTTAGAGATGTCCAAGATTTGACTACACAAGGTCATGAGCAAAATAACCCAATGTAATTTGATGTGCCTTGAGTAGAGGATGGGCCTAGATGACCTCCAGAGATCCAAACTAATCTAAAGTATTCTATGTCTCTACAGCTGTCAATTAATTCCAACCCAAAAAATTCTATCTGAGGACACCAGTCTTCCCAAAGACCAGGGCTGGATATACTGCAATAGAGAAAATTTGGGAAAAAGCACTAACTGAACTACAATTAAGACAATGCTTCAACAAACAGCCATGAGACTTTACTTTTGAACCCTTGGACTGCTTTGTGTTTTCTATCCCCTGCTGCATCCTTCTCGTTCAGCACTCTACAAGAAGAGATGAAGATAAAGTACACAATAGTGGGATCAAAGCAGAGGTGTATCAGCTCCAGAGGAGAAAAGCATGAAATGCAGAAGTGGTATTCCTGAAAAGATCATAAGAGTGAGGAGCAAGACCCACTAAGATATGGAATGCTGGCAAGTTACTCAAGCAAAGCTCAGAATGAAAAGGTTGAGGATCAACAATGTATTATGACAGTGTTACTCTGTCCTGTTGTATTCCATCCTGCCAAGAGTTCATTGCATGGGGCTGGATTTGTTTTGGGTAGTTTTTTGAGATGTTCCCCGAAAATATTTTTTAAAACTCCCAACAAAACCACTGGAAGTTCTTGGACAGGCATGGACTGTATAAGAGAAATATACTTGCTTCCTTTTTTTCAGACATGTCAATATAATAAAAACAAATTATAACATTCAGTCAAGTCAAACTCAGTCAAAGTCAATGAGAGTAAGCTCTCTTTAGAGATTCCTTTAAGTATCCAGTAGAAATACAATTAAAACAGCCAGACATCCCAGTACAACAACCTGTGTTGCACACAGTATGGCAGCCTTCACATAGAAAACTCATCAATGCAATCATGCAAACCTGTGAATTCTTCAGCAGTTCCTATTGTTCAGGGACAGAGAATTTCACATACACTTTTTCTTGACAACCAGACCACCACTGCACTTGTGTTGAAAGAATTGTCATTTGTGGGTTAAAAACAGGTTTTCCAGTGTGAAAGATCCATTTCAGTAACTTATCTCTTCAGCAAAGCCAGATTGGAAGGACTTTCAGCAAGCACTGTAATAGCTAAAACCTTTTGCTTAGTTTTAGAAGATAAATGTTTTTAAATAAAATTGATTAGCTAGCAATCTGCTGTGCTTTCTGAAGTGGCAGGTGAATAGAAATGGCTTTTAGCATACACTAATATTACTTAACTGCTAGTATATCTAAAGTCAACAAAACAGATGTGCCCTGTATGCCTATATTAACATCCTACTCCCTGTCCACTGCAGTTTTCCAAGTACTCCTTTTGCACTAGTTGGATATTTAAAAACAAAATAACGTGACCAAAGAATAACAGGGAAGCAACCAGGCATTTCTACTCATATTCTTGCTTCAGTTTTTCCATCCTTTTATGTTCTTATTATTTGTTAAACTTATGCTCTTGAACCTTTAGTTTAGCACATCTAGAGAAGAATGCTGATGCCACACTAAGAAGCATTCAAGTCTGAAATTTTTAGAAACTACTGGAAGAAAACAGTGTATGAAAAGCAGCATGGAATTCCTGAATCTTGGGGTGTCTCTCATAGATACTCTAGCACAAACTCAAATGTTACTGCAGCCTCTCCCTCAGCTGGGACTTTTCTAGATGCTCTGTCTTCTATCTGATCACCTATTTTCCTGAAATTTTTAGGATATTTCAATATATCTGATGATGTCAGCTCAAATTGGATAAGATTCAAAAAAATACAAGGCAAAGAGAGGATCTAGGAAAGAGACATACAACTCTATCACAGGTGACCGAATTAAAAAAAAAAGAAACATGAACATACAGAAGCAGTCAAAGGTAACAACTGAAAACTTTAGGAAGCTAATGCAAAATGTTTGTATTTTCAGGTTCTGGAAAGATTTTTCTACTCATAATGTGGAAAAATAAACTTTTAATACTAAGGACCAATTAACAAAATAAATTACCGTCTGCTAAGAGGGTTTCATATTTAGTGTCAAAGTACCAATACATGTATGCTCATTTCCAAAGTGATGTTTGTTTGACAAGATTGAGAGAGATGTGTTTGTGTATTTAATACAGGGAAAAAAAAATATTCAACAGCTTAATCAGGAATAATGCTATCTCTGACTTTGAATCAATAGCATTACCTTACTAGATAAGGTAATTCTTAAACTCCTTAAAAAAGTATATCTAGTAATAGAAAATGCTGGTTAAGTTGAACAGACAAATTAATTAATTCAAAGTCAGACCAAGTCTTGTTTTTCACTAGAATAAAAAGGTACTTAGAAATAAATCTATGTTAGGTTTAAAACTATTACTTCTGAGTTTTTAAAACAAAGTAAATTATTTCAAAATTCCCATTCATTCTGCAGCCTACTTGTCTTCAAGAGCCTTACTCTCTAGGTAAACACAATGAAAGTTGTTATAAAAAATATTTCTACAGTTAAAAAACATGACCACCAAACAGCAATTACTTGTATCTCACAATGAATATATGACCGGAGAGAAATGAGGTGTTCTAGAACACTTGTAGTATCACCTATTCATTTACGCTTTTTATTGCTATCTGGCTGAAACTTCTGGGCCACCTGACAAACTGACTAGAAATCACTCATCTAAATGCAAGACAAAAATAAAGTTTCCATTGAAATTTCATTTTCATTGAATTCAAACAACGTTCTTTAAAAAAAGCACCCAAACAAATACATAGGACATATTTTTTCTACAACTCTCAGCTAAATTCAGTATTACAGCCTTTATTTCTGTATGATTATTCACTTAAAAAAACCCCAAACAAACCACAAAACCATCACCTTTTGAAAGCAGACTCTTAACCAGCATCTCTGAATCAAGAGACACTGCAAGATAGTCTCTTTAACTGAAATATTTGGTCTGCAGACCAAGTAACTGATAACTGTACCTGTATGAGACCTTTTATGAAGCTCCAAATTGCTTGGATGTTTGAAAGCCTTTCCACATAATTCACAAGTATATTGTCTCTGTGACTGAAGAGTCTGTGATTGTCCTTCTTGTTCCAAAGAACCTTGAGATCTTTCCATTTCAACAGTTTGTTCAAAATTCTCAGAATTCACTAAATCTTCATCTTCTTTTTCATCAGTAGCTCTAACATTTGTCATGTCTGTGGTACTTTCATTTACAGGTTCAATTACTTCTGGTACTCTACTGTCATCCCTTTTAGGCTCAGGTGGCTGCTCTGCAGATTTCTGAGATCTTAGAAAATTTAACTTTTTGAGGTGTATTGCCTTTTTCAGCCGCATCTCTTTGGTTGGCTGCATAAGTGTGCTTTCTGCATCTTGGTCTGGAGCAGCTTCGTTCCCAGACTGAACCAGAAAGTTTGATGGTAAATGATCAGACGTTTCCAGAATACACTCAGGGTGACTGACAGTGCAAGAATTATTCTCCACTGCGTTTATTTCTGTGGATGTGTTGTAAGAAAAGGATGGTTCTGCTCCTCTGTCATGATCAGAGCAAGCATTTTGTTTGTAGAACTGTTTACTGTAAAAGTTGCGTAGTTTATAATAGTAATTTGGTTGTTTAAATGGAAGCTCTGTGCAGTTGCCATCTAAGGAGTCTTGTGGCTGTTTCTGTGCCTCACCTGGGGGTGTGTGCAGATTAACAGACTGCGATGCATGAGAATGGTGGTCAGCCAAGACCTTACTGGCCTGTGTGTCAGATGAGCACTCGTGCAACAGGTTTGTCCCGTAACCGTCACTGGCACAGCTCCCATCTGCAGCCAAAGTATTCTGCAGTGAAAATACACTATTACAAGGCATGCTGGCTGCTTGCTCTACAGCTGTAGAAGATTTTAAAAAGGTGTGGCAAATGTTCAGCACATTTTGCACTTGGAGACACTGTGCAATGTCCAGCATAGCTTGTACATTGTCCTGACTAAGATCCAGGTGAGAGGTGTACATGAAGTCCAAGATCTGGCCTATGCCACCTACATTTTTAATGTCCAAGTGAAATACATCGTTCTTCTGGCCTGAAGAATTCTGGAAAAGGGTCCTGATAAAATAAGGCAAATACTCAAATACAAACAGAAATAATTCACAGGCACTTTAATAAGAAAAATACACATACACCTCAAATAGACTGTCTGGTATGAAACAATTTATACTCTAAGGCCTTAGCTAGAGTGCTGTATTTTTACAGTCTCAAAATGTCTCAATTACTTGTCATATATTAGTCCTACATTAGTGCACTTAAAGTATAAATAAAAACAAATGATCCTTTATATAATTTCAATTTTGTATTTTTTAATGATTTGAAATGACACCCTATCCTTGTGGTTTCCTATCCACTGTTATTCACATATTAAGTGCAGTGGAGTATTTTCGGACAATTTTCAAAAATTGCTTTACTCAGAATGGTGTTTCTCCTTTCATCATGGCAAAGAAAACAGGACATATGAAATTTGCTAGTAAAAGGGAGAAGATAAGACCTCAAAGTCAGCTAAACTCTTCTGGCAACTGAGCTTGTCCATCAAACTCTATCAGTAAATCTTATTAAAGTTCTTAGTATTAGTTCTTTCTCCACAAATATACAGGAGGATGGTGACATTAAGCAAGAAGATGGCATTATTTTCAATCTATTACCTCATATCCAAAGAAGTACTTTTTTTTACTGGCACTAGATGACAACCAAGTAAAAGAATAATGAAGAGCCTAAGCCAGCAGTGCAACCAATACCCACTGAATTGTCATTAAATCATTAAAGTGAATGAATTCACAAAACTTACTATTTGATGTAAAGTATTCTCACATTCAGAGCTGTAGCTCTTCACATTCACAACTAGTCCTAGATTAAGTGGGTTCATACTCTGTCTCAATCAAGAACTTCACACCCTCCCATTAAAATCCCCAGTCTCTGACCTGATACTCTCACAGCAAACAATGACATATAAACAAACGGGGTCAGGTCACTCCTATGTAGTTATTTTCCTACGCTACGAAATGCCCCAAACTTGATGGTTCCTCTTTGTGGCCAAACTCTCAAATTAGGTTTTGTTTAAAGGTGGGCATAATATCAATGAGCTCTAAATCTTAAGGAAATGAGACCCTATGCCCAAACTTTAGAAATGCAGAGGTTACTCTGAAGCCAGTGCTGACATCAAAATTCTTTCAGAAATCGAGACCATCCTATCCAAAATCAAATCAGAACTATAATGAACAGATCTGAGTTGAGAGTCTAAATTAATTAGCCTCTTATATCCTATTGAATTTTAATAGGAGTTGAGTGCTTAGTTCTTTTTAACTACTTTAAAAAATTCAGTCTTTGAGCATAATTGCACTTCATCAGCAGGATTACACCACTAGAAGAGAAAAAGGAACCTCTTATCTTTTTTCCCTGGTTGTAACATAGAAATAATTTTCTTACTTTTGAGATGCTTCAAAAAACAAGGTCTAAAAACTGCCAGATCTAACAGCTTACTCATAACTAATGTAAAACACTAAGTTAGGAGATCCAGCATCCTCCAAAATTTGGAGGGTCAATTGAGGGCAGCACAGAAGGGAAAGAAACCAGTGATATGGCATAATGGGTCACCTGTATACTGTAAAACACAGTTGTTATCTCTGAGAATCTGTTCTAAACAGAGATTCAATAATAACCTATATAGTCAAATTTTATTTTGAATATATGATTGATGAAACAAGTCACATTATTCAGAAGTGAATAATGTTTCATCAGTTATATCCCTTATCTGGCTCTGTTTATGTACTGTACTATGTTCCTTCTAAGCAGTTATCTTTCCTTACTGAAATAGTGAATGCAGGTCTATGCCAGAATCCATTATATGAGGCACTATAAGCAAGTAAGGATCAGGAAAATGCCAACAATCCAACAGTGTAGTATGAATACTTGACACAGATTTATCTCTGGACAAACAATTTCCCTTTTCTCATTATGTTCCCAACAGTTACTTTACTCTGCAACTACCAGAAAAAAAATATCCTTCTCAAAGAAAACCTCAACCAACAGCATTTAATTATCATTTTAAAAAGAAGAATTTTCTATCACATACCTGAAATATTGACTGAAAGCAGCTAATACATTTTTGTGTGCTTTGAAGCATACACCTTTTACCACCAGCATGCAGTCACAGAGAAGCCCCTGAATGCGCTGTTCATGTAGCTGCTGGAGAAGATGACAACTATGGCTAGCAACAGTGTCCATGCTAGAAAATCACTTAAATTACCTACAATGAAATAAAATGCTAAGATGAATTTTAAATATTATATTGCAAAATGAATTTAAAATATTAGGAACATTTTCACAGTTTGTTTCAGCTTCCAAAGGAAACAGACTACAGTTTACACCTGCAATGTGAGCTCTAATGACACTTTTCTGATTAAAGATGAGTTGCAGTACTGCTCACTGTAGATGCACAGCAACATACATAGGAAATACTGATTTTAATGAAGTTTTGCTTACAACAAAGAGCTTCTGCAAAAATCTAATGGTGTTGCCAATAAATTGAACTCCATAACCAGAAAAAAATCACACCTTGATTTAGACAACTTGGACAAGAACTAGATTCTAAGGCAAAAACACATCACGCCTGCAAAATTAATATCATCTGTAAAGGTAAACCTCAGTTTCCTCACCCTCTAAACTGTAAGGGGAGAATATAGTACTAGTATTATTGAAGACATATTTGCTGCTGTCCTAGCTAAATACATTTCCCATGTGGATCTGATGAGATATAGTAATTTTTTAATACAATATAAATGAAAAATATAAATATAAATGAAAAAAAATCCTTCTTTGAATAGGTTGAAAATACAAGTAATTCCCACTGAACATATTTACATTCAATTCTATGCTTCCTTTTTTCTAAAGAAAGACTTAATTCTTCCCCTGCACACTTGTAAATGAGAACTCCAACTATTAGGGCAATTGGAACTTCTAACTTTCTAACTAATGAAGCAGAAAGACCACCTTGGGTTAAACATGACCAGAAAGTGGTTGCCCCATTCTCAATTCTCATGGGGACCAAAGGTTCCACTTTTTAGTTTATCCTGTTACTCTGTGATTCACTGCCTCCTGCTGTATTACAATGTGGGCTATTATATTGTGCTCCTTCTCTGTGAACGCTTATCATGTCTTCTACCAGGCTCTCAAATAAAGAAACCACATCTGTTTGCCAAGCAGTTGCTTTCTCTGTGTGCGTCTCCCACCACGGCATCCTGCAAATACTTTTGACAACCAGCGAACTGCCTCTCAGCCATCAGGTGCCTGTCTCCCAGCGGGAAAGGCGAGCATGGAGAGCCGCTCCCGAACACGGGGAACCCCCGCAACACAGTCGCTATTTATGATGTGTGAGTATGATTAAGCCTGGCCCAGCTGAGCCCAGGCTCGAGGTGTCGCACGGAGAAAGGCACAGAGGGTACAGGGGAGAGGGCCCCGAGGGGAGAGCGGGCTCTGGCCGGTGTCGGAGCAGCCGCTGCCGCAGGGCCGGGGCCGCGGGCGGGGGGGACGCGGCGCCGCCCGGCTGAGGTGGGAGAGCGGCCGAGGGGCGGGAGCCGGCCCGGCCCTGCCCAGCCCAGCGCTTACCGGCTCCGGCCACCTCCCAGCTCCATCCCCGCCACCGGCCACTTCCGCCGCCGCTCCTTCCCTTTCCCTTTCCCCTTCCCTGCCCTTCCCGTTCCGCTGCGCAGCGCGGGGCGGGGCAGGGGCGGCGCAGGCGCCGGGCGGAGCGGGGCCGGGACGCGGCGGGAACAGGGCGGCGGCACGTGCCGCGGGAGGCGGCGGCCGCTGAGGTGCGGGGGTGCAGGGGACGGGAATGGGAATGGGAGAGGGAGCGGGAGAGGCGGCACGGCACGGCACGGCACGGCACGGCACGGCAGCAGCGGCTGCCTGCCAGGAGCGCGGGTGGCGGCTACGCTTATGGCCGGGCTACCCCTCGGCAGCGCCGCTCGCCTAGACCCGGCCGGGACGGGTCTGCTGAGGGGAGCGGGACGGAAGGGCCGGGGGAAGTCGTGCCGGGAAAAGGAGGCGGATCGGGGTGGCGGGTACAGGGATTGCTGGTTCCTGGGTTGGGGGTTAATGTTTCCCTGGTTGGGTGGTGGTTAGGGGTGGTGGGGGGTCAGTGGTTCTCGGGTTGGGGCGGTGGGTATGGGGTTTAGTGGTTCCTGGGTCGGGGTCATGGATATGGAGGTTACTGGTTCCCGGTTTGTGGTGGTGGGTGTGGGGTCACTGGTTCCTGTACTGGGGGTCACTGGTTCCCAGGTTGGGGTGGCAGGCACAGGCTGGCACAGGTGGCAGGCTGATTCCTCGTTTGGGGTGGCGGGTACAGGGGTTACTGGTTCCTTGTTTGGGGGTTACTGGTTCCCAGGTTGGGGTGGCAGGCACAGGGATTGCTGATTCCTCGTTTGGGGTGGCGGGTACAGGGGTTACTGGTTCCTTGTTTGGGGGTTACTGGTTCCCAGGTTGGGGTGGTGAGTACTGGGAGTGCTGGTTCCCGGGTCACTGCTCTCCCCTGTGCTCAGGGTGTCAGGCAAGGCGAGCTCCTGCACCTGCAGGATGGGACTGCTCGCCCCGTCTGTGGGTGGGTGCACGCACAGGTGCTTTCCGGCCATCCGCGTGTTTTTTTCAAGCCGTAAGTGTAAGACCTCTTTGTGTTTCTAGGGTTGAGCTTGTATGTGGAGGAAGGAGGTTGTACCCACTTCTTGGAAGCTCCTGACCACTTGCCAACATGGTAGTTTTCACATGCAATGCATGTGGAGAAGCTGTGAAGAAAGCACAGGTTGAAAAGCATGTGAACATCTGCAGAAACTGTCAGTGCCTGTCTTGCATGGATTGTGGCAAGGATTTCTGGTAGGTAAAGGATGTGAAATAGCTTTTCTCACTCTGCAGAGGTTGTCACAAATAGAAGTTTTTTCTGGGGTCTTTTAGAATTAAATGTGACTATGTCTGAATAATAATATTTGTATTTAAAAAATATACGTGTTCTTATAGAAATTCAGGCTTAATCATCCGTATTTGAACCTCACAGACAGCTAAACCTCAGCAGTAAACAGACATCAGCGACAGAGCTTTCAGCTTCTGATCAACAGCTGTTATTTACTCTGCTGCTGCAGAGAGAGTGAAATTGGCAATAATGTTCTTTTTGGAACATACTTAATTTGTTGATTAAGTGTTGCACGTTTCAAAGGACTGAAGCATCTCTGTGACCTATGGTTAAAAATCTTGTATGTTCAGGGGTGATGACTATAAGGAACATGTGAAGTGCATAAGTGAAGACCAGAAATATGGTGGAAAAGGTTTTGAAGCCAAAACTAACAAAGGAGATGCCAAACAGCAGGAGTGGATTCAGGTAAGTTTGTGTTATATACAGATATGATAAATAACTATTGTTTATAATCGTTATAGACACTAAAAAGGCTGTACTGGATCAAACCAGAGATCTGTTTTTCCCAATATCCTCAGCTTTCTTTTGGCATGTCTTAGGCAGGTCTTTTGCTTATCCTGGTAAGAAATGCATCTTTTGTTTGTTTTGAATCTATCTCTTACTAGTTTGATTTTATGTAGTTTTCTCAGTTGCACACTGAGTGTGTGCTCCAGGCTGAGAAATTCTACCCTGCTCAGTTTTTCTTCACATGTAAGTTATCTCCTTGGTCCTCTGAAGTCTTCCCAGTTCTACTGTATGCTTCTGAAATAGAGTTGAAGATATGGATGAACCATAGATTTACTGTGTGTCATAATGATGTTTTCTGTGTCCTTCTTTGTATCTTTCAAAGTGATTTTTATCAGTTAATCTATTTTTGGTTTTGTTTTTTTGCTGCTGCTGATCACTGTGCTGGCATTTTCATGTAATTGGCTATTTTAAACCCAAGATCTTGTGTCTAAGCTCCAGCGATCAACTTGAAGCCTGCCATTTTAGATGTGAAGTTAAGATTGCTTTTCCTTTGCATCCTGCTTTACATGAATTTGTGTTGGCTGTAATTTACCCTTTTATTATCTAGTCGCTCATTTTCTTAAAATCTTTCTGCAGTCCTTATAGTCCTCATCCTGAATAGCTTCACAATCATCAGGAAAATTTTCCTGACCTCTTGTCAGATATTTTGTAAATATGTTGAACAAGAGAGGCTCCAGCACAGATGAAAATGTCTAATACCCTTTCTGTCTTGTGCAAGAATCTGCCCTCTTAAGGCTCTTCATTGATTTGTGGAAGGAACTCAAACACATTTTTAAAACCCCATTAGTAATAAGTTAATCACCTTCATACATGGATTTGTTGATTTCTATCTTGTATAGAACACAATCTAACAAGGTACTAAGCTACACACACACGCAAGGTATATGAGTAATACAGTCAAAGATGAGTAGTGGCTGAGATTGAACATGGTTTGAGGACATTGTTAAAGGCAGCGTGATGTGAGAGCTATTGCTCATGAACATTGTAAGCCTACCTCAGAAGTAAGTTCTTCCTACACAGAAAGCTGAGGGATTATTACCAAAGACCCTTTTCCAATAGTCTTAACACATCCACAAAACCTTAGTCCAGGAAGACTCTCCAGTGTCCAGTGGCTGCATCTTTAAGTTCCAGGAAGCTCAGCCGTTTTTCACCCCCACAAGCAGCAGTGCTGTTCAAGGAACTGCCGTGAGGAACTGCCCTGGCCTAATCTCTGTTCTCTTGTGCTGACACCCATAGCACGGGAATATCCTGAACAGTCTTACAGGGATTAGTGGTTGCGGAAGCTGGCACTGCTGCCAAAAGAAAAGGATATCAAACTGTGGCATCTGAGTAAGCCTGATTTTTCACAATTAACTCCAGAAGCTTGCAAAAAAACGATAATTTGACAATTGCTTTTCTTAATAAAGGTCTTTTTCATGCTGCAAGAATCCCTAATATGGTACAGTTTCTTTACTTTAAAATGTATTTATTACAGATTATAACTTGTACATCAGAAAGCACTGGTGAGCAGTCCTGCTTGCCTGTGCTTACTGTATAGGTATAAATGCTTAGATAGGTAACTTTGATGCATCTAATGATCTGTGATTAAACCAAAGATCAGTCTTTTTCTCATGCATTTTGAACATTTCCTGTGAACAGACTGTACCAGCTGTGGGTGCTGGGTGATTCTCTCCAGTGTACTTCAAACTTGCACACCTTGGATGTACCATTAGATCCTTATGCTGCTTTTCTGATTTAATTCTGTTTTTCTTATTTAGAAAATCCATGAAGTAATGAAGAAACCAAATATAAGCCCTAAAGTGCGGAACATCCTGGAGCAGATGCGTGCCTTTGATAACATTCCAAGAAAAAAAGTAAAGTTTCAGGTATGTTTTAATGGAGATTTGTAGTAATCTATGCAGTGAGCTTAAAAACAGACTTTCTTAGGAAGTGCTACTCTCTTTTAACAAAGGTGGGACAAATTGCTTATTTGGGCATTGGTACAGATGGTGTAATGCCTGACTTTCAAATAGGCAATATTTGTAAAATACATTTCCATGCTTAAAAGGACTCTTTGTGTGCCAGTTTAATTAGGTATTAAGCCAGAGACTCACCATTTAAGCATAATCTTTAAATTGTTCCTTTTTCAATACCTTTCTTTTTTCCCCTATTTCCAATTTCTATTGAATGTCCAAATTCTTAGACATACTTTTAAAGATTTTTTTATTTCTCTGGCTTTGTTTTTCCCTGGTGAAGGCAAGATCCTGTTTTGAGAATTTTCCTGTTACTCAGTATTCTGACAGAATCTTCCACACTGCATGCTTCACTAAAGTAAATTCCAAATGTTTCATGTGGTATCAGTAAAGAATTACTGACAAGATGCCTTTTTTTTTTTCTCCTCTCTGTTTTGTGCCTCAGATGGTGAGGCTGAGAGAAGATCATGCTTGCTCCCAAAGCACTCAAATAGAACCTAATAGAGCTGTGGTGAAATTGCTGCTAGTGAGCTGAAGGTTAAAATATTTTTCTAGAAAGTTAATGTTCTAACCAAGGAAAATTATATTGTCAAGAAGCCGCTTTCTTTTTGGTAATATATGTTGCAGTGAAAGATCAAATGTTTTTGCAGTTCATTGTTCAATTTACTAATGCACCTTTCCTGGGATTTTCAGTGCAGTGCAAAAATCTTTACATTAGGTTTTATATAGAATTCCATGTTTCTAAAAGTTGATCTGTTGCTGATACTGTAAACAGATAAGTAGAAATTTATGGCTTTGTTTCACCAGGAGCTCCTGCAATAACCCAAACAACTTTCAAATGTTTGCATCCAGACATTTGTTTAAATTTTACTTTTCTGTAATAAACTAAGGTATCCATTGAGGAACATGACCAGCGTGTGTCCAGTACACAAATAAATAAGATCAGATCATTAATGTTTTAACTCATGGGAACAGTCAGAAGGTTTGGCAGGACATTAACATAACCACTTGTATTAAAAAATTTGAGGATTATCTTCTGTATATACTTAACCTCTTTGGGATTGCTATTGGTGAGGCAATTCAGAGAGTGGTGTAGCCTCATAACAGTACATAGGCATTATGTACATAGCCATAGTACAATTTAGTAAGGAGGTTTGAGAGATTCATAGCAGTAACTTGTAACCAGATCTTAGTCAGAAGCAGTGATTAGATTCTTAAATGAAAAATAAACCCAAGAACCAAATATATGGTAATTAAGAAAGAAAATCAGAGGTGCACATTTTCAGTTATTGCTGTTTTTTCCCTGCACAGAATTGGATCAAGAACAGTTTGAGAATTACTGACAGCACTTTACAAGATCAGGTGTGGGATGTTTTCTCAGAAGCAACCAGAAAGGTAAGTTAAGTTAGAGGTACAACATCATACAACAAGAATGTGGTTCAAATGCTGGAAGGAAAGCCTTTCAGACTCCTTTTGTAGATGCTGGCAGAAACATTGTGTCCTGTTGTTACCATGGATTCCATTATAATGTAATATTTCTAGACTGAATTGCTTACTTGTGGAACAGACTGTCACTGAAGTAGTTGTGAATACTGGGTAGGTTGTGATTGAAAACTTGGACACAGTGACACAATTGTGACATGATAATCAGAAGGCTAATTCAACTTAATGCTACTAGTACATAAAGAAAGGAAAATCCACTACTTTTATCTTTGGTTCCAGTCTTTTAGCACACACTGGGATGGAATCAAATATCTTTTCAGAACTTTATTGGCCCCAGATTTGTGTGCATTGGACTGAAAAATTAACAGCACCCAGTTCACCTATCTTATTAGTGGGGAGAGAGAAGATCCTCCAGTTCATGACGGAAATGCCTCCCACTTCTTTGTCCAAATTGTGCACTCACCCTGACCTTTTTGTCAGTGCCTAATTCTTTGCTATTTCATTACTAGCTTAGCATGTTTTGGTAGGGTGTTGTTGTGATTGTGTACATGTATTGCTTCTATTAGAAAGCTGTCACAGATCTCATTTCTCTGTTGAGGTAAAGATGCTCTCCCCCCACATTCTTTTGAGGAAGAGTGTAGGCATAGATTTGGCATTAATCCCCTGTTGATTATGTTTCATGTTTCTGATTTGATGATTCCAGTTAAATCTATTTGCAGTTTTTCTGAAGAATCCAAATATAAGAACCAGGAAGGAAAGAAACACATTTTTTAAAGGATATGAACATAATATTAGCTCTGGACACTGAATTTGAAGTACATTGTTTTGCTGGAACATTAATACTGAGTCAACAGAACTTCATTTAAGTCATAAAATATTCTCTCTTGACTTAAACTAATTTTTAAAGAAAATAAATCTTCAATCTGAAAAACTTCTATTTTAATACAAACAATTTGCACTGTCCATAGAGCGTAGCATTAAAGTAAAATATATAGCACAGCTTTCTTGCTCAGATAATTTCAATGCACCTTTAAGAGTTCTTAAAAAAAGTCTTAAGATATTCTTTGTAAAACATACCTTGAATTTTATGTACTCAATGGACATTCAAATTTAATTGAAATTACTCCTTACAAAACCATGTTGGTGTTAAGTTGCCTTGTATAAAGATCTATTATATTACTAAATAGCCACATTAACATTTCAGTAATTGTATTTCACTAGTAATTATTAAATTTAAAGTTAAAATTAAATATTATTTTTTTCATTAATATATTCATTCTTCAACAAGAAAATAATTATCAGCCAAGGAATGTTAGAAGAAGACCAAATATATTAAGGTGAGAAAAGTAAAATTAAAACAACCAGAAGTGCCTTTGTTAACATCATGCAATAATGGTTTGTTGTCCCAGACATATCCCAAGACAGGGAACTGGGTGGCAAAATTAAGATTATTACTCAAGGGCTGTATATTTGGGAATAGGTTCTGTATGTTGCTGTAATGTTCTGCTTGTGTAAATCAAAGAGTTTTCACTCCCTTAATTACATTTAGCAATTATGTTAAAACACGTGGACATTTACTTCAACTAGGAATTATATATGTTGTAAGATAACACTTCTTCTTTGACATTAATTAGCATTTAGTCTTTAGTTAAAAGAGGAATCAGACACACTCGTGCTATTTCTCAGGTATCTGATGTTATCAGATGTAAGAAATTTAATTGATTTTGAGAAATTAGTGTTCTTCATGAATTTTGTAGTAGGGGAAAGTTGCAATGTCAAAACAAGGTATGTAAAAATTGTAATAATCTTCTTTTTCAACAAAAGATTTCAAATGAAAAAGAACAGGACAAACCACAACAGAAGGAAGAGCGCCAGTCTGCAGAAACTGAGGAAAAAACAGAGGCAGAAGAAAATGGAATTACAGATGATAAAGTTGAGAGGAAAAAGAATAAGAGAGAACGAAAAGAAGAGAGACAAAAGAACAAAAAAAAGGAGAAAAAAGATTTGAAATTAGAAAACCAGTCAGAGGTAAAAAAGAGTAAAAAGTCCAAGAAAGGAAAGGAGAGCGTGGAGAATGAATTTGAAACAAATGGAAATGGCCATCAGAGTGAAGTTGAAGAGGAAACAAAAGTAAAGAAACGCAAACATAAACATGTAGAAGGTATTCATTATACAACTTATATTCTTGTTTGTTTTGAAGATGCTTTTTCTCAGTTCCAGAGCTTAATAAATTACCTAAGTTGAATTTTTAAGTAGGAAGCTGCATATACAAATTAGATTATTTTTTAACAGTGATTGCACAGTTCTTTTGTATAATCTGAACCTCTTAGCAAATATAAACTCATGTTAGAAGAACAGAACTTTAAGTCGTGTCAGAACTTTTCTTCTAGTTTTAAATTTTTTTGTGTATGTTTATCCAATTCCAGCTCCAGAGGAACCTCCTATCAAAACAAAGAAAATGAAAACCGAAAACACCAATGACAACAAAAAAAGTGTGGAAACTAATAAAGGTATTCTTAAAGGGACAGTTTAGTTAATTTAGAAACTACCTTGCAAAAGACCTAATGCAGAATATAAATACAGTGCTTCTGCAGGAAACCATGAAATACGTTGTGCCGCAGCGTACATAAATGTATATTCAATATACACACCAGGTCAGAGTAAGTAGCATGTGCTACACTTCACACCTGACACTGAATTACTTCTCTCAGTTGTTGCTTCAGCTGTGCTGGCAACCTCTGGCTCCATTTGGTTCCACTGGGCAGTGAGGAATGTGATGTCTTTGTTTCACCACAAGAAGTCTCTTCCCTGCACGTTAGCCAGCACAGAGGAAAAAGCTCTCTTGTACCTCCTGGTATCTCTCATATCCCCATTTTTGCTCAGTGAATCATAAATTGGATTTCAGATGTGTCAGACCTTAGTTTATGCTTGGATAAAGCTACTTCTTCCTATCATCCAACACATTATGGCTGTTGCTTGAACATACAGATTGTTATTTGAGAACTACCAATTAATGACCTCTGAAGGTGGTATTTGACTGCCCATGCTCTAAGCTTGAGGAGACAGGACCTTCCTAACTATACTAGAGAAGAAGACCTGGCAATGCCTAATTTTCCTAACACCTAATTATTTTCTAGTTAAATTCAACTGGAACGGAACCATCAAAGCTGTTCTGAGACAGGCTCCAGACAACGAAATTTCAATTAAAAGACTAAGGAAAAAGGTATGGTAAAACATTGGGGTTTTTAATCTCCTCTTGTCTTGTGAATTTCTTTCTGTAATGCTGAAGTTTGTAAAATCCTGGTTTGACATTATTTAACAGAACATCAATTGACAGAATGTCAACTGAAGGATGGGCTCTTTATTGCTTACTGAGTTACGGAAGAAATTCAGTGCTAATTCTGCAAAGAAATTATAGCATCATAGATTCTATGCTACTTTTAATACAGTAACATGAATGTATTACTGCTTAAAGTGGAGTCATCTTTACTAACTAAAAACTGTTCCTCTGTCTTTGTGCAGGTTATAGCTCATTTTTACGCAGTAGGTGCTGAACAGTACAAATCAGAAGAGGAGATCCTTGTCACATTTAATAAGAAAGTGAATAACAATCCCAAATTTAAAGTTCGGAAGGACAAAGTGAAACTTGTGAAATAAAAGTTTGCATACTTTGCTGTTGTGTTTTAATCTTGCAGAGGGAGTCAAACTCTTCTGTCACCTGTACAAATACTATGCATTGGTCTGGAATTGTATATGTGAAAGCAGAATTTAACTTTTAATACTGGGCTCGTTTTTCTAGATTGATCACAGAACATTTTCAGATACTTTATTTTTTGATTTTATGGAAAATGTATATTTTCTGGTACAAGTTTTAAGAGACATTGACAATAATTACTGCCTACTGTATTAAAATTCTCCCAGTAATGGATATAATTTATAGGCATGAACGTTTTACCTGGACCTAGGTTGTGTGGCTTTTTGCAGAAACTATTTTAAGAGCAAAGAGGATTTTCATATTAAAAAACCCACTGTGGAATAAATGTTTTGTTATGTTCAAATCCAAAATGGCATGACTGATATCCCCTTTACACAGTGTAGCTAGTGTATGCAGGCTTTGATAAACCGCTAAGTCCGTGTTGTAAAATGCGTAATTATAGTGTCTCAGATTTGTGTGTGCAATATTGCACATTCAGTGAAAATCTAAAGACTGAGTTACCTGGATATGCACTGCTACTGGAAGTCTTGATTAGTAATGCAACTGCCTTCAATATAAGTGGTTACATGGACCAAAAATTGACTGATGAAACCAATTACTTTAAAATACCACCTTAAATATAATAAATCTTGTCACTTTATGATTGTATAATAAATCCACAGATTATAAATTATTTGAAGAGGCTGTTACAGTGCAGTCACCAAAACAATTTAAGTAGTCCAGATTTGTTACACATATGTAAGAGACAGAGTTGCCTGGGGAAAGTTACTTGAAGTTTTATAGGTTTTTACTGAAATGCAAAATACTTCCATCTAGAAAGTTTCCTACCATGAAATAGTCTGTTACAAACAGTGGTAGAAAACAGTTGATGGTATGGTGTTTATTTTAAAAAATTGCTTAGTGATTTCAAGTAGGTACACTTCTATAAAACTCCATAGTAAAAAATATCTGAATTTATAGAAATATTGAATATATTAAAAGTATTAATATGAAAAAATTACCTGTCTGATACACTGGGTCCCGTTTTTCTGAGTACATATTTGTTTTATAGAAGTTGCAATAAAAGCACCTAATAAATGTAAGATCTCTTCGGTAAGTGTTTGTTGTTAATTCATGAAAAATGGTTTTGGAGATAAATAGAATAAAATTTATTTACAGACATGAGTAGAGAAGTTGAGAACATTTCAAAAGTTTAGGGGGGTTTTTGTTGTTTTTTTTTTAAATTTAGGACACAAAATGTCAGTGAAATGGGAATCAATACAGTGCAATTAATCTCTTCACTCACTGTATTAATTTTACAACAGATTACATTAAGATCACAGACAGGTTTGTGAAAGTAATTGTTTCATGTTTTCATGGGGTTTTTTTGTTTGTTTTTTGTTTAGAATTAATTCCAAATTATGACATTCCCTTACACTTCTCATCTTCAATTGTTGTTGACCACAGCACATGTTTGACACACATATTGAAGCGTCTGCTGAATTTCTTCCTACACTTCAAAAGGCCAATTCCATGTCCACAAACCAGGATTATCTTCCATCTCTCTGCCCTGGCTTCCATCGTCCAGCTGGTCCCAGCTGCCTTGTTGTGTTGTGGGAGGATATTGTAGCTGGGGTCAGTTCCTGAGCAGGGCAGCAAGTTGTGGAGTGGCACTACTGGCCGTGCTACTGCTGGCACCTGCAGTACCACACGTGTTCTCAATAAGGGCCCTGCTGTTTTCTTGATGCGCTCGCGAACTCATCAGCTGCATCTTTTTTTTTTCCTTTTTCAAACTGGTAAGGGCAGTTTGGATTATTTATGCTGTGCATTTGAAAATAAATATTCACAGTAAATTCATACTTTGGAGTATTGCAATCTGTCTTTCACATCTTGGGAGAATGATGGTTTCTCCTCATGAAAAGCACCAGCATTTTCTAATCTACAGACAAGGTGATCCATATCCGATGGAAACAAGAACCAAAAAGAAGCTCTGACGTCGTGCAACAGTATTTTTAAAGCATTTTAAGGCACCTTTCCCCCACCATTTTCTTTTTCCTGTGCTTTCAGGGCAAAGGGACATTGCTTAATGCCACACTGCAGAATCATGCAGCTGATGGATGTGCACTTTTTGTTGTGTTTTTCTCAGCTGCAACCAACCAACAGCAATATTCAGAAGGAACTTTCTTATACTTACAGCTGTCAATCTAGATTCTGAGGAAAAAAGAGGGAGCCCTTCAAACTTTTGCAGAAGCAGAAAAGCTACTGTAAAACATATAACTTTTAAAAAAGGAGATAGGGTAGCACCAGTATGAATTCTATTTTATGTGTTTTCTAGTTTAGTTGCATGAATTTATACCATTAAAGCTAGTATTTTAGTATAGTTTTTGTACAGAAAAATCTCAATAAATGAGAATGTAAATAGAGTTCTGATCTTACCAGTAAGACCTGGGTGTTATAGTATGAAAAAAAGTCATTAAATATTTACTTCGTAACTTCATATTTTACACTTGCATTTCAAATTGAGATGTGAAAACAGATAAAATTAATGTTAACAATTTACAGTTTTCCAGTATTCACTCAGTACTGTAACCACAGGGGATTACTTTGCTGTAACATGGATCAGGGTACTGAAAAATTAGTGCAAGAGAATGCTTTTATAAAGCTTCTCTTAGCATTTAATACAAATTGACAATATCATGTGGAATTTTTTAAAATTTTCTTTTCCACCAATTATATGTTTAGCGGTCACTGTTAATGTGAAGTCACAGTAAACTTAGTAGAGACCATCAGGTAACAGTAATGTAGCATTACAGAATGTTCCAGAATATGTTTTAGTGATTTTTTTAAACAGCATAATATAGAGCTCCATAATAAAATACGCCTTGCTGTTAAAGTTTTCCTTTCTAAAATAGTGCATTGGAAATTGAATGTCTGTGGCAGGGTGGGGAAGGAAGAAGCAATGTGAATTAGAAAATTGT
This sequence comes from Corapipo altera, assembly GCF_003945725.1. Lineage (NCBI taxonomy): Eukaryota > Metazoa > Chordata > Aves > Passeriformes > Pipridae > Corapipo > Corapipo altera. The sequence continues at coordinate 4,322,651 of NW_020884886.1, forward strand.
TTCAAGCTAGTGGCTTTCACTATAAGTATAGTATAAGCACTTGAGCAGGGAGTTTAATCACTGGAAGAAAAAAAAATCTTCAAAGGACAGCTACTTATTTGTTGTGCTCAGCCCTCCACTGTTCTGGTGCATTAGAGTAGTTCATTCTTCTTTCTCCAGTGAAAACCGATCCTCCCACCTGGTGCTATAATCCGATTGCATCAGTACAATGTAGTCAGACCCCGACATGAGTAGTGGCTCGTAGCTGATGACCACAGGATACAGAGACCCAACATATGATTCCAGTCGGAAACTTTTAAGGCTGTAACACTCACCTTTATTAAGGAAATAAGAGAGCAAATATTAAACTTTTTGTGTGAGATAAGTGAAAAAAAGGCATATTGTTCTGTACATTGAGCTGTATTCACAGGTTACAAGATATCTCAGTCAATATATTCAACATTTACCCCTTTCTTCTCCCAATTTAGCCATCAAGAAAAAAAAATGAGTCCTCTAAGATTCTTTTCTGCTCTGTCAGCCAAGAAAAGCAGCATCTTATGTTTCCCATTAGTACTTTTACAGGAAGTGTTACTTTATATTGAATTCTAAATTTCACTTGGACCAGAGGAAGTTTTAGTAGTAACTTTCCTTTGCACTTGTTAAGACACAATTCTTTTTGCCCCTGTAATCTACTGCTTTTCTTTGCACTTCTTGGAATTCCTTTTGCACCTGAATCCTTGTGCTTTTATGCTCTCACAGTGTAAAAGTTGTAAAACCTTCAAGCTTTTTGCTTAAATTAAACTTTATTCTGCAAGACTTCACATCACAGAGCTTTCTCAAACACATCTTATTTTTTATTTATCTTTTCTTTTAAAATTTATTCTACAAGACTCAGGATTGTTCAGTCTTTGGAGACTGTGTGTTTTGCCCTTCTCACTAGATTCTTTGTATAAAACCTGCTCTTGCTACTCAACTTCATACCTGAGTTACAGCGAAAGGAAAATACTGACTTCCTACAGAAGTAGTTTTATAGTTTCTGAAATTACTTAAAAGTAATAGGAAAACAGAAATTGTGCCTCTGTATGCCTAGCCACCCATTAAACCACTATTCTCAAACTTCTAGGTGGAATGCATTAGTACTAAATTAGTATAGAAAGCCTAACTGAGGCCTGATTACAGTCAAAATGAACTCACCTATACTTGTTTTATTAGAAAAAGATGCTTTTAAGCATACTGGAATCTTCCTCTCAGGCAGCATGACATCCATCTGAAAGTATTCAAGTCACTACATCTCATTTAGGTGACAAACTGAATGAAAAATAACACCAGAATTCCACCTGCATTGCAGATGGCTCAAAATACACCATGTTTAGTCCTTCATTCTGTTTTTGCAGGAGCCATTTAGTGAATTTCCAATGTATAAATGTAAACCATGAAATGCACTTTTATGCATTATATTTTCTTCCCTTCTGCTGGCCTTTAGCTCTTGATCATGAGAAGGAATTCAAGGAGGAAAACACGCTGCATAATATCCATATGTGACAAAGGCTCATGTTTTCCGTGGATGAGACAGGACCAGAATTTTCTTCTAGACTTCTTTCTTATCATTAAAGCAAGTTCTTCACTTAATGCCTGCATTTCTGCTTTGAACTTCTAAATCAATTGCTAGTCTAAAAGGTTTGACTGACTCATACAGACATTTCTTAGAGTGTTTTAATAATTTTTTCCCGATCTATCCATTCTACCATTTACATTAACACATTTTATGGTCTGTTTCTACAATTTCTTTATCTTACACCATGAAATATGTTTCCTCTTGCTTCTTGCTGCTACAATTCTGTCTCAGCTGAACCTTTGAAAGTTCAGCTCTTTTGGTGAACTTTCAGAACTTAAGTGATTTCAGAGTTTAGCATTGGATAAGTTTTCCATGAGAAGAAAAAATATTAACTCAGCTGATACTCTTAAAGACCTATTCATATTAAGCAGATTAGTCAAAACAATATGGGAATTGTACTAACATCTCCAGCCAAAATTTCAAATTACTGAATTCAGTCTTCCTAAAGCAAACATCTTTCTCTTCCTGTCTCTCTTGGACAGTATAGCACTCTGTCAGTGTTCCCTCTAACTCTGTTGTCCAATTAATTACAATACCAGATAAAAATACATGAAAAATTGACCCTACAAGATACATAAGTGGTAATGGACTGTGAAGGATGATGGTAAAGAAAACCTGCTTATACATGAGTGAAGCATGTAAGAGCTTTGTTTTGTATTTACTTTTTTTCCACAGAAAAATTCTCCAGGCAAACAGCATGAGCTGGATCCCACACTCTACACATCAGTGAGATGTTGCTATGCTGAACACATGAACATGATCTGTAGTTTCCAATCTTGTTAACAGTGAGATCCACACGCCCAAGAACCTTTGTCCCTTCTTTTTTACATCAGTGAAATCACAGGCACTGGGGACACCAGACATCCCCAAAATTATAGTTAATATTTTCTCACAGCCTAAAATAATGTTAATCTCTACCAATGCAGCAATGAAGTCACATTGAAAGAGACCGATATTGCTGTACAGTGAATGTTTGATAAATAACACAGTTGAATGTCCGTGCCCACAACTGATAGTCTTTTCTGTGTGAATTAGATGTGTAATCTTCATTATTCAAAAACCAAACAAAACTTTAGGATGTTCCTAAGTGCCCTAAGTATGAAATTCTTGTCATATTGTTATAGATGCATGGTTGCACAGACGTTTTCCTCAATAAAGAAGTCGGTTTCAATAATTCCCAAGTGTTTCTTTTCCCACCCTCCCACATCTGGCTATTTATTTTTGCCTCTCCACCACCCCCTGCCTTTTTGCAGGCTTTTAAAACCAGATCAAATCCTCAAACTGAGAGGTATTATATACCACTACTGGGGATTGAGTAGTCAAGAACAATTATAGCTGGAGTACTGCTGCCAAATGCTTGTATCATTAAACTGTAGTCTTGGGAAAACACTTTGAGAGCCATTGTATTCCCTTAAGAAAGTAAGCATAGTTAAGTGAAACTAAACTCAAGAAATGATTTAGAAGAGACAGCAGGAAAATTTACTTAGCAACTTGTAGGAGAATGGTTTATCCAGATTTATTTTGGATAAATAGGATAATTTTTAGACATTTGGATAAATTTGGATTTATTCTGGTTTTGTTTACACTTTTGAAGATGCAAGACAGAAAGAATACAACTCTCTTCTCATTTTATATTCTTAATGCTGATTATAGCGAAAGGCATGAGTCAAACACTGATGCTACCTAATATTTAATCAGAGTAATTGAGAGTGTTGAAATGGTCTTCTATCAAACAGATACTCCAGATTAAAGTACTGGTCTGGATCAGCTATTTCTTTGTAGTTTGCTGACAACTTTGAAGGTGAAGAATAACATACCTAGATAAATCAGATGGCAATATGTGGTGTGGTTTTTTCCTCTTCTCTTAGATGCACCCTTCACCTTTTTGACTGCCTTTATCTTTCCTGCTTTCTTTTCCTTCATGGAGTTCAAATGCTTGCATGCTTATATGTAGTGCCTTCTTGGTATCAAACAAACTATTATATGCATTGTTTCCTTCCTAAAGGGTCAATTCAAGGCTGCACTGCAATTTAATACTCGCATGAGAATTCAGCTTGAGTTCAATAGTTTGTATATGGACCACATTCAGAGTCAATTGAGTTTTAACCTTCAGCTGTTTTTCAGATCTGCATTAAGTTATTCACACCAAGTGCTTTTAAGTCCTTTGCTGATTTTTTTCCATTGTACTGAATTTAAAATAGTTAAAAGAATGCAAGATGAAAGCAAGAAAACTGTAGTACTATTTGGAGGCTTCTTTGTAACCTAGATGAGTCAGACACTGTATTTATTTTTTCACATAGTGTAAATGCTTCAGTGTAAGGACAAGGTAAAGAAAGGACTGAGAGTCTCCACACATCCAATCATTTTACTCCTGATAGTAGAAGATAAGCAGCAAATTACTACTCACTTTGTTTTTACTTGGTTCATGAACAGAAAGCACAGAGTATATAGCACAGCCATTCCTCAAAATGAAAAATATGTCTACACTGCATCCAACCTACTTCAGCTAAAAATTAACATAGGCAGGAGACCACCTTACTTTGGAATGAAGAAAGTTCCAACCAGGTCTTTTGTGAACAGATAACATTTGGGCTAATTTAGCTATTGACTTCTGTAATGGGGAAAAAATTACAACTATTTGCTAGAATACTAGAAAATTAATTTGTCTTCCTAAAAGTGAGAATTTAATTGGGAAGTCCAATTCTAAAATATCCAGCCAGTCAGGAGACATAAAAAGTTACCATTTGTGAGTGTCATTAAGAGTTACCTGTAAATCAACATAAAACCAACTAATCAGTAAACAGCAAATCCTCAGCAAGCAACAAGAAAATGAAATTCAAAATATGCAACTAGATTGCAAAATTCAACTTGCAGTTATAGGTGAAAACCCTGAACATTTAAAGACATTCAAATAACTAAAAACACATTATTTTTTACTTAAAAGAAAAGAATGCAAAGGTGTTAAATTCAGTTCCAAAAATGTGGGAACTGAATCATGCTATGCAAGAGATCGGCAATACAGTTAACAAAAAAATCGCTGCAAACTCTGTGTACATTTCGTTCACTGAATCTTCAAATTCACAAATTTCTTTCACAGACTGTTAACTAAATTTATCAGATCGAGCACCACATTTTAAAATACTTCCTAACATTTCTGCAGGGATTCTTAAATGTTAACTTGCAAGAATTAATTATCCACAATGGGCCCGTTGATTAGATGCTTCATTAATTATGTTGTTCATTTTGTCTCAGTTCAGCTCCTGATCTCTATCTACTCTTTAGCAGATTAATAATTTCTGAATCAGAGAAGCACTGCAAAAAGATCACAGGAAACATCTTAGCTCTACAAACACTGAACATGAGCGGTCTCAGTTAAGGTCAATAGTGAGTCTGGGAAGGGAAGCTCTTATTTCAGCTCTTTGCACAATACCTAGCCTGTAGGTAAACAGAAGTGGTCAGTTTAACAATTCTAACAGATCTTAATCTTTTCAAGCATACATATTTATTTAATTGCTATGATTAAATCAAAGATATATCCTATGAATAGCTTTTGCAAAGAAAGAGCATGATTTCCTTTGTTTCTTATTTGAATCACTAAGATGAAAGTGAAGGCTGAGGTAGTAATTCCACTCAAAGGAAATAAAACAAAGAAACCTCTATTTCATTGCTAAGAAAGCAGCGCTCTGAGCTCCCACGAGCTGTTAACTTCAAAATATTGAACTGCACTAATTAAAAAATAATCCCTGTAGTCACTGAGGACTATGATGTGGTTGGCCCTTACGTGACATATATTGTAAGGCTGGGAAAACAGTTTCTACTTATTATGACACGTCTCACATGAAATTCAGATGTAAATGAAGGCCTGACTTTATGCGGAGAAAAAAAAAATTCTGTTCTTTAATCTTTTAGGCTGAATTTACTCAAACTCAACACACAGTAATAAAGAAACCAGAAACCTTATTTCCCTTGTCCCTAGAACCTCACTTGTCTATAAAGCAGACAAGAGGATATTTAGGAAAATATAGTTATCCAGCAGGTTTAGAACTGCTTAAGAGCAGTGCAGGCCAGAGCAAGTTTAGTTTTTAGCCTAGTTAGTTTCTACCAGTTAGTTTCTACCCTTAGGACGGCCTAATATTTTTTAAAGTTTACTGATAAAATACATAACTATTTAACCACAGTCTACATTCCATTCTTTTTGAGTTTCCTGCTTTCTCATCATGAAACTACAGAGGAAGTATCTGCAAACTTTTTCTCCTGGTATGCAAAGAATTTTTTTTCTTCAATCTACTTTATAATAATCTGAGGTTTTATTGAATATTTCTACATTTAATTCCACTGGAAAGAAAAGCTATCCGTAACAACTGCCATACTGCACAGGTACGTCCACTCTGAAGTCAGCGGGATTTTTGTGTTAGTTGGAACACAGTTTTGTCTAAGAAAGCCCAGAATTTGTAACTACATGTATCATCTAAGCAGCCCCGTGAATCATTACTATCAGAAACAAATTTCAATTCTAAAAGCCATGGCTTAATGGCTTAATCATTGAACACACCCCAAAAGATACAGTACTTATATTCACAGTATTCTGATAAGGACCAGACCTTAAATTAATCTGTCAACATAATTTAGTAGTTTTGAGTCTGTCCATAAATTGTTTGTGAATAAACAAGAAAGCCATGATAATCTAATAGGTCTCAAGGTTTTGTTTGCAGAAACATGGTGATGTTACTTTTTATCTAGCCGTGCAGAACTCAGCCACAGAACCGAAACAATCTATTTTACCATTTTACTAGGTTATTTAACTTTTACCTAGTTTGTCATGTAAATATGTTAATTATTTCCAGTTATGAGCTGCAGTCCCGAGGCTCTCGAAACCCCTCAGAGCTTTGTATTTGCCTCATGTTCCACCTTCACTATTGTTCTCTGTCACAAAAATTGAGATTTTCCTAACATCTGCCCTCAAGAGCACCTGGTTGCCAGGGTGCGATGAGCCAAACACTTCTACGCACTGTGTTTCCCATTAGTTTTCTTAATAATTTTCTTAATAATTTTTGACATAACAGCCGTCACTGCGGCACTTGGCTTTACGTGACGCCGTTCACTGTTTTCAGCGGGGACTAGAGCGATCCCTGAGGCTGTTTATTTGTGACACACCCTCGGGCCGTGACCCGGGCCGAGGCGCCCTGTGCCCGCCGCCTCCCCTCACGCCAGGGCCGTCGCGGCCGCCGCTCCCGCCCCGCCGCGTCACTGCCGGAGCGGCCCAAGATGGAGCCCGGCGGTGGCGGCGGGGACGGGGACGCTCTCCCGAGGCTCCGGCGCCCGGTGCGGCGCGGGCCGGAGCCCTGCGACCCGCGGCCGCCGCAGCCGCGTCCCGGGACCGGCGGGACGGCCGGTGGGTGGTGCCGGGGCGCGGAGAGCGGGGCCGGGCGCTGCCGGGCGGGCGCTGCGACAGGAACGGGGGCCCGTCGGATGGAGCGGCGCGGTGCCCGCCTGCCCGCAGCTCCTTCGCCCTCAGGTGTCTGCTCCTGACAGCGAGCTGGATGTGGAAGGGAGACGCGACTTACAGCCGCGGATTGCTTGATGGGGATGAAGTGCTTAAATTCTCCCGGGCCCAAGCTCTAGTAGTGTGAGGAGAAATCTGGGAAATGAAAAATAAAACCTCCCGTGAGCTCCAGCGGAGCTGTCGGAGCGTGTGGAGGAGCTGGAATACATGACACTGCTGGAGGCACCAGGCTACTCCTGGTGATAAAGTTCAGAGTATGAGACATCAAAAGCACCTCTGACACCTTTTTTTTGACAGTGTGTATAAATACTGAGTGCCTAAATACTTGGTTACTGTCGTGCTTTTAAAAAAAAAGACTTTCTCATCTGCTTGCTCTGTTATCTTGCTTCTTCTAAACATATAGTGATGAAGTGAAAAAGAGAAGATATTTTTCTGCACAATGATAGTTCTGCTTCACCTGCTGAAGGTGTGCAGCGTGAGTCAAGGTAGCTCCTGAAACTGGAGCTGAAAATCTCTGGTGAATTAACTGCAGTTAAGAACAAGAAAATCATTTATGCCTGAAATACTTACAAATACAAAATTCATTAAAAAGGGTATAAATAAATTAGTAATTGGAAATACCAGCCTGACATTCTATATGCTAGATTAATAAAAATGCTTTGATAATGCCAGGAGGCTTTAATTAGTTACACAACCCATACAAAATCTAGTCAGCTGTTTCCTGAAAGTGTACACAGACATGATATTATGCTGATTGTTAGTGTTTCATCCTTTTATCACAGGATACCTTGCTTAGTCAGTTTTATTTCAGTAAACGTTCAGAGCTTTTTAGAATATTTGTAGTACAAAGTGTATTATAATCTCCAAAGATAAATGAATTAAAAAGATAAAGCATCATGTTTTCCATAACTATAATCATACTCCATTTAATGACTGGCTTTAGTGCTATAATTATGTTCTTATTTACAGAAGAGTCTACAGCTGTAGAGAAGAAGATGAAGCCTCCTACCAGACTCAATATTCATTCTGCATTCTGGATTTTGGCATCAATAGCTGTGACATACTACTTTGATTTTTTTAAAACTGTTAAAGAAACTATGCAAGCAGATAGGTAAGGTATCTTTTTTTACAAAGAAAGTTGTGTTTTCATCTTACAATCATATTCAGTTTTGTTGCATCTGAACACTATATTTTAAATCATGGATAAACAAGATCTACAATAGGAATAGAGAGAGCTGGGACTGTTCAACTTGGAGAAGGCTCAGAGGCATCTTGTCAATCAATGCAAATACCTGAGGGGAGGGTGCTAAGAAGACAGAGGCAGACTCTTTTCATTGGTGGCCAGTGACAGGACCAGAGGCAGTGGGCACAAAATGAAACATGGGAGGTTGCCTCTGGACATCAGGAAACACTTTATCATGGTGAGAGTGACTGAGCACTGGTGCAGGTTGCCCAGATAGGTTGTGGAGTCTCCATCCTTGGATATACTCAAAAACCATCTGGACATGGTCCTGGACAACTGGCAGTAACTGACCTTGCTTGAGCAGGAAGGTTGAACCAGATGACTACCTAAGTTGATATTATTAAACTAATTTTTAAGGAAATACAGTGCTTAAAATTTTGCTATAATTATTTTTTTTCTGTGGACTACTGAGCCATCTATGTACGTGCAAAATTTGTTCTGATAGCAGGCATTTTATTACTGTACCTTCAAGTTTTCACTTAAGTACAAGAAATAGCTGCCTCTTTTGTTGAAAAGGTTGTAGTTTTGCTTTTATTTTAATAAAACCCCCCTGAAATTAAATGTCAAACTGAAGTTCGTTTCTCTAGAAGTTCTCTAGGCCTCTTTGAGTAGGTCAGTGAAAAATTAGTAAAATAATTTCTCTGAAGCAATTTCTATTTCTAGTCTATTTATTTGCCATTAAATTAATTTCAATGGGATTGATGGGTGTCAAATATTTTTAGATACCCTCAGCTGGAAGTGCTTTAAAACTCCCATTGCCATTGTCATTATTGTATCAGCATGTGGAAGCTGCACAGGGCCTTGCTCTGGAGCTGCTCTTCCAGGCTAGATACACCCTTCATCCAGTTGGCTGTGAAAACAAACTAGTGACTCCAGGATGTAATCAAAATTTTGGGTGTCAGGACCCTGTCTTCCTGCACTGCTTGTGTAAGTGGACTATGGCAACTGCTCTCTTGATGCTGAATTCACAATTGGTAGTACCAAGGTACCAAAATAACCCCTGATACTTTGCTGTACCATTCCAGAACAAATGTTACCTGAGTAGGGAGATCCTTGATTACTCTTTGTAACTTAGTAATCAAACAATAGCAATAAGAATTTGCTTTTTAAAATTTTTATTTGCTAAATACACATTCAAATAAGTGTAAGGTTTTATTCAAGTGCACCTTCCTCACAAATTGTCTTTCCCATTCTAGTCTTGAAGTATCTCCTCAAAGAGACTCAAAAGTGTGTCTTCCTAAATAATCAAATCACATACCCTGTGTTTTCTTGACTCTGAGTTTGAAGTCCTGGATTTCTCTCTGGTTTTCTTCAGCATCTGTAAAGAAAAATCTTAATGCTTCTTGTCTGTGAAATTTGAGAGTTCACAAACTGAAATCTCATTAAAGCTTTCTGCAGAATTTCTGTTGCACAAAAAGTTACAGTGAGAAGCACAGCTGCAGTGAAGCCTCTTTTGTTTCATTACTGACAAACTAGTTTTGGTGTGGTAGCGTAGCAGATCCCTGGCAAGATCTGTTATATTGCATTTCCAAGATGCTTGAGGGAAAAATGAATGAAATGCTGCATCGCAAAATTAAACTCAGTTGTGTCTATTAGACAGCTTTGAAGGGCAAAAAGTGTTTTGTAAAAGTAATTTAAGATAAAAACTACAGGAACTCTAGGCCATAATCTGTGTAATTAACAGATATTGTCTGTTCTGTTTCTAGACTAGAGTGAAGATTAACGTGCCAACTGCAATGTGACTTTGCTTAACATGGTTTATATGCTTTCCTTCCTGCAGTTGGTGGCTCGCCAGTGGCACTTGTTTGATGGCTGTGTGTTTATCCGTTGCCTTTTACTGCATCCTGTATCTTGAGTGGTACTGTGGAATTGTGGACTATGATGCACAGTATCCAGCATTGATACCTATCACAACAGCTACCTTTATAGCAGCAGCAATTTGGTGAGTTCAAAGGCTGTACAAACTTCTGCTAAACCTGTGCAAGTCTGTGGGTCAATGGGCTCATTTTATAAGTATAATTTCTGTAATTCTACGTGTATTGGTCACAATAGTAGTTCTGCGTAGCATAATTTCTTCCAGTTTCAACTTTCATCCACAAAGCAAGAGTTGGAACAGTTGAAATTGTATATTAAATGTACTTGCAGATATACAAGATCTTTTCTATCTTGAAAATGTATGGGAAAACTGAAGTCCTTAGCTTTGTAAATTTATCACCTTTGGCACCTATTTGTGCAGTTTACAAAATAGGGCGAAGGTGTATTCCCTAGCTGAGAAAAAACCTGATCACTTTCTGTCAGAGTTCTTCATTATCAAATAATCTATAAGTAGCAAACGTACACAAAATGTTGTCAGACACTTTATTTATGAGATTATATGAGTCAGGATTGAGCAAATGTGCATATGAGTAAAAAAAACTATATGAGCCATTATATTTGCTCTCTGCATGAAAGCTGGTTTCCTCTTGTTTAGCTGTTTTATCTGAAAGTCAGTATTTGTTGCAACGGTGGGAAGATTGAAGAAAATAAAGGTTCTCTATAGTTTAGAATTAGTCAAACCTATAATTCTTGTAATTCAGTTGTAAAATAAGTTGGTTTTCCCCCTGTCTCTTCAGTTAACTGAAATCTGGCTGGCTGGAAGTTCAGATTAAGGCTTTTCTCAGCTGCCATGTGCCCATGGAAAAATCAAAGAGTAGGTCATTTCCAGGGGCTTCAGGTACAGAGATTCTGAAAGTAAAAGGTATCTTCACCCTTGGTGGGACTGACTGGACTTGCTCAGTGCAAAACCCGCAGCAGCTGCTGAAGTTCTAGGATGAGTTGTCATTCAGTAAACAGTAAACTAAGATACCAATTTAATAAGTAATGCTGGAGTGTTTTAATTTTGTTTTCATAAAGAAGCAAGTATTTTTCCAGGTTAAGTAATTTAAATCTTATTTCCTCTTGAGAAGTTTTCTTTGTATGCCTGATATTTCCATAGTATGGCAACTGAACTTACCAAATGCTTCCTGCTTTTATTCCCAGTTTCAATGTTGCCTTGTGGCCTGTCTGGTCGTTTTTGACACCTTTGTTGCTCTTCATTCAGTTTATGGGTGTTGTGATGCTTGTATCACTCCTGGGATAAGCCCTTCAGGTAAATAATTTACCTTTTAAGCACACTAAAGCATTTATCTTGTTGTGTGAACTGCTTTGTTAGACATTTAAAGATTGTAAGACCATTTAAGGATTCCTTCTGTATGTTTCGTCTACACTTCTACAGTATTGACATTTTGTGGCATATAGAATAACCAGAGAACATACAATTATCCAAAGGAGAAGAATATCCTTTTTTCCTCTCTAAGATTTCATTCTAGACAGTGAAAAGAAGTGATTAGTGAGAATGGATGGTTTGGAGACATGTAGGTCAAATACCTGCAGCTTTTACCTGGACTGGGAAAACTTCTTAGCAAAGCTGCTTGATCTGACTAAAGGGGAGAAGCTATTAACATCCACATGCAACTGCCTTCTCTATTTTTTTTTTAATTCAAAAGCTTTGTCTTACCTTTGTCTTTAGGTATGTTGTTTTCATTTGCTGTGATGAACAGTACAGATCAACCTGCTTGTCTGGAAAACTGCCAGATACGAGAAGTTCTTTGTTATTCCTAAAAAAAACTTTTCAAAGGCAAAACCGTCTGTTTTGTTGACTTGAAAAATTAATTTTCAATAACTGCTACATTGAAAATGGGTTCCCACATCTTTTGTTGGGATATATTTATCAAATGAATCCTGTGAAATGGAAAAAGCTAAGGAAGACATCAAAGAGAGCTCAGTAAATAGGGTCAGGGATGTCACAGGTGTCTACATCATCCAGGGAAGTTACTCTTTGTTGTTCTTAAGAGAATGTGGGGGAGCTGTGTAGCTTTGCTTGCCATCACAAATCCTTTTTGGTGAGGAAGTCCCTCAGCAGTTTTATGAGTGCAGTAAGAAGAATATGACAGTGCTGGATTTACATCAGTGTAGTGCCAGAGTTGTAGGCAAAACATGTTTTAATGGCTTGGACAGTGAAATGCAAATTTTATTTTATTTTTTTTTTACATAAACAAACTGAAACTAGTGTTGCATTTTTCATCCTATTTTCTAGATACCAAGAAAGTTGATTTTTTCAGGAGGCAATTAACTTAGGCCACATTCTGACAACACCTATGTACTTCTAAAAAATACTTAATTCAGAATCTCTTTACTGTGAGAGCTTCAGTCACTTACTGATGCAAACTTATTCAAATCATGTTTGTTAGTTCTGCCATTAGCTATGTTCTGTCTGAGCACTGGAAGGATGGGGGGAAGTTCTATATTAGGCCAAAGAATTCTTTGCCTAATAATTAGGGCTAAGTTATTACTTGGTGTTGCAAAATCATTAACTTACAGAGTTAGTACAAGATACACCTTGTGCAGTATATATACAGTCTTCCAACATTTTTGTTAAATTGTGTTCGTTTTTTCTTTTCTTTCAGCTTCATGTGAAGGACTCAAGTAACTGTTATCCTGCAAAGTGGATGTCACTTTTGTTACATTCCAGTACTTTTATTGTTTCTAATGCTGCCTTTTTTGCTCTAACTGATACAGTAATTCTTAATCTACCTGATTTATAAGTCAATGGACATAACTGTAGGAAAAAGAAACTGAATAGTGAATAATTGAAAGATAGATAGGTTTTACATCTCTTGGTAACATAAAGCATTTCATTGCTGCTTTGTAAAGCTTCTGTTTATGTTTTAATATTAAGCACATGGGTAATAAGTCATGGAAACATAGAATAGTTGGTGTTGAAAGGGACCTTAATTATCTCTGGGGACCTCAGATGTCACCTAGTCAACTTCCTGCTCAAATCATGTTGTTTGACTTGGAAGTAATTGATGTTTAATTGAAGTGTAATGGAGTTTTAATACTATATTCTTTCCATTTGAATCGACAGCTAAAATACTGTTATCTGGAACCTGTGTTTGTACTTATAAACTTACTTATAGGAGGCATTTCTTGATCTATTACATTTCTAATGTTATATTTGTTACCATGTAGGAAATATTACATAATCTCTTGAATTCAGATCTGCTAGCGTTTGGAAAAAAGTATGGATAGGGGCCTAGAAAGCTGGTTGACATTTGGCAGGGCCATCAATTAAATAAATAAATTCTACTTGTGCTGATACAGTTTGTCCACAGCCAAAGGTGCATGATCAAGCTGTGAATAACCAGCAATATAATGAACACTATTAACAGTACACAAGAAATTCAGAGAACAAATTAAATTCTTTTGATGTTCGCACTATTTTTCAGTATTCAGGATGTTTTTATTTCTGTAAATTAACTTTTGATTCTTAGCAGTGCCTGTTAATGAAGTTGCCATTTTCCTTCCTCAGCAATGAAGAGGCTGATGTTAACTTAAGAGCTATTGGTCATACTCAGTTGGGAAAATAAAATAGCATTTTATTTTTATTAGGTGACTGTTCGTGTTGGCTGAGGTACTTGGTATCTGGAGACCTGGGCACCATCCAGTTGCTGGACCCCTCTGTGTAGATCCTTGTGTTAAATACTTTCCCACCCACGGCTTTTGGAAAACAGGAGAATGTAAAAGCTGGGTGTGGAAACTTGTTAAAATTTACGCCTTGTGACTGCTGCTTGAAGTCTGGACTGTCAGAGGATACTGTGTTCTTCATTCTGGCTTTCAAATTCACAGCATTGCTGAATACAAAATATGTGAAATGTTTAGTTTACATGAAAAAGGTGGACATTGTCTTTGGCTGTTACTGTTCCATTAAGGAAAAAAGTTGCTATTGGTATGTGATACAAAAGATCAGTCAAACCAAAATAAAACACATTCAGCACTGCTTTTAGTAGTTTGTAGAGTAAGTTAACAGCTTGATTTGTTGAAATGTAATATTTAGGTTTGCCAAAACCAGTTGTGCTTCACATCCTTAAAGAGCAAATTGCTTATCTTCAGGTGTCCATCTTTTAATTAATTTTAACTATTTTATGTCTGCATACGTAGGTACATTTGAGTAACTTTGTTTATTATGATATTTAAAATGCAGTGTTGCTCAGGGATGGTAATTATCACTGTATTTTATTTGTCAACTATATAAATGCTCTAGGTGTTTTAAGTTACCTTGTAATCTTGAATTAAAATTACTATTTGCTACATGGTTTTTCAAATTTATTCTTCTGGACATCTTAATAAACTTTGTACAAAATTGATCACTTATTGTTCAGTACTTAATTATTTAACTGTCTAATTCCACTTTCTTGGAGATTTGGAATGCATCCCATCATTTTTCCTATAAAATGGATATTCATATAGATTTTAAATACTGTACTTAACTTGGAGTATCTTTGTCTTTCGTGACCCCTCACTGTGTTTATTGAAGGTGTAATATAATTCTGTTCATCTTTGGAGAGCTGTTTGCTCTCTGACTACTTTGATGTCTTTTTCTGCGAATCCTGGATAGATATTTCATTGTACAAAAGTTCTGCAAAGTCTTAATAGTTCCCTGAAAAAAAACTATGAGGCAATCAAAACCCCCACCCCTACCAAAGCTTGAATGTACCATCTTGCTACAGACCATCATAGGTATCTTCTGTTTCCCTTTACATTAATTTCATTTAAGTATGAGAATGTGTATCAGCACCAAAAAGCTTTAGTTTACAGGTGACAAGGGATGGTCTTGGATAATCTTGAAGTTAAATAGTCCACATAGTGAAGATTATTTATCACAGTTACCCACAAAAGCTCTTTAAAATGGAAGCATCTTTCTTAGTTATTCTTTAAAGGTTACATTGCATAAGGTAGAAGTAGGATTTGGCATTTCCACAGGCTTTTGAGAATGATGGATGTAGCTATGAGCTAGAAGTTGTTGAAGCCTGAGCAGTTTGATTATTTATGCTTTTTATTTATACTGCTGTTACAGACTTGACAGAAACATAGGGCTTCCAGTTAAGTGCATTCTTCAAAGGGAAAATTTGCAGATGGCTTAAAATACTTGTTTCTTGAGAACAGGCCAAAATGAATAAAGGACATGAGCTACTACTTCCTTATGTTTACCTAAACATAAGGTGACTGTCCAGAATTCACTCATTCCACCCTTCTGCCATTTTTGTTTTACTTCCCTATTCTTTAAGAGGAATGAGAATCCCAGACATTTACATGTAACTTCAGGGTGTCCTTTGTTATTTAAGAAAAAACCCTCTTTAATAATTTCTGGCTTCAAAAGAGAAAAAGCTTAGAACCACTCTAAGTTTTGGCCGAGGAAGTGGAGAAAATAAATGCTGTATTTTCAATATATCCAATTTTTTTTTTTTTTTTGATGTAACTGAACTAGTGGCTTAATTTCATGTGAGATGTGGGTGGGTCACTCTCTGTAAAAACCAATACTTTGGGTAATCAATATGCTACCAACAGGTACAGAGTAAATATGTAAGACCTGCCTGGCCAGAACAAGGACCAGTGTATCTTGGTATTTGGCCTCCAAGCAATGTCTCAGTACCCAAAAGCCTAGTTAGGAGAATTCATATTGCATGCAAACAAACTATAATTTAAAAAAAATAATGGTTTACCCTGGGCTAAATTCCTCTCAACCCCTACAGGCAACCAACTGGTGCTCCGAATCTTCAGGTTTGCATACCTAAATAGCTTGTGACCATGGGTTAGTTAGAACTAGGCAGTTTAAGCAGAAAAGGGTCAATACTTAAAATGTGTATAAATACTGGGAAAATGAATAAATAAGAAGTGGACTAAATTCTGCAGAAGTTTTTGCTACTTTGTGCTCAGTAGTTGCTTCTCCAGCTAGCAATTGCTATAGTACTGTGTTGTCAGAATAGACTTCCAAAAAAAATAAGGCAAATGGCTGCTTTTGAAAGGTCTAGACAATTCCTGAAAATGGTGATTCTGTACTACCGATGGAAGTACTGGTTGCCCAAAAGTAGGTGACCTGTGGGGCCCAGAGTGTGAAGCATGGTGGGTGATCCCGTTGCCACCTCCATGCAAAAGAACTCCATCACCAGCTGTTCGCTGCAGAGCAGGTTCCATCCACCTGTCCTTGCTTTCTCCCGGCATCTTCCTTCCACACGTTGGCTGTTCCTCGGCTTTCCAATCACAGCTGCTAATGGTCAGGGGGTTTTGTACAACGCTCGCACGGATGGAAGCTCCATATCCTTCACCAAAGCCAGCCGGGCAGGGCTCACCTGCCCCTTCACGAGGGACACGACCGGCTGCCTCCGGACTAACCCTCTACCATACCCTGGTCTCGACCTCAGCTGTTGTCTGAGTCTCAGGCAACGCTGTCCCGCAAACACCTCAGCATCCTTTCCCCCCCCGGCGGCCTCCCTTCCCATCGGGGTCCTGGGGCTCGGCCCCGGCAAGGGACCCCCGGCGGTCCCGCCCGCGGGCAGGCACGGCCAGGGCCACGGCCCCGCTCCGCCCCCGGCCGGGATGGGGGACGGGCCAGCCTCGGGGCTCCCGGGGGAAGCGCGGCCGCCTGCTTGGAGCACCTGGCCAGCGGCGTGGGAGATGGAGAAAGCCGCCGGTTTCCCCGCGGTGGGCGGCAGCTACCCGCAGAAAAACGCCGAGATCCTCAGCAGCCAGTATGGCATCAACCTTTTCCTGGCCGGGCTGCTGCTCACCTTCGCCTGGGCTGTGCACGCCGTGGGCATCAGCAAGAGCCACCTGCTCTCCTACCTCATCACGCTGATGCTCATCCAGCTGCTGTGGATGTTGTGGTACCTTTGCAGGAGCTGCACGCAGAGGAGGCTGATCCGGGACAAGGACACCCACGCCGGAGCCCGCTGGCTGAAGTGTAAGTACCGGCCGGCGGCACAAAGGGTGGTACCGCACAAGAGACATCTGTGCCATCACCTGTGTCTGCTACCTCTGTTACCCTCTCCATCCCTACCAGGAGGCATCCTGCTATTCATGAACTGAGCGCACATGCAGTGCACTCTAAAGTAAATATATGCATAAGCTGAACATACTCGGAGATTGTATGGGAAAGCTGTTTGCTAAACATCCTCACTTTCCAACCCACCGTTTACAGTGCTGAAAGCTCTGGTGCCTTTTTCCCTTAGCAGGCTGGTTTGGCAACTCCTGAAAAATTAAATAAAGGTACTGGAAGAGGCAATTTTTTGGTGTCTTGCAGCTCTTTTGGAGGAATTACCACCTTTTCCGGATGATATAATGCAACTTACTTAAGGGTAGTACCAGTCAGAAGGGTCCTCAAGTGCTCTCTATACCAATGTATATCAGAGATTCCCATTTATATGTGTACAGTGATGCTTTAGAAACATCTGGACTTAGACAGAAAAGGACAAAATCCCTGACCAGATCAGTAGGTAGATCAGTATATAAAGCAGTTAAGCAAGGAAACTAAAACTAGCATTAACTTGTAGGAAAAGTATACAAGTTTGCAATGGTAGTGGTGGGATATGATGGCCCTTATCTGCAGAGTCAGGTGTGTACTGGAGTGAGGATATAAAGGTATCTTGAGAGAAGGTATTTGGGGAGCACATTACAGAGTTGCAGTGACAGGAATGCTGTTTCTAGGTACCAGGAAAAAGAAACAACCTACATCAGTGCTGTGTGGAGTAACAGGCAAGCCCAGTTTTACCAACCTCCTCCTCTTTTCCAGTCTCAGCACTGTAAGCGATAGATTGGAAAGTAAGTATTTTAAGTGGAATGCTGTAAGACAGCTTTTCCATAAAATATTTCCTACCTGCTAGCAATGAGACAACAGTTAATTATCACAGCAGCTAATAAAATACCTAAATTAAAATTCCAAGAACATCTAACACCTGATTATTTTGAAAAGTGAGGTTGTGCTGTGGAAATGTAGTTTGTTCTCAATGTCGGTGCTTGTGTGTCTTTTATTTTCTTTGCAACTGCTAAAAATTCTGTATGAATTGCTCACAGAAAATCTTTTTTTTTTTTTCCAATGTCCAACATACAGCCATGGTCTGTAGACTCTTTCTTGAAATGTATGGAGTTCACATACCAGCTGTGGAATTGTTCCTCTTGTTTATTTACTGTTTTTCAAGGCCATATTCATCTCTCAGGCATTTTTCATTTATTAGCTTATATGGCTTACGACATTCTGAAATTCATTAATGCAAGTCTTAACTTGATCCTAACTTGGACCAAGCTATGCTTTTGTTACTCAGAGGGTAGCTTTCCCCTCCTAAGTATGGAATAACTACTGCTTAACATGGGTAAGTACAGCAGGATCCCCTGCCCTTTTTCTTTTGGCACTGCATTCACAGCATTTTATTTGTCCTACAGGTTATAAGGAGTCACAGAAACTTAGAAATAAGATCCTGGATTGAACTACTAGGTTACCTTACCCATTTCTTTTACCAGCACAGGATGGCTCTTTGTACTGGCTTCTCAAGTGGTGCGGCTTCCATGACTTCTCTTGGATGTCTAGGCTGCAATTCATCAAATTTGCCCTTAGGGAATGACCTACACTTTCCTATTCTTAGGAGTTTCTTGTATTTACAATAAGTCTGTACAATTCCTTTATCCTCTGTTGGGAAAAGAAAACTTATTTGAGCTAAGGAAAAACTCAGGTGACAATTCTTTTGCCAAGATCCCCCTTGCCCTCCTCTTTATCAATGTTTTTGTCATAGAAATCTTTTAACTGAAAGACTAAAAGTCCAAAAAGAAAAGGGGGGGTGGAGGGGACAGAGACATTTTCATCAAGTCTTTCCATGGAAAGCTTTCTGCAATTTTTTACTAACTTTATCAGCTGCTTTTGAAGAATATCTCCTTGCTGTCCTTGTGAGAGCAAATGTCCTTGTATTAAACAGCATAAAATGAGTATATTTTCATGAATCCTTTCAAATTGTGAATATCATTTTAGTAAAAGTGGTGGTAGCTGCCTACTTAGAGCATTTTGCTATGAATTGCAACTGTTGAAAAAGAACAATTTAACAAAAACCTCCTATAACTGAGTCTTTGTACATATTTAACAATCCTAGAAGGACAGTTGGTCAGATTACAAGAATTGCTCGCAGGAAGGTTTCCTTGAGCCTTTTTGCACCAAGGTATCAGTTGTGTGAACCCCAGAGCATGGTTGTCTTCCTGCTTCATGGGCACCAAGAATCACTCCCACAGTCTGAATGTGGGAAAAGTTTCCAGGAGAGCTTTATCTTTAATATGACACAGTTATCCTGACCCAAATAATCACAGGGAGTCTTAAGAAGCCCTTTCCTTGACTTATTACAAATGTTATTCCCCTAAGTACACTTTCCTATTAGGAAAAGCTCTCTGACCATTTTTTTGGAAGTTCAGCCAAGTGAGCCAGGGAACTCAAAATTAAAATTAATTTGCTTCACAAATGGCTTTGTTTTATTACATTCTCCAGCAACACAGCTTCTGTTTACAGCATTGACAATTGGTCAACTTGCAAAGCTCTTGGCAGACTTCAGCTTATATCTTTTTACTGCTTGCATTGAATTGCCAGTTATTTGAACAGTATTTGAAATTAAGAGTGGTATTTTTGCAACTGTATCATTATGGCTTTTGTTCTTCTTGATGGTTGATAGAAAGAAACAAGCCAGCATTTAGCAATATTGAAAATCCTAATACTGGTCCCTTAAGATAGACAGGTTTTAATGAGTATTTTTAAAAAATTAAAGAAACAGTGCTCAATAGCAATCATTTCACATTTCTTAAACTTTCAAATGGAAATAGCAAAACAGTGAAATTATCTTCCTTGCAATTACTGATACTCATTTAGCATTAGTACATAATACTGAAGTTTCCATCAGGAAAAATTAACACAGAAACCATTATCATACCACATGTATGGTCACGACTGTTGTGCTTTGATTTTTGACTAAGCAAACTAGTACAATCATTCTCTTTCGAAGTCCATAAATAAATAAGCACGTTGGACACTTTGTATACACTTGTAGTGTGGCCACCTGAGTGATTGCAAGAAATATCTAGATACCATTTGAATAAATGAAATAATTTAACATTAAAAGAGTCATATAAAATCTTCTAATCCCTAGAGTACAATGGCAAAACTATTGATTTCAGTGGAAACAGGCTGAAGCCTACCAAATCTCTGATGGATATAAAAGAAACATGAAGAGTGATTTGAAGGCATAAACCAAAATACTCAATGTGAAAGAAATTTTGTGTGTTTTATTGTTGTTGTTGTTTCCCTCTCAGTGATCTGCTGGACACTGAGTTAAAGCTATTAAGACTGTACAGCTGAAATATAGACCTTGTGAAATGGAAGCAAGACAGAGTGGAACTACAGTACAGGTCATCTTTGTAAAAACAAGATGCATGTATGGTGCAGGAGACAGATCATTAATCTAAAATGTGTTTCCTTTTCACTTTTGTGAATTTAAACCTGAGCCTCTTGCCTTGCCTTGCCTTGCCTTGCCTTTGCCTTACCTTGCCTTGCCTTGCCTTGCCTTGCCTTACCTTGCCTTTGCCTTGCCTTGCCTTGCTTTACCTTGCCTTGCTTTACCTTGCCTTGCCTTGCCTTGCCTTGCCTTCCCTCTTCACATTTTTTCTAGTTCACAGGTCCCTTGTGGTTCTATTCTGCTGAGCTACTCTCATGAATAATGGAAGCAAGGATGCAGAATTTTTTCTTACAAAACATTGGTCTGACATTACTACTTCACTGAAACAGATCCTTAGGGCTTAAACGTGCATCATAAATTCATTGGGAAATTACTTTACTCCTATCATGATTGGGGACTTAAATGTCTTTCTAAAGTACTCTGTAAAGTCAACATATGCACAGCAATTCACTGTAGAGTTACTGATAATCTTTTGCTTTGGAAGACAGCATTTTTCTTATTGAAACAATCATAACACACGTGAAGTCCCTCTAATTGTCATGTTCCAGACAAATAGGCTGTTTCCTGCATACTTTTTAAATAAACCATGAATCACAACATCAATCATAGAATAATTTAGGTAGGCAGGGACTTCTGAAAGTCATCTAGTCTGAACACCTTGCTCAGAGCATGTTCAGTTACCTCAGGTAGAGTTATTTCAGAAGAATTAGCCATTCTAATTTATTTTAGAATTATTTACATTTTTTTGATAAGGGAGCAAATGTATCATTTGATCTCAAGAGTAGCATAGAATTTTGTGTATTGTGATGTCATGTACTTTCATACATAATGATAATGGCACATGTGATCTTCATTCCTGTTACATGTGTTAGAATACAATTTAGCTGATGTAAGAAGCATAAATTAGGAAACCACATGGGATTGTACACATGCATGAAGTGCAGAGCTGAGGTTCTAGATTTTGCAATATTAAAGCAAAAGTTTTTATCTCTTGGTAGAAATTTCAATCAATCAGTAATTTGGATTTTATTTTTTATAGAGAGATTGTAAAACAGAAACACAAAATCCTCTTGAAATTCACACCTGTGCAATTAAAAAGGTTTTGGAAGTCTATTTTTGTTTAATTTTAAAGGATCAAGGAAATAAAATGACACTGTGTTTTTATAATTTCTACTTCATTTTATCAATGGAATTTTAAGGATAAAGACATGTCAGGGCTGAAAGTGGGTCTGTTAGCTCTTTGGAAGAAGATTTTGACCTGGGAAAGTTACGAGTGTATCCTTGAGATAGGAGAGGTATGTATGCAGCCCTGGCTGAAAGAAGACAGCTGTAGAGTGCTTAGGTTTGGTCCTGTGAGAACTCCAGCTTTGGCCTTGAGCTTTGCCAACAGTATTACTAACAAATAATAGCTAATTAAAAAATACAATTATCTGCCTGCCTTCTGATGCTTGCTAACATGGGATATAAAAAGACTTGTGGGAAAGAATCAAGACTCTGGTACTCTGCTTGGTACTGGACTGTTTGTGTTTTTCTTCTTTACTTTTGACCGCCGCAACAATAACAAAGATATTATTAATTAATTAAATAAATAATTTACTAATACTTTTTTATTATCAGAAGTCAAGTGGAACATGTTGTGCTTATATGGAAATTGGGTTGTGGTCCTTTATAAAAGATAAATATTCATCGAAGTCAACACTAGTGATGTTATTTACATTACAAAGAAAGATTAAGATACTGATGGAGATATATATCATAAAGTCCAGTTAAGGTCCATGGTAAATTTTTGTCTAGTCTTCATTAAAATAAGCCCAAATTAAATCCAGTGAAAGCTTGTTTGACTAAAAACCTAAAGGAAAAAACCCACAACCCCCCTGCCCCCCTCCGGAAAACAAACCAAAACCAAGTAAATGAAGGCTTTAGTTTGGTTCAGTAATCTTATTGCCAGTTGTTGCTTAGTCATACAGGTACAAATCCATGATAAAAAAAGGTATCAATAATTAAACAATGGGAAATGTATTTTAAAGTTCTTTAGGACACAAAATACATATTTAGAGAAATATATTAGGGCATTTTTGTGTGTGTGAAATATAGATACTGAAATTAAATCTTTAGTTCCTTCCTAGGAGAACAAACCATACAGCTCATTGTAGTTGTGGTCTCTCAGTTAAAGTGTAACCCCCGAGCCACGGGGAGGGCACACCAAGTGATTGCGTTACTTCCCACTGTCAAGCTTTTGGGCTTGGAGACTGTAAGGTGATTGTTCAGCTCCCCAGAACTGTACAGTTTGCTGTGTGGCTATCTAGAGCACTAATTCATGCCCTATATAGCAGCTGCACTTGAGAGGCTGACCCTGCTCGGAGCTGGGAGTCACCTGAATGGGGCTGAGTGTCTCCAGGTCCTGGCCAGTGCTACACTGGCCATGCAGGGTGTGTACTGTGATGTGCTTTCAGAATATATTGGGCAGAGGCTTTCACAAGCTAAAGGCACTTATTACACTGAGTCAATTAACTTCATGAACATCGATCTACTTTTATTCTACTAAACAAGAACACAGATATTGATTGACTTTTATTTCCCTAAACAGCTTGTAGTGTATTGTACAAATTGTCTCTAGACACCGTAATTATACATTGACATTTTCTTGTATCTTTTTCATTTGTAGGTGGGATTACTTTGTTTGCAGTGATTACTTTAATTCTGGACTCTTTTAAAATTGGATATTATATTGATTTTTCAAACTGTTTATCACCAACTGAAGGCATTTTTCCTGTTACACATGCTGTGCACACCATCTTACAGGTAAAAGTCACTGGTTGCAGTTTTATATTACAATTTCATTCCTTCCCAAAAATATGTTTTATTTTGTTATCAGTGGATTTTACACTAATTTAGTTTCTAAGTGTATCACAGAATACTTTGGAGAACTAAATGCTTGTGCATGTATTAAGTATGTGGAAATTCAAGCTTTGCTTTGCAAACCTGGAATTGCTCAGCCATAAAATTCATATGGATTTGAAAAAGGAATAATCAAAAAATGCTCTCCTACAGTTGAAGTTATATTGTATTTTAAATTAGAGTTACATATGTAATTTTCACAATTTTCAGGTTGAAATGAGTAGCTCAGCTAAAGACAATTCCCTTGATTCTGTTTATAGGACTTGTCATACAAGTTCAATTCAGTCTGTCTCTCCTGATGTCCCATTGTGTTCAAGAGTGGAGCAAGTCAAAGGGACAAAACCCTTCCTAGCAGGTTCAAAAACACTTGCACAACTTTCCTATAACAAATGAACACAGATATTCCTTCTGGAAGCATTTTGTTATGGTTATCAGTGGCTGCACAGTAGCAAGCAGTCAGTGACTCCTGTAAAATATTCCAGCTGCTTGCTTATTGTAAGGCTTTGGCTCCATAGTGTGTGGTGACACTCCATAGCTGATTGTTTCTCATATTAATTCCTCTGAGCCCCTGTCAGCAGGTTTCTAGGAAAGAAGGAAAGAAAAAGCCACTCAAATGAGATTCTTAGTTATAGCCAGGTACTTGTATGCACTTTCCAAGATGACTTAGTCATTCAGAAAGAAAAGAAAGATTTTTTTAGCAGTTGTGGTTGCATGTAAATGAGCTTTTGAACAACCTACACTTTCCTGTTTTCTGTAACAAAAAAAAAAAAAAAAAGCATAGCCATACAAGTAGTAGCTCTGACCTCTACAATGTTTTTTTCTCTGGGGGGTGAAATCCTGATTTGGTTGAAATAATCTTAATTTCACATTCTTGTAATATGCACTCTCCAGGTCTTGCAACCTCTTTGCTTTACCTCTGAAAAACAAACCAATGAAATTAAGCCCTTTTGCCCTGCTGATCTGCATGCAGCATTCTTCCTTGCATCCAGTGACCCTGAGCTGACAAGGTTTCCAGTCACCATGAACTGGAGTGTGGAAGAACAGCGTGTGATGAACAAAGGGAACAAGAGTGCTAATTTAAATGTTGCATCGCCCAGTGTTGTTAGCCCGAGCAATCAAAGAAAAAGTTAAAAACTAATTTACCAGATAACTCTTACCTAAGACATATCTCATGTCTTTGAAACAGGATGAAATTACAGCAGATCCCTAAAACATATAAATGCCAAAGGATTTGTTTTCTGCAGAATATGTGTCAGATTCTGTTGTGTTTTACTCTAAATGAGGCATCCTGATATATGCCATTAAATTAATATATACTTACTGCACCTATGTATGAACTAATATGTACCTGCCCTTCCAAGACAGGCTGTGCATTATCCTCTTTCACAGGCAGGAATCCCTTTGAGGAAATGAGTATTCTGTGAGCAGAAATTGGATTTTATGCTATTTCTTTACTGACTTTTCCTATTCCCTCCTGCTTTCTTGTGTCTTAATAGATCTTCAAAACTTACATTTTTTTTAAGTTTTGAAAAATGCTTTCAGATCTACTGTCAGATTTTACTGCATCAATCCCAGAATGGGAACTTGAGTGTGGCATTAGAGACTAAGATAATTTCAATTTCATTTTAGTTGAAACCTGCATGAAATTTTGTACTCTGTACATCTGGGGTTTTACAGTGGCCACACCTCTTATTTATAAATGCTTCAATTAGAGGAACTAATGTTATTGCTGGGTAGCATAGGTGAGCCATAGAGAACTGCATTTGCCTAGCTTTTTCCAAAATTAGACATTAAATGCTTCAGACAACAGCAGCTATGAAGGCACCCTACATTTATGGCAACTGTGGTAAAATGGACTTCCAGTTACTCCAATTGCTGAAGAAGAACTTAAAATTCTTTTTACTTTTCAGATCATTACTAAAACACTACACTAGGCAGGTTTCTAAGAGAAATCTTTGGACTCTTTCTCTCCTGATAGTTCACCTACTGTTGAGTTCAGTATTCTAGGAACTACTGAGAGTAAACAGGACTCCCAGCTTCACCCTAACATCCCTGAGGAATATTGGTATAGTTCTCCTTGAACCTTTCAGCACTTGGAAACAGTTTTGTATCAGCAGCAATCTCTTTCTGAGGTCTCCATTATGTTTCCACAAACAGTCTTAATTTTATTCCTCTTTTACCTTGACTTGCTAACTCATTGTTGTTATCTCTCTCTTTTATTCTCCAGTTGAGTTTTCTGCACTATCATTGAGTGCAACTGCTGTGTTCTTAATGCAGTTGTCTCTCAGGCTGATAGCACAAGCTTTTCTCTTGCTTCCTGAGAGTCTGCTGTTTTATTAGTCAAGTCTGGCATCCTTTCACCTATCTCTGTCCCTCTATTGAATTTAATATATTTAATAGATTATTCAAACTTAGCATGACCATGCCCTACAGTAATCATACTGCAATCCGCAGCTGGTAGCTTTATTTCCTTTGTCATTGAAATAAAAGTCTCTTCAGATACAGAAGCAAAATATGGTTTTGTGAGTGATACTGAGACTTTCTACTGTTAAGCCACTGATTTTGTATACAAGAAACTTCAGGTTCTGGGAGAACGTCACAGGAAATCATGAGCTCTTTCACATGCATGGAGATGGAGCTGCATCAGTTTAAATCATCAGAGATTTTAATTACCAATGTTTCTGTCTATAGATGCACTTTCCTTTCTCAGTGTCACGCATGCTCATTAGTGTAATAATATTTCTCTGTATTCCTTTCATTTAGGTTTACTTTCTGTGGTGTCATGCGAAGGATGTTATCCAGTCTTTCAAAACACTTGAAAGGTAAAGTGTACCTAATCTTCATCTGGCATGTTAATAGGTGTAGGTCTGTACAGGGCTTTAACACCTACATTTTTACTGTATTAGAGACAGTGAAAATATACAGAGGTTGATTCTCTTCTTGATTGTGTTACACCGAAAGAAATAGAATAGTTAAATGGAAAGTAACTCCATTTACCCTTATTTAAACTGTACTTATATTTTTTAATATACAATAGTCACAGAATAGATGTATTTTTCTCATGAGAGAGGGAAATGGCAATGTATGATACCACAGTGTCATTTACTTTTTTTGAAGGAAGGATCATGTCTGTGTTTTAGGACTATGTACTATATTATGTTTTATTTATTTAGCTACTGAAAGGGAATCTGCATCAGCAACCTGCAGTCAGTGCAATGTATCTGAGGTATTTTATATTGATTTTTATGGAAAGCACCTTTTTATAACTAGATCTTAGACACACAGAACAGGCTGGGTTGGAAGGAACCTTTAGAGGTCATCTAGTCCAACCACCCTGCAGGAAGAAGGGACATCTTCAACTAGATCAGGTTTCTCAGAGCTCTTTGCAACCTGGCCTTGAATGTTTCCAGGTATGGGGCATCTACCACCTCTCTGGGCAACCTGTTCCAGGGTTGCACCTGAACCTACCCTGGTTTAGTTTAAAACCCCTTGTCCCTGCTAAAAAGTCTGTCCTCATCTTTCACATAAGTCCCTTTTAGGTACTGGAAGGCTGCTATGAGGAGAAGTTATCACAGAAGGCTTTGCAGTGTCAGCTGGTGATATCAGCTCTGTTTATAAGTAGATTTTAAAAATCCCTAACTACAAGTTCAGCACTGAGAACAGTGCAGTAAGAAAGAACTGTTTCTTGGTGAAGGAACATGAAGAGCTTCAGGTACAGGAGGATGCCTGGCAGAATGGCAGGTGAAAGGATTGTGCCTGAGAAAGAGATACTATGATCTTCTACAAAGAAAGGGAGTGCTTGACGATGGAAAACCATTATTGTCTGGATTTTATTAGGAAGTTCAGAACCATAAATGCACTTCTTTCCCCAACACCATTTTGTTTCAGCAAGTCTGAAATGGTCTCCTGTCAGAGACCATGAGTCTGAAAAATGCATGGAAACCTATCCACATTGTACCAGTACTTTGAATGGAATAAAGCACTTCTGTAAGCTTCAGCTCTCTCCAGGAGACAAAAAGGCATGAACTAGAAGTTAGAGAAGGCAGCGGTCTCTGCAAAGACAGACCAGATACAGTGAATATGAAGGAGCACAGTGGAAGGCTGTGAAATATAGTTTGCAAAACAATTAATCCTGTTCAGACTGTTCAATCACTGTCATTAACATGAAGCTTGTTCAGCCCAATGAGAGAGCATAACAAATAATAGTAGCATCCTATTAGTAGTTTAATACATTAAGCCAATGTGTTTCTGTAAAATTTTGCAGGTCTAATATTCAGAGTGCTCCACTGCAGAACATCTTTAGAGATTGGTGATGATTGTTTTTTTTTCCCTGCACCAACAAATAAATAGTGCCATGTAGCTTGTCTACAGAAAGTTAATTCATTTCATCTAAAATATATGGAGATACAGTTTGTGCAGATTCCTTCAATAATTACTTTATTTTGTAGGTTTGGCGTTATCCATTCTGTGTTCACAAATTTGCTCCTGTGGACAAATGGAGTCTTAACGGAGTCAAAACATCAACTGAATGAACATAAGGAAAGACTAATCACACTTGGTTTTGGGAACATAACTATAGGTAAGTGAAAGGGTTGGTACATTTTGGAATTCCTGCTCTAGCACACTCATACAAAATACTGTGTCACTGTAGGTTGGAACTGGGTCATTTATGGTTATGTCAGCATAGTCATTCTGGAGCAAATGGTAGTCAGTATGTAGTAAGTTCAGATCATAACTAAAATGTTACATGATCATTAGCATATATGTGATAAAGGCTGTTGTTTTCTTCTAAATTCCAAACATACAGATTTTTGAAAACATTTCTTTTCAGGAACAACATCATTGAAGAACCCCTTTATCAGTAAATCATAGAAGTATATTGAACACAGCGGCTTTAAAATGAGACTTTACCATTTACCAAGTGATTCAGAGAAAAACAAGCATGGATAACCTTCCCAGAAGAGTGGTTGCATGTGGTCTGTGGTCCTATGGGGTTCAGTGGGGTAGCTCAGAGGAACAGGAGTTATCCATAAGTGCTGCTTTACAAGACAAGGATTTTGCTCGGGGTGTTCTTTTTTTATAATGAATCCATTTTCTCTATTGGTAAGATGGTGCAAGTTGTAGTCAGCAAATATTTAGTATAAGGAAGATATTAAGAAAAAAATCTTCACTATGAGTCTGGTAAGGCACTGGCACACATTGCTTAGAGAAGTTATGGATGCTCCATCCCTGGAAGTGTTCAAGGCCAGGTTGGATGGAACCCTGAGCAACCTGGTCTAGTGGGAGGTGTCTCTGCCCATGGCAAGAAGTTGAAAGTAGATGACCTTGAAGGTCCCTTGCAACCCGGGCCATTCTGTGATTCTATTATAACCTCTGGGGATACTTTCTGCTTTCAAACTCCAGTGAAGCATGGGGAAATTAGGAGTGCTTAACTTTAAGAGGAAATAAAAGTTCTCAGTAGCTATAAGCAATTTTCTTCCCATGAAAATTTATCAGTGCAGATGATAAATTTTGATTGTGTTCACAAAGGAAAAGACAGACAGTTTTTAAAAGCGAGAATGTATGTTTTTCTACCCAAGGAATTCAATGGTGCTTGTATACAAAAAATCCTGATTTTGCCTCTGTAAGGCCAAATCCTGATCTAATTTCTTTTTGACCTATTTATAATTTTTATAAATTGAAAAATTTTAGGCATTTTTAATAATTCCTACCAAAGTTCACATATGAGTGAAAACAACTTTAAAATCTATAAAATATTATTTCACTATAATTGTGTCTAAAATTATGACCACCATTTACATCTGTTGGCAATTATCACCCTTTATATGTATCCATGGAAACTATCAATTTTCCATTAATAGTCAGGTAGCTGAATTGATAGTCCAGAGATTTTGTAATCATGGAACATTGGTAGACAACAGGCAAATCAGAAGTTGATGGCTTTTCTTGATATCTTTACTTTTTAAATAAAAGTAGTTTCCTTATATTTTTCCCCATTATTTTGCTGCCAGAATTTTTATACAACGTGAAGAGTCAGAAATAGCATCTGAAAAATGGGGAGTGAAATAGTGATCCACAAGATAAGATTGGCATTAATATACAATCCACTGCAAAAGCAATTTTTTCCACCTCTTAACAGTGTGTATTTGAGACAAAACAATACCAACTTTCTCCTCTTCTCTTCTGTCTTGAAATTGCAGAAAACAAAAGAAAAATTGTCAGGCACAGATCTAAAATCCACACCTAAAAATGTGCTCTTAAGCATGTGTGGTTATATATTTATAAATAAATAGACTGGAAATAGGTGTCTTTTTTTTCCACCACCGTGGAACTTTCTGATTTCTGACATTATTTGCTTAGGTTATATATGCACATTAAATATATTTATTTTACAAATATGAGCAGTTGTTCCTTGAGATGCCTTACCGGTTTACGTTGCAGGTAACTCACAGCAGAGATGTAATGATTTCATAAGTTCCTCTCAAAAGGAGAAGATTGATTTTTGGTGGTGGGTTTTGTGTGGGTTTGTTTGTTTGTTTTTATTTTGTTTTGTTTGGTTTGGTTTTTACTTTAAAACTATTCTGGGACATTGAGTCCAAGTATCTGTGGTTTATTTTACCTCTTTCTTAAACATAAATGACTTTTTAATAAAGTGGTTTTGCTATTGGACACTACACTAGTGTAAATAACTGATAAAAATGAGAGTAAAACTGAGCCCTCTCCTGTTAAGCTTGTTCTTGATCTGATCAACAATCCCTGAACTTCTATAAAATCTTCTCTGTTGAAGGGCTGAGGACTCAAAGCCCTTGGCATCTGGATTTTCATGTTATAAAAAAAGTAATTCTAACAAGAACCTGATGAAGTTTTGTACACTTTGATGCAATATTTGTTCACCATGTGATTATTGCTCAGTGAGTGAGCAGTGAAGTTGGAGATCATATTCTAGTGAAGCAGCAAAAGCTTTGCTAGGTTAATGGTGAAATCTTTTCTTAGGTGGGTAGCTGGGTGTTGTTTGACTGAAATCTTATCTTTTGTGTTTTATTATTAAATTTATGTTTTATTTATTCACTTTAAACAAGAAATCTTTATAATGCACATAACTAATCTCTCTTTCTCCTTTAGTTCTAGATGATCATGCACCTCAATGCAACTGCACAACAACAACTCTCTGCTCTATATTTTCTCAAGGAATATATTACCTATATCCCTTTAATATAGAGTACCACATCCTGGCATCCACAATGCTCTATGTCCTGTGGAAGAACATTGGCCGCAAAGTTGAGCACCACCAGCAAAACAAAACTCGATTCAAATTCCACGGCATAACTGTCGGAATGATTTTCGGACTAATCGTGCTAACTAGCACAATAGCCATAGTTGTTGTGTATTTGATTCAGATTGGAGGTTCAAAAATCAAAAGCGAGTTAGCACTCACTATGTTCTACTTGCATGCTATCTTTGTGCTGGCTCTCATGTGTACAGCTGGAATTGTCGCCCTTCTCATCTACAGACTGGAAGATAGATCGCTGGATAATTCAAAGAATCCCGCTCGAAAACTTGATGCAGAACTGCTGGTGGGCACAGCTGCAGGGTCCTGGCTGCTCTCCTGGGGCTCCATCCTCGCCATTATCTGTGCCCAAGCTCATCCAAAATACACCTGGTATAACCTACCCTACTCTGTTCTGGTTATCATTGAGAAATATATTCAGAATCTCTTTATCATTGAATCCATACACCGTGAGCAGGAAAAGGTTAATGATGACATTAAAACTCTCCGAATAGTGACTATATCTCGGGGGAGCACTTTGTCCCTTACCCCCTTGTACAAAGAGATTTACAATGGTAGAGCCACTCGTGACACTGGGGAGGTGCCCTGTCTGTTTAAGGGCAGTATCTCTGGGAGAGACAACGATGGTGCTGGTGTTGCCAAAGAAGAGACGAGTCAGGACAGTACTTCGGTCATGCATTCGACCTCAGATTTCTCATTTTACAGAAGAAACTCAGTTACAAACAACAAGAGGAGAATTCTGAAGAACATTGCTGCATTTTTATTCCTTTGCAATCTTTCGGTAAGACATTTTGAACATAATTCATAAGTTAATATCCAAAAGCTTCCCAGCCTTTCAAGTCTGATAAGTATATTAAAATTACATGGACCTATAGCTTGTAGGAAGTAAATTTTACTTTTTCTGGAAGAAGTGAATATGCCTTTGGGGGGACAAAGGTTATTTAAATGTGGAATATGGGAGCCTAGGCTCATTTCAGTCGCAGTCTAAAAACTTCAGCAGCAGTGGAAGCTGGAACCCTCTTCCACCAGTGTGCTCTGGTAGCAACAGGGAGTGTTTTCTTGGGGATTTCTGAAACCAATTTGCGGTACGGTGGAGTCACAGTCATTAAGGGCTATTGACTTGTATTGCTGGTGATTAATATTGGCCTTGCGTTCTTTCCCTGCAGCTGTGGATACCCCCGGCATTCGGGTGCCGCCCGGAATATGACAATGGACTGGAAGAAATAGTTTTTGGCTTTGAACCCTGGATAATTGTTGTGAACCTTGCGATGCCTTTTTCCATTTTCTATCGGATGCATTCAGCTGCCTCGCTCTTTGAGGTCAATTGTAAAACATAGATCATACACGGTCCCTCAGTGAACAATTGATTGAATAATTAATTAAATAAATAACAGTTGAAGGAGTGGATGAATGAATGAAAGAATGTAGCAGCTGCTCAATAAATAGAAGATTCAATATTTTTTTTAAAAGAAGGGACCATAGCTAATAGCATGTAATTGTTTTTATTTTTCTTCCACATTTTTTGTTATATATGTGGTGTTATTGTATAGGTACACTTTTCAGAATCATATTAGTGTTAATATGATTAACACTACATAATAAAGTTAATTCGATCTCATTAATCTTTGTTTTAGTCATCTGGGATTTGTCCTCTGTATGATTTGTATAACTTTGTTTTCATTCACTGTGACTTGTAAAAGAGATTTACAAAAAGTTCTGTATGATTTAGGAGGGAAAATCCCAGGAAGAGCTGAACTGAATGATGCTCCTGAATCACAGAGATACTAGAAAAACTCCAATTCTCAATTCCTAAGTTTTTTTTAATAGCAAAATCTGAAAACATTTATTATGTAATTGGGATGTGGGAATTAATTTAGACTTCCTGAATAGTGATAAAAATCAATACATTATTATTATTATTTCCTTAACTACATAGCAAGAAATCCTGGTAAGTAACATGTATGATTAGGTATCATGCTGTATATAACTTTTTCTGATAAAATATATTTCTATTAATTGTATTTACTATATGGCATAACTGGCAAATAAAGTTAATCTTTTTACTTAATTCTTTATTCAAATATTCTTGAAAGAGATAAAACTAGTCTTAAAGCTTATGTTCAGGTATATGTGTTCCAGTGCCAGAATGGTGTATATTCTCTGTACAATTTTTTAATGAGTTGCTAATTTCTTTGTAGATCAGTCTCCTGGTCAGAAGATAACCACATATCTTCAAACAGGATGCTGCAAAGGAAAGCTGAAGCCTCTAGAAATCTGGAGGGCCTTTGGGTGAGGGGTTTATAAGCATGGTTTAAAAGACGTTAGAAAATAATTTCAAATCTCTGTGATATTTAGTTGATTGAATTCTCACAGAAAGCAGTGAAAAGTTGGGTGCCTGAATATTCTTAGAATTTGTACCTGTAAAATTGAAAGACTGGAACGATAACCAGAATAGTAAAAGGGAGTGACAGATAATCTAGTCCTGAATCTGATGGATCAAGGGCTGAAAAATTTCTGCTCCTGGTTCTTGAAAAGACAGTTATACAGTTGTCACAGCCATCTGTCTGGGAGCAGGCGTATTTCTGTGTGGGAGAGGTCTGCTTCTGAGCAAGATTTCAGCTGTCATGTCTGCTCTAATGCATCAGAACAAAAATGGCTTTGTACCACTAGATGGCAAACACAGACCATTCGATCAATTACCCGATTGCTTCCAGGAGTTGCTTCACATCATAATCAATCTTCAGTTCTGTTTTGTGGTACGCACAGACATAACTTGCTTGGGAATTTTTGCTACCTTCTTTACCTGTTGCAAAACCCAGATCAAGTAAAGCAACTTCTGTCTGAAGTCTCAGGTGAAGTCTGATTTATATGAAGCATCAGGAAACTGAGCATGAGAACTCATATCTCCCTGCAAAGCAATTTCAGTTGTTTGATTTTAAGCGGTTTTTAAAAGAGTCAAGATCTAATCACTGCCTGTCCCTATGGCTGCTTGTCATGCTCTTTTATAACATCTCTATTAGTTCTTACATTCATTCTAGACAGTAACATTTTCTGTCTTTCCAATTGAACACAGTAGCGTGATCTCACCTACTACCATGCAAATATCAGCTCTAACCACTCAGGTGTCTCCCAGACTGATTCTGTTTTGAGAAGAGTAAATAGGACCATCCAGATAATCAAATAAAGCTTTAATCTTCCTTCCAAATCAACCCCTGGACAGAGTCTCCAGCTAATTCTGGTATCAGAAAAAAAATCCATTTCACTAGGTAGGCCCAAAAATTCTACTTAATCTTTTATGTGCTCATAAAGATGGTTAAAGCAAGCGTTTCTTCTTCCTCTGCTCCTGTGGGATGGGTCCCATGTCATTCTTCCGCTAGAACTGGTGTTCTTTAGCTGATTTCCAGCCAAAGCAGAACTAGCTTTAAATCCCCAAGGCCAAGAGGGGCCATATGCTCTATTACAAACACGTTGCACACATTTGGAAGTTTCAAAAATAAATAACATCCTTATTTAGTTATATTTCATCTGCAATTACTTAGCTCTTTCAACTTTTTCACATTATGGTTGAAATAATTTCATTTGCCCACAATATTAAATTGATTTTGAGTGCTGAAATTGAAGTTTATTCAGAAAAGTGAATTAAGGTAGCACTGGTAGAGAGCAAATGTTTTAAACATGCTAATGGACAAATTCTATTCTGAGCTGCACTGATGAAAACCCACTGACTAAAATGGTTCTGTTTCAGGACCAAAGACTTGATTTTGACTGAAGATGCTTAAGAGGTTTTCACAACAGGAATACTGTCAAAAAATATTGTTTCATCCAAACACAGAGTATTTATGTGATGCAGCTCTTAGTGTAACTACTCTTGAAGCAAATGGTGAGTCATGAATTTATGAACATTTGAGAAACATACATTTTTGAGAAACATACATTTTTAAGAAACATATATTTTTGGACAAGGAACAATATTCAGGTTGTTTATCATAGTGTGACCTCTAGCTCGCTGGTCAATGCTAAACCTGGGCTTTCTCAAACAAATGTTTTCCAAATTTTTTGTTTTTCTCTAGTGTGTATCAACAATACTAACTTATGACAGGCTTGAAAAGATAAGAAATAGCACAAAGCTTCCCTATTTCTGCCTACCTATCTGCTGAAGCATGTGTCAGGAGGCAGAAGAGCGGGCTTACCCAGGAGAGAGGTCTAACAGCTGCTCATTGCTATTCTCCTGAGGAGCTCCAATTTAATATTACTTAAAAAGAGATTTTTTTTTTAAAGTAAATTTTTTTATTGAACTCTAAAATACACATAATATGCAAAGGATTCTGAATTTTTGCTGTGGAATCTTAACCAGAAAGTTATTCTCTCATGTTCATCATATACTTCTCTATTAGAGGAGTCTTCCACTCCTTCCCTCTCTTCCCTTGATAATTTTATCTATTCAATAATACATCCTTGGGTTGCATTTAAACTCATATATATATACAGGAATAAAGGCTGGTAAGGTGCAAAAAGATTCCTA
Source organism: Corapipo altera (assembly GCF_003945725.1). Lineage (NCBI taxonomy): Eukaryota > Metazoa > Chordata > Aves > Passeriformes > Pipridae > Corapipo > Corapipo altera. Next base: position 4,358,034 of record NW_020884886.1, read on the forward strand.
CAATCCTCAATTTACTTGAAGAGTCAATCTTGCATGACCATAGATTTTCCAGGTATTTTTTAGTGTCAGTGACACAAACTCTAAGATGGAAGGAAGTGGAGGAGTCATGGTTGAGGATCTCTAAAAGTGAATTTCTTTTACTAGCATTTCTCAATACTTTGAATTTCCTCTTTTAATCACTTAAAAAAATAATTTCCAATTACTGTTTTGATAATTTTGGAAATATTTTTGTGTCTTATTGCCCACTTGTGTTCCATAGACTTTGAGTGTACTATATCAGTGCAGAGAAGCAGATGGCTTCAGAGAATAGCAGAGAGGGAAATTATCCAAGTAATTTAAGTACATACTTCTTTTCACTGGCTTATATAATTCAGTAAATTTCACCGAAAATCCATGAAATAAAAAAGATACCCAAACACCAAGATCTTACTACAAACACTATGTTTTTTAGTTTTCCTATCTCACTCTGTCTGATTAGACATGATGTATGTACAGATGGCACATTGGATCACTTATTCCCTGGGAACTCTTGTCCCCAAGTATTTGGCCTCATTCTATGCATGCATGAATAAAATGAGATTTGGATTTAACAGAATTGAAGCAGCTGCAATTGTTAAGGAGAACTTTATAAAAGAGGTGTAGTTCTATTAGCTTTAAAGCATTAATTTCATCTTGAAGTTGATGATAGTGGGAAGTCTCATTTTAATGTCAGTAGTCCTTTTATTTATTTATTTATTTATTTATTTTTAGGAGGTGCGTTATGTCCCATAATATTAATTTGGTTGAGATTTAAAGTAAAACACAGTTCTCTATGGCATGTCTCCTGCCTTTCTCTACTGCTGTTTTTCACCTAAAAGAGAACTGATAATCTTTACCAACACATTTCCTAGTTCTTGCCAGGAGCAAAGGGACCACAATTCATGCCGAAGTACAAATAAAGATGGATGCAGAAGGTGGAAAGCTCTTAAAGAGCAGGGATTGCAGGAAAACCAGCTGTTGTCTCTCTGCTTCACTTCTAACAAAGCAGTGGGCGTTTTATCTTTATTTTCTAATAAATCTTTGCTTAAATGTCACTGAAATTTACCTGGAATTAAAAGCCAGTTTGTGAAAACCACACATAGAATCATTAATTCCAGGGAACCACATCAGCATTGTATCCAAAGCAGAGTGAGGAACAGCTCCTCTCCACATGTGCTGGTTTTGGTTGGAATAGAGTTAATTTTCTTCACAGGATCTGGAAACAGTGTTGATAACTTGGGCATGTTTCAGTTATTGCTCAGCAGCTCCTACACAGAGCCAAAGGCTTTTCTGCTCCTCACCCCACCCCACCAGCGAGGAGGTTGTGAGTGCACAGGGAGTTGTGAGGGGACACAGCCGGGACAGCTGATCCCAAATGAGCCAGGGGATATTCCAGATCATATGGCTTCCTGCTCAAAATATAAAGCTGATGGAGGAAGAAGGAAGTGGTGGGGGTGACATTCAGAGTGATGGCATTTGTCTTCTCAAGTCAATGTTACATGTGATGGAGCCCTGCTTTCCTGCGGATGTCTGAACACCTACCTGCTCTTGGGAAGTGGTGAATGAATTCCTTGTTTTGCTTTGCTTGTGCACACAATTTTTGCATTACCTGTTAAACTGTCTTTATCTCAACTCATGAGTTTTCTCACTTTTACTATTATGATTCTCTCCTCCGTCCCACCAGTGGGGAGTAGTGAGTTGCTGGGTTAAATGATGACACCATTTAGTCAGGATTATTAAGGATATCATAATTTCTTTAACTTATTCTGCAATCAAACATTTACCAGGCTAAACTGAAATCAGAATGCTTTTTAAAATGTGCAGAAATTATTAATAACATACCTAAGGCTAAATCTACATTCATGTTTGTTTCAGACTTGAGTCGATCATTTTCTGAATTTAGTAATTTCCCTTCTAGCAGGCAATGACTTTTGTATGAAGGGAGCAACCAACAGCAATGAGGCAAAAAGCAATAGCTTTGTAACAACATCTTAATGGTAGTTGGTTACATAAACCCCCCTCCTTGTCCCTCCTGTCTGCTCCTCTCCCAGGTATGAGGAGCATGTCTGCAGTGCTCCCCAGGTAGGGTTTTCCACCACTGCTTACTTGAATCTAACAGCTTCATTACCAAGCAATAATTTGTTACACTAGCCAAACGGACTTTTGAAAGCATTCTTGAGTCCTTTTCCAAGCATCAGAATTTCTTTCTTCTATTTTCTTTGTTGTCTATTTTGGAAAACCTTTCCAGTGCAGTAAGAGTTAAGAACCCAAACTTCACTATATCAAGAAGAGCTGACTGTGCCTGCATTTGATATCAGCTCTGTGTGTAGGTGTGGCACTGACACTGCATCAAGTGCAGGGAAGCCTTGGCAGGGGCAAGCCACTCTGCACACTGCTCAGTGGAGACCTGGCACTGTGACAACAGAAATTAATGGGGCATAAACAATAAATTAAACACCCTCATATTCTGTCAAAGCAGAAATGAATGCTAAACTTCTGTGCAGCTACAGTTCTTATTACTATCTTTTACGTCTGGATAGAGCTACAGCTAAAATAAAATAGCCCGCCCCTCTTCAGGCCACACATCTCAGTCAACAGTACAAAAAGGAATTGCATTACCTATTTTTAACTATTAAGGCTACAACAGCAGCCATTAAGTCTTTGCAAATTATTCTAAAATTACAATAGTTGTAATTTTTGTTGTTGTAACTACTGCAGGTAATTAGCAAAATCAGTACAACCCATGCACAACAAACAAATGACAAATATCAGATAATTCAATATACGATATTTTCTTTGATGAAAGCAGCTAGACAATATTTCAATTGATAGTTTCTGTCCTGTTTTCTACTCTGGGATTTGGGAAACTACTGGTCCCTACGGCAACTCTGTTTATCTCAAACCAATACACATTTTATGTTTCATGAAGACTGTACTGTTCTCTCTATTGAGTTCCCAGGGCAAAAACAGTCTTTCAAAGTATGTGGAAAGTTTATATATATAAGAGTCTTCTGTTTGACCAACTCAGCCAAAGTAATACACAGAAAATATCACGAGGTAGAGTTACTGGGTTATCATTGCAAGGATTACTGGGACTAAATGCTGACTTCCCGTAAGTATCATGGCTATTACTTATGTCTCACTGTGACTTTGAACAGAAACCTTCCCTGAGAGGGGTTTGAAAGCTGCACTATTCCTCAGATGAACTCCAGACTGACTAATTCGCCAGGTCTGATCAGGTCCTCTGCCTGCCCCATATGACGCTGTCAAGGTCCCAGCTCTTTGCTTTTCAAAGATGGATTTTGTTTTAAGGGTGCACAGCCATACACTGTGGCTATGACTTTGTGCTGAATTTGGGGTATTGGCCTTGATTTATTGAAGCATATGCTTTTCAACCTGTATGTTCCCTCCTTTGATTTGCAGTGTCAGCCAGAAGAATGGGAGGTTATAAAGGCATTACAGGGTGTGCTTGATGTTCTCTGCACTTGAAAAAGTGCATATTTCTTCTTTGACCCTCCTTGGAGAAAGAAAAGGATGAAAAATCTAGAGACACTGTAGGATGAAATGCCACTGCTTGGCATGCAGAGGGCTACTCACGATTCAGAAGAAATAGCTATTTCTATCTTACAGATGGTCAGTAGAATATACCTTAGTTTTAATTTATCAGCTCCAGTACAACTCTTGTGTCAGCAGACTGAAGTCTTCATCAGCTGTTCCACTGTGTTCTCTAACAGCACTAATTGTCCTCAGGATTATTGCAGTAGGTATTTATTAAAGAACTTTCTAATCTCTATTACTGATATTCCGCTACAGAGATGAATGGGACATGTTGATTATAAAGGACCATGTAATTTTAAGTATTACTTAAGGGGAAAAAAAAGAGCAGAATTAAGTAAAAGTAGTGATTTATTGCTGTTTATCTTAAAATGATAAAGTTGCTCATGCTTACCACTAGAGTTTAAAAATTTGAAACTGGAATTCTTCCCCCAAATAAATCCTGAACTACAAAATCTACTGCTAGTCCTATACAACCCTTAAAAAACAAAACAACAAAAAAGAAATATCTTCTGGTACCATCAATTATTTCATGAGTGATCACTGGCTATGTGGGAACCATATCACACTCATTACAGAGAAAAAGTAACGGAAATAGTGGAGGAATTGTTCATCCTGTTACATATGGTTAATTAATACTATCCATCACAGTCCCAAGTCAACAAAAAACTAAATAGGATTTAAGGCCAGCAGGGGTAACTGCAGCCATCTAAAATTACTTTTCCCGAGAACTACAGAGTGCTGCTTGGTACTGTCCAAGTTAAGACAGAGCTGAAGGATGAGCTGAGGCACAGTCTCTGAGAAATGCATTCAGCCTTGGCTCTCAGACTGCAAATGATGGCAAATCTATTACAATCCAAAATCTATCACATCAGCCATTATTCATCCTCACTGTTAAAAATGTTTGCCTTATGTCTACCCTGATTTCTCAGTGATTCAGTTTCTAGCCACTGTGGTTTTTCTAACCTTATTTGCAATATTAAAAGTAATCTGTTATAGAAAACTTTTCCCCCTGTTAGACATCATCAGCTGGTTCTAACTCTCCCATTGCCCTCCACTCAACTGAAGAAGTTTCCCAGACACAATTCCTGCAATGCATTTCTGATAATTTTCCAATTGCTCATATTTATTTTTGTTTGAAACACGAACAGTAGAACCTGACCTAGTCTGCAAAGATTTTTCTCTGCTACATAATTGGTGATACGAGTTTTCTGCCTCCTTCCTCAATATTTTCATGACTATAAATACACCTGCACCTTTGTCCATCCCTGTTCAATAAAGCCTTCAGCTTCACTAAGACTGATGGACCTTAAGCAAACATTCAACTGTGCTCCTAAATATAGCTCCACTTGAGCATACTTCTACAGTTAAGAACATGTTCAGTGACTTCATTAAATTGGCCTGATGTGCAGTGACTTCCAGCCTCCTCCACCTCTACCACTACCTCTTCTTTTCTGTTTCAGAGCTTAACTGTAATGGGAGTTTTTTGATGGGATGCTTTTATAGCCTAAACCTCAGCGTACACCTGTGTCTCTTTATTTTAACTTGCTTTTGGAATTAATTATTTTTTACCTCTTTACATCAAGTATCTCTTGATGCTTGATTCTTGAGAGAATGTGTGAATTTCTGAGTGTTGGCTATTTTTAAATAAAAATTATTAGGCAGAACAGTGGGTCTGTGTATTTTGAAATCAAAATAGAAAATGTGGCAATGAAAGAAAAGTGCTAGTAAAACATACATTTCTAAAATCAGGAACTGCAAAGATTTTTTTTCACTCAGAACCATTGCAGTAGCAGTTAAATTCCATTACTTCCAATCTGCCAGCTGTGAGAGAGAAGTGCAATTTTAACAGGTGAATAAAAAAAAGAAAAATGAGGCAAAGCTCTGAAGGAAAAGCACAAAAGCCATTACAAAGATGATTTCAGGATGAAAAAAACCCACCCAAATCTTTCAGCAAGTGACAGCTGTGGGTTTAATGGACTATTCTTAAAATGAGATTTATATGCAAACTGCCTACAGAAAGTTAAAAAAGGATGCTAATAACCTATAAATGTTAAAGGTTTTTATCTTGGGCTCAAAAAATGTTGATAGCAGTGGATGGAATGTTATGAACACCATAAACATACCCATTACACGGTTGCTTCTCTGACCTGATGCCATTATGAATGATCTGGTACAAGTGCAAAGCAGTTGTCCTGTTGCCTGCTCCTTCTCCACTTCTTCACAGCTCACTGTGGGAATGAAGGTTTTAGTCTCATATGCCACCTCATCACAAACCAGTATCTTTTTCTGCTACCATTGAAAAAATTCCTGATCTCCTAATGCATTGCTTTCCCTTGAAATAAAGTTTTGAACATGCACGCATGAAATGTTGGATCAACACTGGAGACTGTATCACCAGCGCACCCACTGGCACAGGTGTGTCTTTGGCTGATGAATCTGCCCCCAGCTCAATGATAGGTCTTCTTCCATAGGGATCTTTGGTGAGCAACAGCAGTTCACACTAGCTGAAAATTGAGAATATCTGCTAAATATTAAATAGGTGGGAGAGGATATTTTAGAGGATATATTATATCCTCCAAATTCTGAGTTATTCAGGAGCCAGACAGCCAAATGCAACACTTGGCCAATAAATGGGATACTTTGAGTCCACCTATTGCAAAAAGTACTGTAAAAAGCAGTGCAAATTTTCATTCTTTAGACATCTGACAAGTGAGCTTTTACAATTTTTGCTTCAATAGCTTAAAGTGTCTTCCTGGCTGCTTGCACTGCGTCTCTGCCTGACTTTACTACATGAGGCAGAGCTGGAGATGAACATACACCTGCACCTTTGCTGCTCCCAGCCACAGCCCAGAGTCTTTGCTTACAACACTGGTGCTGATTTGTACAAAGCCACCAGTGTGTGCTGCTGAGTTTTGGGCAGGCTATATTATTAATGAGCTACTATTGTTATTAAGAAGACAGATACCTACACACATGTTTATTTAAATTGCTAATGTGTACTGACTGCATGCATGTAAATACATACATGCATATAGACACCATATTACAAGTATGTGCACACACCTCTACACCAGAGAAGCAATGAATATAACCTAAACAAGCAAATCAGATAACTCTTTTTTTACAACAAATATCTCCATTTCTGGACTAGCAGCTTCAACAAGCACGTGCACAAGTACTTGTGCAATCTGGTCCTTCGTTTAGAGAAATTGTAGGAGGCATTGCTTAGGAAAGCAGAGTTTGTGCAAGCAACACACTGCCTCAGCATCACAGCTTTAGTCATGCTGTTTAGAATTCAGTGGTGACAAAAGCTAAATTCTCCCTCCAATATTAAATATATCTCTGCTTAAACGTGGAAGAGTAGTGCCAATTTCTTAAGCGAGAGCTAAAGTGAAGCTCCAGTTTTTCTTGTGACAATTTTAGAAAATTACCTAAAAGGTTACAGAGTTTTATTTATTTTTTCTTTTCCCTCTGTATTTAGTAACTCTAGCACTTAATCTTCCTTCATGTCACTGCAGATTCAGGTATAGTGATTCTTGTACTTCCCCATCTGCCTGGAGAAGTAGCTGGATCACCCCTGAAAAGTGTGGCTTCCTCAGCCCTTTCAGTGCCAAAACATGCTGTTGAATCAAGAACGGGTTTGATCCCTGTCAACGGTCTTAAAAAGGAATTAAGTTTAATTTTTTTAATCCATAATAATTTGAATAAAAATCACTAAAGCATATTCTGTGAAGAAACTCAGGCACGTTAGCACATGGCAAGTCCGAGAGCACAGCATTCACGCCTGTAATGCTCACGGTCAGAGTCCGTTTCTAGCTGTGCTAGAACCCTACCGAGAGGAATGATTCATCCCATAAACGAGCTGGAAAGAGAGAAAAGGATTTTCGGTTGCCGGGCTTGCTGCCTGTAATACATCTCAGTCGTCCGGCAGAACCCTTTGGAACTAGTACCAATGCAGGCTCCGTTTTCTATCCCTGTGGAAGACAGGGAGTCTGTCCCGCTCACCCCACCGCACCTTTCAGACCGAACTGTGTCCATACCCATCCTCGACAGCACCGCTTCCCCCGGGGCTGCTGACGGGGCATTTCCCCGCTCGCCGCGGCGGGACCGCGCTCTTCCCTCCAGCTGCGCAAAAACGCCGCGCAGAGTTGGTGACAGCACCAAAGAACTGCGACGGTGACTCGGTTTCGGAGGGAGGGAAGGAGCGCGCAGGGCGCCCGCTCCCGCCGCCCCCTCCCCTCCCGTCCCGTCCCGTCCCGTCCCCCGCCAGCCTCGGTGGTGCCGGCCCGGACGGGGCGTCCCTGGCTGCAGAGCATGCTCACGGGGCGGCGGGGGCGGCGGGGGCGGGCGGGCCGGCGCGGGGAGCGGGGAGCGGACCCCGGGCGGGCGGCAAGGCGGGGGCGCCGCTCCGCCGAGCTGGGAGCCCGGGCGGGCACGGGGCGGGCGGAGCCGCCTGTCCGGGTGGGACACACCGGGAGCCGCGGGGGCGCAGAGCGGCCCCAGGACGAGCAGGCGCGGAGCGTGTGCCCCGGGCAGGGGACGCGCTGAGCCGCGGAGCGGAGAGCCAGAGGAGGAGAGGAGCGCGCTGAGCCGCGGATCGGGGAGCGCAAGCGAGAGGACGCGAGGCGGGTACCCAAACCGGGGTCCGCGGGACAAGGGACCCCGAGCAAAGGGACCCCAGGAGGGAGCCGCGGGGCGGGGACCCTGGGCACGGGGACGTGCGGAGCTGGGCGGGCACCCAAGTGGGGCTCCCGGAGTGCGGGACAGGGATCGCGGGAAGGGAGCGCGGCGCCAGTGGCGAGGCGCGGAGCCCCGAGCGCGGTGCGCGCTGAGCCGCGGAGCGGGGCCGCCGGGGCAGCGGAGCGGGGCCATCCG